>NC_087200.1:111345973-111393473 GCF_015104395.2 Macrobrachium nipponense | reverse complement strand
ATCTTGCAAAACGCTTAACTTCTATTATTTCGAGAGGTGACTGGCACCAAGAATAGCTGTGGCCTCTTCCTATTGACATAGGTAAGTAACTGATATAAGATCATTTTAATGATTCCAGCAAAAGTGGACATTTCGTTTCGTATACTATAATGTAAATAGATTCCGGTATGCGTTAATTACAGCGAAATCATAAGTATGGGTAGTATAGTCTCTCATATTTTTTTTACGAATATTAAATTAGATGTCATTAAGGAAGTTCGCAATCAGATTAATCGTTGTGTTATTAATTGTAACGAATCTCTCTCTCTCTCTCTCTCTCTTATCTCTCTTCGGTCCCCCGTCTCTCTCTCTCTCTCTCTCCTCTCTCTCTCTCTCTCTCTCTCTCTTTATGATATCTTGAACTAAATATTTAATCCTAATCAAGATTTCATGTTGAATATGTGTACCCTATGTTTACTAAGTGTTGATATATTATATAGTATGAAATTCATATACAAAGGAAAATATCGTTAATTCGCCAGGCAAAACACAGCATCCTAAAAAGTTACGCCTATGCAGCGAATAATTTCATAACCAAAATCAGCCATTTTTGGGTTGGGGTTTGTAGGCGTCTTGCTGAAGGAACGAGGCATTATCGATCTTATCTCAGAATGTCACATTGTAATCAGCTAAAGGTCGCTACTGAAAGGGCGCAAAACTATAACCTCATAAATACCAGCCATGTGACGTGTTCCTTAATTACTTCATTGTCCTTTTGCAGAGTTTAAAGCAAAAGCCTAATTGCGAAGAAGAGGTAAAATTCACACACACACACACACACACACACATTATATATATATCTATATATATATATATATATATATATATATATATATATATATATATATATATATAATATATAATATATATATATTAATACATATATATATATATACATATATATATCTATATATATATATATATATATATATATGTATATATATATATATATTATATATATATAATATTATATATATATATTATATATATATAGTATGTGTGTGTATAAAGACGTCATTTATACGTCTGTACTTATATAAATATGTAAGCAACCTCGTATACACAAAACGCGCATACTCTTGTATTCTTATAAACTTACAGACATTAAACCATACCACGCTGTTGGCTTATATTGGGTCTCGTCAAGTAAAAGGATATATAAACAATACAAGGGACGAAAGAAAATGTTCAGATTATGTAATGGGTTGATTGATCTACGAACCTCCCAGTTCTTTAAGGTGCATGTGAGCTAACAAAACCCATATGATACAGTTAACTTAGTGGGTCAGTCGGGTGAATACCAGTTTTTATTAAGGTTCCCCGATTTTGTTTTTCCCTGGCTTTGTGCTCCGTAATATGATATTTTATTCAAAGTCGTCCGTGGTCGTATATACTGCTTGTGCGTTCATAGATATATTTATTATATCTCAAAGTGTGTTAAATATGAATGATTTTTATTATCTTCATGGTTATGAGAACTGTTATTATGATTTATTTGTTTAGTTATTTATGTTACAGGCAGAGAAAAGGTCAGTTGGATGATATTGCTTTGCCTTTCTTTTGTCACTGAATGCAATAAGAAATTGTAGTTGGGGAATGTTATTTTTATACCCTCGGTTGCTCATATCCAATACTATTTTATATCTTCACGTTTATTTACTTTTTCAAACGACTGAACGATTTGCTGATGACTTTTCTTGGAAGCTGTCTTCTTCATGTAACATTCTTGGAGCTTTGTTAAGTCCATACTATGCCAAGATTCTTAGTCTAGGAAAGGATATAGTACAGTATGAAGACGATGCACTTTCTCCTGTAGTTAATCGGTCCCCTCCCAAATACATCATTTAGGGGTACAGGGCAAAATGAAAGCAAACCTAAGACGACATATGATTTCATCCATCCCTTTGCATGCTCACACACCAGTACATTGGCAATAACTGCACCTGTAGTGAATGAATATTAACGTCTTTCATTTAATGCTGTCAAAATGTCAAGTATTCTTTCTAAGTCCTTTATTCCAAGAGATTGAGGTATTAACGTAAAATCTTTTTCTCTTCTTGTGTGGATCTTCCCGGGATCTTCATCTTTTAGAGTTGAAATCTCGAATAAGGGGTTTCCTTTCCCTTTAGTCGCACTTTTAATAGTGATACTGACCAGTGTTTGAAGACGACCTTGTTGTCCATATTTAGAGGCCATTTCAGCAAGGATCTTAGGCTGTCGCTTTGGGTTCAAAATACTTGCATCATCATCATCGCACTTTCTGTTGCGTAGCCACAACATTGCTCCAGCCCTTACAAGCGGTATTCAATACTTTGGCAATAAAACTGGAACATCGTTTCTGGCGGTGTCATGTCATTGATGATATTGACAAAATTTCAAAGAAATTTCCGTACCGATTTGAAGAACCAAGGATGATTCCCCTAGTTCAAGTTGCTGTTCATGTATCTTTGTTGACCTATCTTTATGTGATATCTTCCTTTCTTTTTTCTCCATGTTGATGCTCTGTTTTGCCAATGCCTTAATTGAAAAGCCGATCATCTCTCGAAGAGAATATTCCTTTGCCGGAGCAATTCACAGCTGCTCAAAACCTAATCTTCATCCGCCTGTAAGGTGCTCTTGGCAGTGTATCGGCCGTGTCCTTTGGGATTTTTGGTAATCCAGAGGAGATAATACACGTCGCTAATGATCCTACATTAGTTGTTTTTCTCTTATTTGATTTAGATGATAGAGGATGGTCGAACGCCCTCTGGACAACGCTGCTATGATGAGCTACGCCCTCTCAAAGATACTAAATCAGGGAAGTATCTCTTGAAATACAGGTCTTGGCTGTGCTCTCTCTCTCTCTCTCTCTCTCTCTCTCTCTCTCTCTCTCTCTCTCTCTTCTGCTGCTGCTGCTAAATATTGTGATTTATGTATATGCTTGCGTATGTATGTTTGTATATACATATACATACATACATATATATGTATGCATATATATATATATATATATCTATATAATATATATACATATATATGTATGTATAATATATATGTGTGTGTGTAGATGTACGTAATGTGTGTGCTTTTTGTGTTTATCGTAAAAACACTACCAACCGCGAATTGCACGCATACATGGTTAGTTAGACTTGTGTATGTGTATCTAGATTAGTATCTGAACGTTTTATAAATATTTATATAACCAGTTGTGAATGGGCTGTCGGTTATAACAGACCTCTTCGTAACATCTCTGATAATTATTTCAGAATGGCAGCGCTGCAGGAAGAGTCCAAGATTGGTCATGGGGTCACAGCGCTTCTCTGAAAGAGATTATTTATCTTTAAATATCTATTTTTTTTACAGGAAGGAGTAGCTGTAAATGATAAATGACGTCTTTAATGGGCCATGTAAGTCGTTCGCAGAAGAAACACCCTTTCCTTTTATTTATCTTTTTCTATCTTAACAACAGCTTTGACAGTTTTATTCTCCATTTTATTCTGCATTTTGAATGTAGGGTTTTGTATCGCCACTGGATGTCGGCCATTTCCATCCTAATCACAACCACTATATCTTAGCGTCTTAAAAATGAGTTACCGTCCCCCCTTCCCCCCCCCCACCAGAAAGTAGAACATGAAATCTAAATTAATCTAGAGCAAAAGTTAAGTAATGTATCGAGTAGAGCAGTCTGTAGGCGGGACCATTAGCAGTTCTCCCCTCCTAAGACTTTTACCAATTACGGACATCCTGTTATAAATTAGCATTACGTTTCGCAAAATAATCCACAATTTATTTATTACCACGAAGTAATTGAAGACACTGTTTTTAAGGTCACCAGTTTTCAGTGCCCCTGAACAAAGACAATATGAACTGATCTGTACAGAAATTCATGTGTGAGACATAACGGAAAATCTACTACTAACCATTTCAAGCCCGTTTTCACAGGTTTTCTTCAATATCTTTAATTTGGATCAGCATGTTTTAGACCTTCCGGTAATATTGGCAATATAATTACCAGAATTCATTAATTAAGGCAGTTTACTTTTGAACCAGTTCCCCGCTGGCCGAGTGGTTTTCGAGCTGGGCTGCCAATCCGGTGGTCTGAAGTTCGATTCCCGGCACGGCCAACGTGGACTAAGAGAAATTTATTTCTGGTGATAGAAGTTCAATTCTCGATATAGTGTGGTTCGGATCCCACAATAAGCTGTAGGTCCTATTGCTAGGTGACCAATTGGTTGGTTCCTAGCCACGTAAAAATATCTTATCCTTCGGGCCAGCCCTAGGAGGGCTGTTGATCAGCTCAGTGGTCTGGTAAAATTAATTTATACTTACTTACTCTTGAACCTTATCAGTTTCCTCAACATTCGTTGTAGATATCCGAACACCTGTCCCGGCTTAGCTAAACAGTTAGGAAAGAAGTCCCGCCCACTCCTTCCTCTGGCAGTCTGGCTCAAGCTTATGAATGGAAGAGCTTACTACGATATGGCTTTATACGTTTTAACCGACAATAACCATTTCCTATGCAGTATCTTTCATGTAGACATTTGTATATTTTTATATACCGTATGTTTATATTTATTACCATGAGAATGAGGTGGTACTGGGCCAGTTTTAATTATAAGATATTGCAGATGTGGGGCAATGACTAACCTCTGTTAGCATGGTATGGTGGTATGGCGCATTGTCTATTACCAAAAGTGATGGCTTAGGAGGTGATCAAAGTAGCCATCGGAGGAACAGTTAGCCATTCATCTCCCCATGGTAGTCGCCACTGGTGTTTTTTGCGGCGAAGCAAAGAAAAGAATTCTCAACAAATTCTTTTGCAGAATGGTATAATTGTCAATTTGATAAAAGAGTTTTAGAATCATTCAGTCATGTTCCGGTGCATGTATGTTAAAGGGAACCCTTCCAGAGATTATCCCTTACCTTTTTACAAAAATTCTTAGCCCATTGGTTACCTTCTCTGCATTATAAGCAGCGAACAGCCGTAATGCAAATGCATTATGATGACAATACCGCAACATGTTTGCCATAGCTTATACAGTTGGATGGGCGTATACGTGCAGCTATGGGTGACTTCAGACGTTTGCGCATATCAGACGACAAAATAAACTTACTTGAAAACTAGAAAACTACTGCCCCTCTAATTTTCTGTCGGTCCACTCATTGGAATATAGATAAACTTTATTGTATAAACTAATTTGAATATGTCAAGCGTAAAAACCCATATCGTAATACAGTCTTCCATTCATAGTTTGAGAGAGAAAGAAACGAGTGGGCAGGGCATCCTTCCTAACTCCTTAGCTAAACCAGGGACAGGTATTCGGACATCTAAACGAATGTAGAGGAAATTGAAAAAAGTTCAATAGCAAACTGCCTTAATCAATAACTTCTGGTACTTCATTATATTGCCCAAAATTACCGGAGGGTATAAAACATGCTGTGCCAAAATATCAAGACGATACTACTGATGTATAAGGAGATATTCAAGAAAACCTGTGCGACAACGGGCTTGAAATGGTTAGTAGATGTTTTGTATGATGTGACATCAGAAAGTAACGAACAGATACCGCTAATTCATCGAATGCCCGTACGATCGTTGGTGGCTTGGCGTAGGTGATTCAAATTAAGGTATAAGTGCTGTAACCTACATCGAAGACCAATATCGGTTCCTTCCTATTATAAGACACCAATCAGCTGAGGGTTACGGCCTAAGCAAGTTCACTTTTAAAAGTTAATAGCCAGTAGGATGTAAGCGGTCGACGGGTCAGGGCGCGTATTTATAGGCAGTGTTCGGCGCTGGTCACCTCCGATGAACTTCCGCACATAATTGTATAATACGTAGCGTAATACTAGCAACAGAGACCTGTGTAGCTATTAAAGAAAATACACATATGTTAATTGTATCTTTGGCGTTTCATTATATTGGTAGAACCAGGTCATATATTATATATATATATATATATATATATATATATATATATATATATATATATATATATATATAAAATATATATATATAAAATCACTTTAACACGTGACTCGTTCATCACACATCTTCACAGGTGGAATAATGAAAGACTAGGTGTATGACCTGACCGGTTTCATCTTTATTTCCAATCCATAGACGAAGATTTATAATGGTAGAAATCACAGTATAAATATTACATAGACGGTTCGGACGAACATACATCACCATTCGAAACTACGAATCCATGCTAATTATTTTTGTTTTTTTCTTGCCCCTTCTTCTTGATACCTATCAGATGTGGATTTGTAGTCTCCAACGGTCTTCCTGTTTGTCGGTACTGTTCTTTGATTATATATTTTGATTTCTGCCGCTAGCGCTAATGAGTTTTGTCACCACTCCTCATTTGATACCCCCCCCCCCCCCCAGGTGTGGTTCGCAATGTCAAATGTTTGTGTGTGTTCGTGTATACTGTCTTTATAGTTTATATATTATGATTTCTACTATTATGATCAGTCATTTATCAATTGCTTTTGAATAAAGCTGAAACCGGTCAGGAACTACACCCAGGGATTTGACAGATATGAAAAAAGGGTATTTGAAAGATGGTCCTTAATATCCAGGGAGCACAAGAATACATTCAAGATAGACGTTAATGGTGAGTGTATTTTAAGTGGTTCGATGCTCTACTGATGAACGTTGTGTGTGTAGGTGTGTGAAGCAGCTATTGTTAGGATGTTTTTCTACTCCAGTAATCATTCACGATTCAGCTGTTAAATTATGCATGTGCCAAAAATCTGTTTTGAACATTAACTCATATATATATATATATATATATATATATATATATATATATATATATATATATATATATATATATATCTGTGAGTGTGTTTGTGTATGTATACATACACATATGTTTAATATATATATATATAATATATATATATATATATATATATATATATATATATATATATAATATATATATATATATATAAACATACATACTACATATATAATATTATATATATAATATATAATATTATATCTATATAATATTATATAAACATTTTACATATACTAAGCCTTTTAATTCTCGATGAGATGTGTGTGTGTGTGGCAGAGAACAATAATTTTAAGGGGAAGGACTAGTCATTGTATTTGGGATAGCATCAGAAAGATGGGCGTAGTTGAAAGGGTCAGCTATAGTATTTCAAGGATTCACTTTTTGAGGTGTTAACATCATAATATTGAATACATATGTTCCAACAATGGAAAGTATTATTAGAGGATTTGAAAGGTTTTGTTATGCTAGGTGATGATAACTGGAAATTGTGTTGATAGAGATGGAGTTATAGGAAGGTTTGGAGTTTTTTGGTGCGTGAATTAGAATGAAGAGAGTCGGGAAGAAATGTGCCTGCACAGAGGGCTTTCAGAATTAATAAAAAGACAATTTTGGGAGGTGTTGAGAAAGTTGTATAGAAACGACAATAAAGCCATTAAAAACTTTGAGAAAGTACTAAAGGATGCAGGAGAATGGTGGTTGGTGGTTTCTGATATTGGGTGTGAGATAAAGGGTTGTTAGATCTCCATGACTGTTCATGTCCTTATGAATTAAGCAATGGAAACGTCGGTGAAAGGGCAGCCAGATTTAGTGAAGAGGTCTGTGATGAGGAAATAAGATCCTGAATATAGTGTGGAACGGTGAACCTAACTTTTTATAAACTTTGGAAAATGATATAGAGCTGATTAGGATAGTAAAGAGAACAGCAGTTTAAAAATGCTCACGAAAGGTGAAAGTTGTATGTAATGTGTATGTAATTTGATGAGGATATATGGAAACTGGGAAGATGGAGCAATAATAAATAGGCATTTTGGAAGGTGGGAGATTTAAAGCTTTTTGATACGAATAAATATGTGGAAGCAAATGTAATGGATAATTGCAGGCTGAGAAGAAGAGCTGTATCCCAAAAACAATTGAAGCAAGAAGGTTTTGGGGGGGGGGGGGGGGGGGGGGCAAAAATGTTGGGGAGAGACTGGGAATAGTCTATGAAGGCCAAAAAATCCGTGAAGGAAGGTAGAGGGATTTTTAAGACAACACTAATTATGGAAATGAGGTGTGAAAGAAGAATGCAACTGACAGAAAAAAGTTTGAAATCATGGAAACTAACTGTCTGTATTAGTACAGGCAGTGTAAGAAGAATTGATAGCGTGAAAAATGTGGAGTCAAGTAGGAGTGATAAAACCTTGCCATAGGTGAAAAGAAAGATTAGTGTATTTAGTGATGGTTCGATCAGATGGGAAGATGGATATATACGTATATAGTTAAGTGAAAAGTGTACAGTTAGGACGGTTTAGGTAGAGCTAGGATAGAAAGAGTTAAGAGGGTTGGATAGATGCGGCAAAAGAAGTACTCAGATGTAATGTGCTATACTCTCCCTTATTCTATATATCTTGGCTATAATAATAGGTAGCTTAGGAATGACTGCAAAATAAGGATGACTGCTGCAGTTGTGTTAGGGTTCAATGTATTGCTGTTGAGCTTTCTGACTAGACGTGTAAACGGCTATTATTGGAAAATGTACAAAAGAGGTTTATCCACGATTCGGGAGGTGTATTACAGAAGTCAGAATTATGTAGTGGCAATATATCGTAAAAAAATAGGTAATGGACGAGAGAAATGTTGGTTTCTCATGTTCTCTAAGGAGTCAAGCGCTTAATATATATATATATATATATATATATATATATATATATATATATATATATATCTATATATATATATTATGAGTTTATTAATCTTCTCTCCATCTAATGCTATTTCATTTTTATTTTCATACACTATCCTCCTTACTTCTTTTTTTTTTTTCCAAGAGTAATTCGAGTCCCATCTAATTAGCTACATTATACATTCTGGTTAGCCAGCTTTGTAATTCGTGAGGTGTTCTTCCGATTACATCAGCATCGGTTGCACTTAATAAAACTGTTAACTGAATAGTTGCACCAATCTATAAAGTACCTTCCCTTTGCCATATTAAGAAATGTCGGAGAAGCAAACAACAAAGGTGCAATAATATTTCCACCGTTTATTGCAAATTCATGTAACAAGAAACCATTAATATTAGCTTGGCACCTACTTCCTCCATGAATTAAATTAGCTTTGCCTATTCAACAAGAATGCCACAGTGATTAATGTATCTCTGGTGATGTAAGTTCACTCTCGACGTGGTTTGGAAATCACGTAGAGCCGTTGGTCCCGTTGCTGAATAATCACTGGTTCCATGCAACGTAGAAGCACCATACAAACAAACAAACAAAAAGCCATAGTGATTAAGAACTGTAATAACTACACTGTGGATGCTGTCAAATGCATCCGTGTAATGAAAGGGGACCATCAGAAGGTGACTTTTAAATTCCACACTGCTTCACAATGTCTCAATACATAAATGATTTGTGCAACACCTGCCTTTTCTAAGACCAGCTCATTCAGATCCAAGCTTTTTATCAGTTTAATTTTCCTTCCTTTTGCGAATGAACATACTGAATATTTTCATTACAATCCGGAGAAGTGAATGAGAACTATGAGGATAGGGGCGGGAGATGAATTGAGATTTGTTGAATATAAGCACTTGAAAGATATGAGTTGCGGAATTTCTGAGATTCACGAGACGTTGGAGGCTAGATCATGGAAATTTTTGAGAGTTACTTATATATTAACATTGGTTGGGGTACGGACCCACCCCCCCCCCCCCCTCCCCCCGCTCCTGCGACTTTGATATTTTCATTGACTGTTAATTTAGCAATTCATTTGATATGAAGGTGTCATATTTCGTAGCAATTCAGTATTTAAAAGCAAATCCGGGTTCTCTCTTCGTCGTACAAAAGTCCAGAATTCAGAGAAACGCTCACGAGATTTCCGAAATTTGTTTATCCTGAGGGAAAGTTGTCATTATTTTAGTCTATCATGTGTAGAGTACTGTTCGCTAACTTTTTATTAAGCAGCAGATCATATTAATCTCTGGTTCGTCGTTTAGTCAGATAATTATTCACGCTGTGTGTGAGTGTATAGTATATATATATATATATATATATATATATATATATATATATATATATATATATATATATATATTAGGAAGATTATTCCACAATTTGGTCACAATAGGAAACAATTTAGAAAAGTTGCTGGAATTGCACCTCACATAAGAAAATGCTAGACTAGTAAGTACGTTCTTGCAGCATAACATACCTCAATTTCAGTCTGGAAGAATCATAATATATATATATATATATATATATATATATATATATATATATATATATATATATATATATATATATATATATTATAATATATATATGATTCTGATCATGCTTTGCATTAGGATCTTCCTAGACTCAAATTGAGGTATGTTATGCTGCAAGAACGTCTTACTAGTCTAGCATTTTCTTATGTGAGGTGCAATTCCACCAACTTTATTGCCCTATGATTTAATTTAATTAATTTTCTTGATAAACTTTGATTTAATTTTGCTTCATAATTAATTCAAGAATTAATTAAACTTTTGTCTTCAAGTAATAACAATTTCCCTGAGATTGCGAATTTCACTTATAAATTTTGAATTTAGAAATAAAATTTTGTATTTAAAATTTATATGAGCATTTTATTATATCACCAGTTTTATATTTTTTTTTGTCTAGGTAGAAATATAGAGTGATAATTGTGCCGTTTCCCACAAATAAATTAGAATCAGGGAAATACTTAGATTTGACATTGTAGAAGGAGTGACGCCCTTTAATTAAGATTACCTCACATCTATTTTAATGAACTCAGACTGATTGTTTTCTTGACTGTTCAGTTCTATAAGGGATCACTGTTACCTTTAGAGTATTCAGTCGTTTATTATTTGTAATGAAGGGTCAGGTGTCTGGCTGTAGTGAGGTAAGTAATAACCAGGTACTTTAACAAACTGTGCCCTAAGTACAAAGGGTGTCCCAGACCCAGGAATAAAAGGGTCTCTTGTGCTAACAAGTACAAATGGTAAGTGAAATAACCAGATACTTGGCAATTTGGGTTAACAAATATTAATGGTGTCCAGACACAGTTCTTTGGCTACTTCGTGCACCAAGTATTAATGGTACCCAGACCCAGATGCTCTAGGCTACTTCGTAACATATATATATATATACAATATATATATAATATCTATATATATATATCGATTATATATATATATAGAATATAATATATATATATATATATTATATAGATATATATAATATATAAGATATATATATAAATATATATATTATATATATCTATATATCTATATATTATATCTATACTATGTTATATAATATATATATATATATCTATATCTATACTATATATTATATATTAATATATTATATATATCTATATATATATATATATATATATATATATATATATATATATTAGATATAGATATAGATATAGATATAGATAGATATAGATAGATATATATATAATGTGTGTATGTGTGCGTGTGTACACGTATATTTGTGTATGTAGATCTACACACAACATATATATGATATATGTATGTTGTATATATAAGTATATGCAGAGAATCATAAAGCTTTCGCGTGATTGTTACACACCTTTGTATTGTACTATGAAAATGTGTGTTAATTACATTAAAGTACTCGTTACATGGCTTTTCATCTTCAATTTAGTTACTATTTTCGTGTTTGGATGTATGCTGCGTTCCGGAATCAATATGTTGAAGGAAAAATTACAGAAAGTGGTGGTTTCTGTGTCGTAACTGACATTTAGATCCTCGTCTGAAGGTTTCGTTCTTAAAATTCCTCCGTCATCCTGAATGTTTAGGATCATTGAGTTAGTTCGTGAAACTCCGCTTTCATTGTTTACATCAGGGCCCACTCAGTTCTACGTAGGTGCCAGTTGGCATTTGCAACTTCTTGTGAAGAATGGTGGTAATGATTCTCTAAGGAATGCTCAGAAGGAAAATGCTCGAGTTCAAGAATAGTTGAAAGACCACTGGAAAGCACGACGCTTTTGAGCTATGAACCTTTTCATGTGTATCACATTTTTCGATATGGTTCAACTTCTACATTTTCTCTCTTTATTTTTATATCACATGTTGGTCTTGTATTCTTGGGAAATTTTGAAATCAACGCACGAATGATAATAGTAATACCAGTGACAATAACTAAGGATCACTTTATAATTGCTAAATTAGTTCGAATAACGAAATGTCTTATACGAAGATTTCGTCCCCCTCTTCCCAAGATTTAAGCCTCTAGGCATTCATTAATTCAAGGTACAATTTGAACCATAAAACCCAAATGTACCAGAACTCATTTCGCGGTATAATAAAACATAATGACAGCTGTACATAAATGTTTTGTTACAGGGACGGATTTAAATTGAATTATAGATTACCTCGGGTGATAAATATAAGTTCTACCACTACGGTCATATGTTCTGGATTTCAGAGCAATAGCTTGAAATTTGTCGAGGTCAAAGTTCAACGAAGAATAAGAATAATAGTAAGAATAAGAATAGTAGCATAAGCTATAGCAGTTCAACTCGAGGAAGAGTTCGAGAATAAAATATCTATGTTAAAGATAAATGTAACATTTTATTCTTTCGGTAACTAGTTCACTTCGTATTCCAAAATAATGAATGTCAATAAAAGGGTAATCAGCATGAAGTGTGTTTTGAAACACCTCTGTTTTGAGCTGTTAATGAAGACACTGGCAAGGTAAGCTGCTTCATGTAGTCTGCTTCATTAAATACACAGCTGTTTTCTAGCGATAGTCTAAATATGAAATCCTGCGCTTGAAAATCATAATTAATCGATGCTTAGCCTCATTTCTTAGATGTCCGATGAGTTTCCGATTATGTCAGTTATTACATTCAGCAGATATATGAACCCTGTACTTGGACGATCATGTTCATAACTACTATATTATAAGGATTTCGTGTGATATACGGTAACCTATTGGTCCTGTTGGTTAGCTTTTTCGGGGAGAGTTACATTTGAATGATTTCACATCTGTTGAGAACTCCGACTTTCAGTAATTAATTTTCATTATTGTTGATATCAGGTCATATTTATAATTTACTTTTTTAAAAGTTAATAGTTGAGAATTCATGTGGATAGGATGGGAAAGGATAGGATAGAAAATGGGAAAATTTTACAATTTGTTCATAGTCGTACCTTTGAACACCGGTTTGGCTTTCAAAAGAATCACACCTCAATAGTTGTTTGTTTTTAGTTCAGTGGTGTCGGAACATACCTACACACTTCATAGTATTTTTCTTTTAGTTTGATAAAGCTACCGGTGACAGTGGCTAGCGAAACTTACTAAGTATAGGGTTTTCTAGATATTTCATATTGTTGCGGAATTCCTTTTACTGCACTAAGGTCTCAGAAAATGAAATACCAGGTCTAGCTCACAAACCTAGAAAGGGACCAATTAGGTAATTTGCGTGATGATTAACTAAAATGAAATTTAAAAGAGACTGTATAAAGTACATTTACACTGGAACACAAATACACATTAAATACATTTGCTCTTTTCCAAAAAAATAAAAATGAAAAATAGAAAAACAACAGTTAAGATTCAGGTTTAAGTATTTAAAATTTTAATGAAATGATTAAATACCCAATGGGCTTTCGTATTTTCATTATTTACTTATTTATTTTTATATTTTGTCTATTAAATCAAACTGTCTTATGAATGTTAAAATTTGAAGGATCGAAAATGTGATAGATTCTGACAAAATTTCTCCTATTGATTTACTTCCAAAGGTTAAAAATCGTTGCTGGTTGTATTTTGGACAGTCACGCAAAATACGTTTGACTGTTATTAACTCTTTGCATTTTGAGCATTCAGGAGGAGGGCCATGTGCGCTGTTCATGAAGTGTCCATGTGTCAAACGAGTATGGCCTATTCGAAGACGCGTTAGAATTACTTGTGTGTTGCAGAACTGATGCAGGCAACCTGGAGGGTGTTTAGCATGAATGGTATAAAAAAATTATGTATCAGCTAGAGACTATAGTTAGAATGACTGGTTTTATGTAAAATTGTATCTAAGACAAAGGTGTTTTATGGAGTGAGTGATGTAAGCCACAGAAGTACCAGTAATTTTAATTGCAAAGCTATACAGTGGAACGGGGGCCATAATGCATAATAGCTCAAATATGCAGGCGATACAATACTGATCCGTAATAGGGAAAACAAACTGCAAAAACACACACTATGTGGACAAACATTCTTTAATGATTTTTCTTTTCAAATCCCATGTGCTTCTAAGTATATTTGTTTAAACCAGTGCAGTTATTAGTAGCTGGCGTTATTGTCCTTTATTGAATTGTATGCAAATATTGATTTCTGGTTGTTTCTAAATGAATTCCAGCTCGTTTCAAGTTTTCCTTTTGCTGTAATTCAGTAGGTGTGGATAAAAATTAAATATGTACTACATTTTTTCTTTGTAGTTAATAATTTTGTAAGTAATGTTCAACGAAAAGACTGCCACGAAGCTATATATGTACAAGAAGCTATAGCAAGTGTTTCGATTTTTGATAGTCAAAAGAAGAACACTATAGTTCATATCGAATCGGCCATAAATAAACAAAACATTTTCGTGTACCTCAGGTAGTAGATGAAAGATATATCGGAGCTGAAAATTATTGCCAGAATAAAGATAATGTAACCTGTTATAACTCATCCAAAGTCGTTTAAACTACATCGACGACAGGGTCACTATATGAGTTGCAAACACAACTATATTTCATCTTATACACATGGCAGCACGTATCGGTTTGTTTATCCTGGGAGATGAGCCCTCATAATACACGTCATCAACCAGGGTTAATTCAAGTCTGATAACTCTTTCCTGAAGATGAGAGGTTTCAGCTCTGAAGAGAAGTATGCTCTGTATACATAATGCTACCTGAGAAAGAGAGAGGTTGTTATAGCATATGCTACCCAGTAAGTTGTGATTATGATGTGTTTTATGGTGCTGTATATGGAGACTGATAATGATGAAAGGGCAGAATTATGTTTAGAATTATTGTAAAAGCCTTTGCCTATGACCGGCAGGTGGTTGATTAGAGGTTAAGTTAGTTATTAACAAGGCTGTGGACAGTTATCTCTCTCTCTCTCTCTCTCTCTCTCTCTCTCTCTCTCTCTGTTATTTTCAGTGATATAACCATAGTATTTAAAGGTTCAAAATGGAAGAAAATATTTTACAGTGCTTAATTCGACTTATAACTTGACTTTATGCCATCTATCTTAAATTTCAGCAATATTTTTATTGAGAAGGTGACATGTTAGTGCGCAATGTTAATTGATTTCCGTATTATTGTATCGTAACATATTTTTGTCATAAATAACCCTGATTTGTGATCTCAGTAAATTACACACACACACACACACACACACACACATATATATATATATATATATATTATATACATATATATATATATACTATATATATATACACACACACACACACACATATGTATGTATATATATATATATATATATATATATATATATATATATATATATGTGTGTGTGTGTGTGTAATATATAGATGTATATGCACACATATATATGTTTGTGTGTATGTATGTATATACGTGTATACATTCAAACATACATATATACCTATATAATCACGGCAAGTCACAAGTATCGCCTAATATCAAATTCGTTTTGACTTTGGAATAAACTTACACCTAAGGAGAATTATAATTTATGAGTGCTTTTGCACACAAATATCTAAACATATACCTTTCTGATTAGATAAAGTGGTAGGCAACCGACTTATCCATGTGGTTCTCTTAATATCCAATTTCTGTGCCGTAGCAGATGCACTTGTCAGTCATTATTTCCCATCGGTGTAACTTCTTCCAAGGTATAATGGATTCGAACTTGAGTAATACATGTTGAAAGTCACCTGCATGTGACAAAACCTTATGTAGTATATACATACACACACACACACACACACACACACACACATACATATATACATATATGTATATGTATTTTTGTGTTTGTTCTTAGCCTTACAATTACTTACGTGGCCTTGTTTTGGGGACTTCTCGCGTCCTAACTGGTGAGCAAATAACTTACCGTAAGAATAATGGCTCTAACTGCAAATCACTGGGGCAGGCGAAAACGTAAACAGAACTGAGAATGGGCCGAAGGCCTTACTTAACAATTAACACTTAGATCAGAGGAGTGGGAAATTTTAACAAACAGGCATTATAACAGAGTCCTGTCGAGCGATTAAAATTAACAGAATTTGAAACACTGAAGAATTATGGTATGATCCCCTTGAAAGGGGACACCGTTGGGTAGAAATCGGTGGCTATTGCCACTCTGAAAGGCACAAGTCGAGCTGGTTGCTTCCACAGCACACAATTACTTGGGGGAAAAAGGCGAATTCTAACAAGGCTTCCGCTGAAGGTGCTAAGAATAACTCGGTTCAGATGCGAAGTAGCTTACGGTAATTTAAACACTGTGCTGACTCAGGGTATTATATGAGAACGCACTTTGAAAAGAATGAAGGAACATGTAACTGGATTCAAAATAACTTCAAATCAAGACTTTATCTTAGACAGAGCGATATGGAGCCCTCAGATCCCCAGAACCCTGTGGATATTGGATAAAACAGGTTTTGAAAAATTTTCACATTGTTGGGAATGAGGTGCTTCCATTCAAAATACCAACCTCCACCTTCGGGGATTACATGAGGTGACATTTTCCCATTACATTTTAAGTGCTAAATACTCGTAGATAGCAAAGGTGGAAACCCGCATGATGAAGAGCCTATAGATCACTTACTATATTTACTGACGGCTCCAAATCCAGTAGTGGTGTTGGAATTGAGGTTTATAGTAATGATTTTTATTGTTGAATCACATCAATTTCATGACGTCTTATATGTAACGCAGAACTGTTTGGATTGTGAACTGCTGTGGAGAGGATAGCAACTGTTGAGGAAGAAAAGTGTACCGTTTTTAGTAACTATAAAAATGTTTTTCAGTGTCTTAGTGTTTTTAATTCTACTAATCCATTGGTTTTAAAAAATCAAGATAGGCTTTATTTAGTGAAATGGAATGTAATGCGAGTAAAATTTTGTTGGGTCCCAGCACATGTAGGAGTGGCTGGTATATAAAACGCTGACAAATTAGCAAAAGAAGCTGTAGCTGATTTGCTGCAAAGGAAATATAACTTTTATGCGACGACTTTTTACAAATATCAGCTCACTTGTCAGGAGTATTAGCCAGGACGTTGGAATAAAGTTGGGGAAACAAAATAAAGGAAACTGGAGCAATATACCCAAAAGATTAAAAAATTACACTCGGCCGTCTGACGATAGGGTATACCCACCTCGCCCAAGTTTTTAGTAGTAAATGGAAATTAACCAAAACTATGATGACTGCCGTGTCCTTATGATTGGGAAATAGACTGCCCCAGTCTTAGGAATCTTAAGAGAATGGTCGGTACACATTCTAGGTCAAAGTCCTCTCAGGGGAGGAGGTTGTTGACGATGCCAGTGGCATTTTTAAATTTGTATTAAAAGCAGACCTTTTGCAAAAGATTTAGGTGTAATTTTATTTTTATATAATCTTGTTATCATGTCCATAATTTTTTGTTTTTATATAGTTCCTCATTCATTCTCAACTAATGATGATAGCGTCAATGACCTTAGCTGTCACGATGCCACAGAACATTAAATCAGTCAATCATAGTTTGGAACTCTGTCAAATCCCTTTGACAGAGTTCCAAGCTATGCATTTACTACTAAAAACTAAGATTCATAAGTATGTGCTATATTTTCTATTTTTTGTGTGATGCTTTTCTTATAGCAGCAATTGATGTTGATATCTCTAGCACAATACCAAAGGACAGTTATCAATGTTACTCTTACTCTCCTGTCATTTCCACATTACTGGACATCCACTTTTCCTTGATGTACTTTTACTATAAGGCGCCTACCATTCTTGTGGACCTATTTCTTAACTTATCTGGTTTTCAAATATTCGAATAAACTCAAGGGAGATGGGCTGTCCTGTTGTTTTTTTATTATTATTATTATTTTTATTAAATCACTTGTTATTCAGAATGGCCTATTGTCTTTTACATTTTTCTTGCCCCGAGGGCACTTCTAACCTATTGTGAAAGTTATCTTCTTTAATAACTTGTAGTTCAGGAAACAAATTGATTATAAGCAAGAGACCATTTAACGTAAATTTGATAGTTCAGCAAAAGTCAAAATTAAGAAGTAACTATGAACAGGATGCTTCTCCAGTTTGTGTCCATCGCATTTCACATCAAAAGTATTTCACCCCGCTTCTAAATTTTTTAAATAAGTTTGTCCCAGGTACCTATGTACGTATGTATGTGTGTATACATGTATGTGTATGCATATGTGTATGTATGGGGGAAGGTGTTTGGAAGCGCTTACTATTTTAGTATTTGACCCAGAAGTACTGTTATCTGAAACTTGCAACGCTAACAGGCTAAAGGGCAAACGACTAAGAAGTCACAGCCTTCATTTAAAAAAGATAACTTCATATAGATATTTATTCGATTGCTACTGGACGTTGTATATTTGCATAGTAATGAGCTTCTACAGAAAGTTGTAGCGTAAATATTCATATCATAAATATGATCTTTGTGTGTTTGTGTGTGTGTATGTATCCTGCTGTTCTTCTAAGTTCGAAGATGGAATTTCTCTCTCTCTCTCTCTCTCTCTCTCTCTCTCTCTCTCTCTCCTTGTAAGAATAAGTTCTATAGGGTATGACTTCCAAAATATGTCAAATAATGTATTTTACTCTTTATATATATCTGAGATATTTTGATCAAGATTGAAACTCAAAGAAGAAGAAGAATAAAAGGAAACGAACAGTAGCAGTAGCTTCATTATTATGCTAATTTTAGTCAGTTAAGTTGAACCTCGTAAATTGCGGCATATATATATGATCAGATTCTCCTCATCTTAAACTCTCCTTTTTACCGGTTTGTTTTGATATCCTTCTACGGTGTCACTTTGTTGTCGCAAAACTCCGAAGTATGTTAGACTGCCCATCCATTTTTGGTGCGGATATACTTTACGTAATTTCAATTTTGTTTAATGTGACGGTATTATAACGTAAGTAAACACTCATCCTCTTGATGGATGCGATAACTTTTATTTTATTTGAATATTACAGCCGCATAATAAAAGATATCATACTCGTCCTGGCATTCCTCCTATCTCGTCGTCTCCGCCGCTTCCCCGATAAAAACGGGAAATTCAAGCCCGCAATTTACTTAAAAATCGCACTGAAGCCGAGAAAAATGCTGGAGGCTTATATTATCATGTATGCCTTTATAGTGCGCGAGGCCGCTTGCTATCATATCTCACAACACGTTCAGTAAATATTAATGATGTATCAGCAGTTTGCATCTGGAGTTGGTAGGTGTAATGTAACGCTCTCATGGGCGCGAGTGCGCGCAGAGAGAGAGAGAGAGAGAGAGAGAGAGAGAGAGAGAGAGATAAGTCAAGTAATTTGATACTAGAGCTGTAAGGAGAGGGAGAAAGAGATCTTGGAGATTCATGATGCGAGAACTGAATATATATGTGTAATGCAATGAGAGTAGGGGATCACATTATGGAAGGCAGTGTCAAATAAAAATTTAGGTTTGTGAAGTGGGGGAATAACGTAATGAAATAAAGCGCAAAGCGAGATAAAGATCTTCATGTATAATAGAGAAAATAAAACCATCTCTAGTTGACTGTCAAGAGAAATAGAAATGTTTTCATACGTAGTATACTATAAAACAGAACGAGAGTGACTTGATGGTAACTGCCTATTCGCGTAAAGAATGGAAGAAGGGAAGGAATGAGACGAAGCAGGTTTTTCTTGTTAAGCAAACATGATAAAGCAAAGCAATATGTTAATTAATGAGGGTATACGTTTTAAACGAGTTTCTAAAGTCAGATAAAACAACTTCTGAGGAGGTAATTTTCATATCTTTCTCCCTTCATCAGAAGGAGTTTAGTTAAAAGATAACTATTTCTTGTTATTTATGTTCTGGATTTTGAACCGAGAAGTTGGACATTTCTTCCAGTAGTGCAATTCATGAGTACGAATGAAACTAAGCTTTTTGTTTCCCTTTCGGTCTTGCGTCCACGTATCTTTTATTGCATCCCACTTCTTTTTGGTTAGTGTTTTTAAGGTGGGCTTTTAGGGTTCGGTCTTTCATATAGTAATAGGAAATTCTAACATCTCATAAAACACGAAATTTTCCAGTCATTGGTTATCTTGCACTTCATTTTCTTTTTATCTCGAAGTTCATTATCCTTTAAATTATCATCTTTTACTCTTCGTACGTCAGAGAAATAAAGTCCTTGTTATCTGGAATTTTGATCTGTTACTCTAAGCAGGATTTTATAAGAGATGAGTTGCAAGTTTTGTATTTCTAATTATATCGTAGATTTTGTCTCGATATTTTTCTGGCCTCTTTTGTATCATGAGCCATTTCTCTGCACTTATCCCGTAGTAAGGAACTAAAGCTCAGAAACTTTTGATAACTTTATAAAAGAATAATTTATAAATATTAATATGACTAGCCTAATCCATGGTCTGTATAAAGATTTCTAATTTTAGCTTTCTGCTTATTTTTTGTCTTGTGGATAATTTCTATTTTTTCAAATACTGTTGTTTTTTCTACGCATTCGTTTCAAAATCATAATCATGTTAAATGGGTAGGGGAACCTTTACTGACTAACCGCTTGATTGCTATAGGAGCTGTTGGCAAACATTTTATCATTTTTTTATGTTTAAACGGAACTGAAAAAAACAAAAAAACGTCCGGACCTTGCAGCTTGCAGTAAAAGTCATTAAGGTTTCAGAGTAAGTGTAGAAGTGGCTTAACTTCTAGAGGTCATGTTTTCTGTTGTGTTCAAAGTATAGGGTGAAATGTGTAAAGTTTTATGATCAGAGAATACTGTTACGTTTAAAATTCATTATTCAGATATGTGAAATGTTAATTGTGATGCGTAATATTTTTCCCTTATTAACCATAGCCAATGGTGCAACGTAATTATCTGATCGAATTTACTTTTATTAGTGGTACTAATTGTAATGGCATTAGTTTAATCTGTCGAACTCTGAGGCTTGGGTTATGTATTCGCCTTTTTTATTGTATATTAACATGCTAAATCGCTGTGTTTTAGGCAAATTTTTAAGAAGGATTTTTTTTTCAAAGAACAGCGATTAGATTCCGAAATGGATAAGGTTGTGGATCCAGCGCAGTTGGTTAATTAAAGGAATAGTAGTGGGGTATGGTGGGATACAGGCCTTGGAAGAAGCAGATTGTACTTTGGTAACACCAGACTGTGGCTGCTGTCAAAGAGTAGTAAAACATTGATGAAAATTAAAGGCGATTTCTAGATTATCGGTAGATAAATGTATTTCACTCGCAATCGGAGCACACATTTATGTTGACCTAAGCAGCAAGTTTTATGCATAAAAGTGGGTGGCATAATTAAAAACGAAGGTCTCGACTAGGTAATCGTAACCGTTACTTGATTTCTAGTTGACATTATCCTACACTCTTTGTGGATTTGCCCTATTTCATATTATAGAGAATGACAATCTTAGAAAATTGCATGTTTGTTGTTCACCGGAAATTTACGGAATTCGATATCAGTAGCATTAATGATATTGGCTGAATAATGTTTAATGACCTAAATCTGGTTGGACAGGAATTTTTGTAGTGTTCAGTAGCTTAAGTTGAAAGGAAAGAAAGGAATGGAAAAATAAATAGGCTGTAAGCTTGAAGACAGAGACATAACTTCCTCCCTAAAAAGAGAGCGTAGTAGATATGGAAAAACTGTAACATAAACAAATTATGGTTTAGAGAGGTACATATGTCCCAACTACTATGAAATCTTAAGACATTTCCCAAAAAAGGATGCAGAGCGGTAGTGCCAATGGTAAATGTGACTGTAGATCACATCACTTTTTACGTGGTATGAGGTGTCTTTTCAGATACAAATGAAATTAACTCTAAATTAGTTAGATAAATTCATGAATATATTTTATGTAATCATCAACATTTGTAGAATTGGAAACGACTGAATGTATCTGATATCTCACCACGTTAATTTGAGAAATGAGAATTGGATGCACTATATCTGGGAGGGGTGGCTAAATTCTCTCTCTCTCTCTCTCTCTCTCTCTCTCTCTCTCTCTCTCTCTCTCTCTCTCTCTCTCTCTCTCTCTCTCTCTCTGCTTTAAAACCCACACCAATCGTACCCCATAATGCTTCAGGTGCTCCATAATACCACGATTTTAGGTGAACTATTTTGGAATATCAGGTTTACAACCTTGATTCTCTTTCGCGTTATCTCTTTTAGCTCTTCAGGACGAATGCCCAGAGAGTTGTTGCGTTACACCCGTTGTTGTGGCCAAGGGCTTCGTCGTCAGCGTCAACGTCGGCGTCTGTGAAGGCACTAATTCAGAGAGAGAGAGAGAGAGAGAGAGAGAGAGAGAGAGAGAGAGAGAGAGAGAGAGAGAATGGTTCGAATGGTTCAATTTTGTTGGAGATTAAGACACCTTCGCTTTTAATTGTTTCAATATTAAAGACTTGGACCGATTGCTGCCTGTAACACCTCACTCTTCCCAACTCTCGATTGGCTACTTATAATTTTATGTACAATATTTATAATTGTATGTATAGCAGTTATAATTTTATTTGCATTTTTCTTTTTTTTTCTTTTTTAGGAGAACAGTTATAATTATAATTTTACGTGTAATATCTCTAATTTTATTTGTAAAGTTCACAGCTTAGCTTTTTTGAATATCTATAATATTATGTATATTATTTATGATTTTATGTGTAACATTTATACTTTCATGTGTCTAACCTACCTGGCTTTTAATCTTTTTATTACTGTCTCTCGATACCTCCTACACTCCGATGTGTATTTTCAAATTTTCAAGTTACCAGTAACTTATGGCGTGTAACTTACTATATATGTATACAGGGAGGTTTTCCTAACTGAAATACTGTTCGCATCTAGACTGTCCTAGCAGTCACTTTGACATTTCTCCTTTGACTTTGGGCGAGGGTCAAGGTTTTAAATAAAAAAAATATTTTTTTTTTTCCGAATTTCAACTGACAATACTTATGTAATGAATGCTGGTGATTTTCCTTTGGTGATATATTCATGAGTAATCAAAAATAGAAGGTAGGCCCCTCAATACTACTACTACTACTACTACTAATAACAATAACAATAACAATAATTATTATTATTATTATTATTATTATTATTATTATTATTATTATTATTATTATATTATTATTATTGAGGGGCCTACCTTCTATTTTTGATTACTCATGAATATATCACCAAAGGAAAATCTCCAGGGGGGCATTATTATAATAATAATAATAATAAAGAATAATAATAATAATAATAATAATAATAATAAAATAATGATGATATTATTATTATTATCATTATTATTTTGTATTTTATTATCTTTATTTTTTTTTTTTTAGCTCTATCACAGTCCTTCAATTCGACTGGGTGGTATCTATAGTGTGGGGTTCCGGGAGTTGCATCCTGCCTCCTTAGGAGTCCATCACTTTTCTTACTGTGTGTGGCCGTTTCTAGGATCACACTCTTTCTGCATGAGTCCTGGAGCTACTTCAGCCTCTAGTTTTTCTAGATCCTTTTTTCAGGGATCTTGGGATCGTGCCTAGTGCTCCTATGATTATGGGTACGATTTCCACTGGCATATCCCATATCCTTCTATTTCTATTTTCAGATCTTGATACCTTATCCATTTTTTTCCCTATCTCTCTTCAACTCTGGTGTCACGGTATTGCGACATCAATGAGTGTTACTTTCTTCTTGACTTTGTCAATCAACGTCACGTCTGGTCTGTTTGTTTTCAACGTATCAACCCTATCCGTTCTGATACCATAAGTCCCAGAGGATCTTTGCCTGATCGTTTTTCTATCACTCCTTCAGGTTGGTGCTCATACCACTCATTACGCAAGGTAGCTGATGTTTCTTGCACAAGGCTCCAGTGGAGGGATTTTGCCACTGAATTCATGCCTTTTTTTTACTGGTTCTGTGCAAGTGCCGGGCATTCACTTGCAATGTGGTTTATGGTTTCATTTTTCGTATTGCACTTCCTACATATGGGAGAGATGTTATTTCCGTCTATCGTTCTTTGAACTATCTGGGTTCTTAGGGCCTGATCTTGTGCCGCTGTTATCATTCCTTCAGTTTCCTTCTTTAGCTCTCCCTCTGTAGCCATGCCAATTGTCATCGCTGGCTAGTTCTTTAGTCTGTCTCATGTATTGTCCGTGCATTAATTTGTTGTGCCAGTCCTCTGTTCTGTCTGTCTTTCTCCTGTCTCTGTATATTTCGGGTCTTCGTCTACTTTTATTAGTCTTCTTCCCATGCACTCTTTAGCCACTCGTCTTCACTGGTTTTCAGGTATTGCCCCAGTGCTCTGTTTCGATGTTGACGCAGTCCTCTATACTAGTAGTCCTCTCCCTCCTTCCTTTCGTGTTATGTATAAATTATTATTATTATTATTATTATCTTAATTATTATTATTAATTAATTATTATGATTATTATTATTAATTATTATTATTATTATTATTATTATTATTATTTTATTTTTATTATTTTTGTCTATCACAGTCCTCCAATTCGACTGGGTGGTATTTATAGTTTGAGATTCCGGGTTGCCTCCTGCCTCCTTAGGAGCCCATCAATTTTCTTACTATGTGCGCCGTTTCTAGGATCACACTCCTCTGCATGAGTCCTGGAGCTACTTCAGCCTCTAGTTTTCCAGATTATGGTTACAATTTCCACTGGCATATCCCATATCCTTCTTATTTCTATTTTCGGGTCTTGATACTTATCCATTTTGTCCTTTTCTTTTTCTTCAACTCTGGTTTTCCATGGTATTTCGACATCAATGAGTGATACTTTCTTCTTGATTTTGTCAATCAACGTCACGTCTGGTCTATTTGCACGTATCACCCTATCCGTTCTGATACCATAGTCCCAGAGTATCTTTTTACCTAATCGTTTTCTATCACTTATTTCTGAGAGGTAGCTGAGGTTTCTTGAAAAGACTCCAGTGGAGGGCTTTTGCCACTGAATCATGCCTCTTTTAGTACTTTTAGTACTGGTTCTGTGCATGTGCCGGACATTCGTTTGCTATGTGGTTTATGGTCTCATTTTTCGTATTACACTTCCCACATATGGGAGAGATGGTATTTCCATGTATCGTTCTTTGAACATATCTGGTTCTTAAGGCCTGATCTTGTGCCGCTGTTATCATTCCTTCAGTTTCATTCTTGAGCTCTCCCCTCTGTAGCCATTGCAATGTTTCATCGCTGGCTAGTTCTTTAGTCTGTCTCATGTATTGTCCGTGCATTGGTTTGTTGTGCCATTCCTCTGTTCTGTTTGTCATTCTCCTGTCTCTATATTCCTGGGTCTTCATCTACTTTTATTAGTCCTTCTTCCCATGCACTCTTGAGCCACTCGTCTTCACTGGTTTGCAGATATTGCCCCAGTGCTCTGATCGCGATGCTGACGCAGTCCTCTATCCTTAGTAGTCCTCTCCCTCCTTCCTTTCGTGTTATGTATAGTCTGTCCGTATTTGCTCTTGGGTGTAGTGCTTTTTATTATTATTATTATTATATTATTATTATTATTATTATTATTATTATTATTATTATTATTATTAAGATGGTAAGAAAAGGCATATTTTGTCGCCATTTACTTCTCTTTTTACACATTGTAAAGATGAATTGTTTACTAATTGTTCCTCTCAGCTTACGATAGCTCCTTTTATCATCTAAACAAAGTCTTAAGTACATCAAGATGAAAACAGGAGATACTGTGAGCTAAACGTTGCTCTTTGTACATTTCTTATATGAGAAGAGGGAAACAAATCTTCCTGATGGGTGGAACATCTTGAACTTACCACTCTGATTATTATTGGTGTTACTAATAACATTGGTCAAAAGCATTCCTATGACTGCGAAATCTCGGCGTTGCTTACTATTTACACACAAGTTGCAATAATCTATAAAACCATAAAGTAAATTGGTGTTGCTGTGTATTTCTTAAGATGATTTGATAGCAGCCTTAAAACTTTCGAAGTATTGAATGGCTTACAATATCTGGAATGTGCAGAACAAGCATGAAGAAAGAACATAATTATTTTGTATTGATAAGATGCGAATTTATGAGTCATTTAAAATTAATAGTATATTCACGACACTGATGAATTGTTGAAATATACTCATATCTTACTGTGAAAGTTACAGAAAAAAATGTGTTTGGTTATTATTTTTTTTTTACTTGCTTTCCTTCTCAGAATGTCGTTGGCGTGAACGCGTTAGTCAATTTTGATGGATTTGAAGGATCTTTGTCTGCATATATATATATATAATATATATATATATATATATATATATATATATATATATATATATGTGTGTATATGTATGTATGTATATATATACATTACACACACATATATATATATATATATATATTTATGTATGTATATATGTGTGTGTGTGTGATATATATATATATATATATATATATATATATATATATATTATATATATATATATGTGTGTGTGTGTGTGTATTAAAATAATCAACACACAAACTCATGTGGAACAGAAATTAAATTTCTGACTCGCATCAGGATCGAACCCAGTGGTACTTAGGTTTGAACTTTTATGACCTGTGTGGCTGGTTGGCAGCAGTGTGGTCTTCCAATGGAGGAACCTGGGTTGATCCTGATGTGAGTCAGAAATTTATAATATGCATATACTATATATTATGTGTATATTATATACATATATATATATATATAATATATATATATATCCACTATAATATATATATTATATATATATAATATATATATATATATATCTATATATATATATTTTTATATATCACATATACACATACATACATACACGTATCACTATATCGATGTAGCACAAGTTTATGCAAATATTTCGGGGAATGAAAGAAAAAGTAGTTTTGAGTAGGAAATGTTCTATAAGCAAGTGCATTTTAAGGCACTGAAATGTTAAGTATCTGTCTTTGTTAAATCAAGGCCGACCCTATCATCTGGCTTTTGTATCAACATTTCCTGCTATAAATTATTCTGTGGTTATGTTTCTTTATATGGTTAAAAACAGCTGAGCTCCGTTTTCTATACCTAATTGACCATTTATGTTATATTAATCTCTGGGGAAGTGATTTTCCTGTAAAAACGATGTAAGATTGGTCAAGTCCAGGTATGGGATTTTGTATACTCCTGTGTTCTTGGGGCTTGTCTTTTGTTGGACGTTAATCAGGGATTTGGGTAAGGTATTTGGGTAGGTAAAGGCAAAAGGGTTAGATTTTCTGAGAGTCTGGGTCACCATCTTAATCCTGTCCAGGTATGGAAATTTTATTTTCTTGCTGGGTGTCTCTCTGGTCTTGTCTTGAGGGGGTTGGCAGAAAATTGCGTTTGCTTTTTGAATCGCTTTCTCAATTATATGGTCAGGATACCGTAAATAAAGACGAAAACTGCTTAAGAATTAGTTTAATTCCTTTTCCAGGAATTCTGGTTAACAAATTTGTAAGGCTCTTGAAAAAAGGTTGCTAGCTGCACCTATCTTGATAGAAATGTCATGATAGCTAAAGTAGTGAATGTATTAAAGTGAGAACGTTGGTTTTCTTTATATGGTAAATTTGTTTTCTGTTGTGTGTCTCAATATTATAACATCAAGAAAAGGAATTTTGTTGGTCTGTTTCCCATTCAACTTCAAATTTGATGCTGGGCACTAATGCATTTAATTTTGGAAGGAATTAATTGAAATTGCCCCATATATTATCCCAAATGTTAGAATAGCATCTACATTACTCATCCACAGTATGCTTGACTCGCTTCTACGACATGCCAGTTACTCTTAATAAAAGAAGGTTCTCTTTCATTATAAGGGCTAATTATATAACAAACCTCTTAGCACCTCTGTGGTGTGGTAGGTATGGTCTTGGCCTGCCACCTCGGTGGCCGCGAGTTCAATTCTAGGGCATTCCATTGAGGAGTCAGAGATGTGTATTTCTGGTGATAGAAGTTCACTCTCGACGTGGTACGAAAGTCACATAAAGCTGTTGGTCCCGTTGCTGAATAACCACTGGTTCCATGCAACGTAAAAACACCATACAAACAAACCTCTTTCTACTATTCATTATACATCCTCAGTACCTTCCACATTGCATCTTTATCATCATTTCAATAATAACCTATTGATAGATTCGTGCTTACTACATACAGTTTTTTTTTTTTCTACTTTCAGACGCATACACCTGATATCTCAGATGGTTCAGTTCTAGACTGTGAAATGAGTAGGTCACGAATTCAAGACCAACCCACTGCATGATAACTTTTACTGACAAACACGAAATCACCATCACTGGGAGCCAGGGATAATGGATTTGGGGAATTTATTGGTCTAAATGCTCATTCATTAGCCTCTGCCTGGCCTTCCAGATCATATGCATATATATATATATATATATATATATATATATATATATATATATATATATATATATATATATATATATATATATATATATATATATATATATATTTGGTTTAGGACATTGTGTGCCAATGCAGTGCTTATCTCTCGCCAATTTAAGTCAGTCACAAGTTCTTTTTGTCATAGGAGTAGTGTTTACTAAATCATATATAACCTGCAATTTTGTATACTTCCCACATTTTTTCACATTTCTTTGCCCCTGATTTATCCTCTTTTATACCTCAGAATGACTTAGTTTGCTCCCTTGCATCTGAACTTCTTTTTAACTTAACTGAACCTCTCACTTCATCATCCCAGTATCGATTGATGTTAATGTACCTATAGACAATAGCTGTATATATTGTATATATAAAATATATATTTATACTATTTTTTGTCTGACTCCCATCGTAATCGAACCCAGGTCTCCCAAAATAAAAAGGCCAAGCCCTACCAGTTAACCCACACATTTCATTGGAGAGTCTGGAGTTTAATCCCGATATAAGCCAGAAATTCATTTCTGTAAAACTCACGTTCATGAGTTACAGCTCCATCATATTCTGAAGAGGTCATTCAAATTCAGTACTACCAGCTTACTCTCTGGTGGGTCAGGAAGTTCGGTAAAATTCGTTATGTTAGGCAGTAGCCTGCCAAAGAAAAACTTCTGGTACAAAAGTACTTAGGTTCCAACTTCATTTAAGACCTGTGAGTCACTTGGTAGCACCCTGGCCTGTCAATTGAGTAACCGGAGATCAACCTAGATGTGAATCAGAAATTTAATTTTGTGAAACGTTCTCTTGTTGATTGGCTCCATGATTATATGCACACACACATATATATAAATACATATATGTGTGTGTTTTGTTATATATATTATATATATATATATATATATATATATAGTATATATATATATAGTATGCACAATATATAGTGGGTGTGTGTGTAGTACACGTTTGTAATTACATTGAAGAAAGAAAAAATGTAGAACTATATGATACATGTCCTTGGTTGTTGGGATCGATGTCATGATGCAACTCAATATTTTTAATAGCACTTTGGCTCATCCTATGAATGATAGTGGTTCAACCGGTTCACACCAGTTCTTGTAAATGAAGTCAATATATTTTACTACGCCGCTAGTCAGCCTTTAATGATTCTTTTATCTCTTAAATGTTGAGCCTAATTATGCTGTTTTTAAAATCAGAATCCTTCGCCTACAGTTATAGTTTAATACACAAACTTGCTCAGTTAGAATTCTAATTCATTTTCACGTAGACGTAGATGGCTTAATAATAATAATCATAATTTTACTGTGCCATAAAAATTGCTGATTTGTTGCAAGGCAAAATGAGGACAAATGTTATCCCAGTCGTCTGTCTTCCCTTCCTTTGCGTCGTTACTGAGAGATAATTATGCATCTTCGGCAATTACAAGTCTCTAATGACTGTCGACAGGGTATCTCACTCAAACACACCCACCCAATCACGCCACTCAATCTCGTTGCATCACGTCGAGCAAATGTCTGATCTGAGAAAAAAGTTACGAGTAGGAAGTAGAGCAGAACGCCCAGCCCCTCCCATTCTCCGTGATTGTCTTATTTCGTATTTATTCCTCAGCAGTGAAAATAAAACCTATCTCCGAGGAGACTTGAGACTGACATTAAGCATGTCCCTCTGTAAACAGTCCTCAGCATCTCTCTTCCTCCATTTTAAATGCTAATTGCTTCCCGATGATGCTGATCATCCGGATACTCATTGTGGGTTCGTGTGAGAAGATGGGATGGCGGTCTGTGGTTCGAGTAAATTTAGATTGTTTGTTAGTACAACATTTTAGAGTTGATTATACCTTTATCTTTTATATTTTTTCTTAGTTATGGGGGATAGTTGGGGCTGCAACCTGGGCGTCCTTAGCTGTCTTGTTTATGCATGTGTATCAGCGCGTTTGTGTGTATGTGTGTGCGCAGACACGTGAGTGTGCTTCCTGACATGGCATTTAGAAGACAGGTAAGTCGACCCACGCGTCTTCTTGCTCAGGTATTTTACATTTATGACTCGCGTAAGATTACTCGATTGGCCGCACTTCTTCTCATCTGTCTTCTCTCTTAAGAGTCCGGAGCTTCCAAACAGTCGCGGCGCCTAGTTCTTGAAGAGCTGTGTATTTAAGAGGTAACTATTCTTGTCATTATTTTCCGTATATTCGACAACCCTAATTTGTTATATTGATATTTTTCTTGCATAATTTGATGCAGTCATATGTACTTTAGTTTTTTCTGTCTCATTCACATTTAAACTTATTTATATTGATGATCATGACTGTGACACTAACAGAAAAAAATGAAGAATATCCAGATAACGAAAACACAAAAGTACGAACGTACTTTTCTCTTTCTTTCTCTTTCTCCCTGGGTGGGAGAGAGAGCTGAGTGAAAAGAATTTTTATACTGCTTGGGGGCAGAGAGTGAGTTCCTCTCTATTCAAAAGAACAACGACAAACTCTCGGATACTGTTCCTTCATTCCTTCGTCGTGCCAGATAGTCTCGCCGGGCGAAGGACCCTTGATTCCATATAAGACCCTAATACTGACATATAAATGCGCCTAATCTGCTCTTCCTTGAATGAACCTTAATACCTATTCTTTTTCTCCGGGTTTGTCAAAAAGAAGAAGCGTAGTAGCAGCTGTAGGAGCAACGAAAAAGAACAATAATCGTTTGTATTCACTTCAACAAACTTTTACTTTATAAGTAAATGGATCGCATTACGTTTCTCTCTCTCTCTCTCTCTCTCTCTCTCTCTGACACACACACACACACACACACACACACACACACATATATATATATATGTATATATATATAATATATATATATATATATATATATATATATATACATTATATATATGTGTGTGTGTGTGTGTGGTGTGTGTGTGTGCGTGCATAGTATGAGTGCATAAGTTTGTATTTGCTTTATTCAAAAAATTTCTTTTCTTTTATTTCACTCTCCGTGTATGATTTAATTTAGATTTTGCCTTCTTTCTAGCATTCGAACACTGAAATCGTCAGAAGCAATTTCTCTGCCTCTCTCTCTCTCTCTCTCTCTCTCTCTCTCGCTCTCTCCTCTCTCTCTCTCTCAGTAATTCAGATTTACTTGTTTTTAATCTTGACTGATGGCAAATCTCAGATAGCAAGAATGCTCAACGAAGGAATTAAGATTCTTGAGGCAGATTATTCACAGGTGCTTGACAGGTATATAGTGATGTTCGTGTTGTTTATTTTGGAGTGATATGCCGGGCGAACCCATGATAGATTAGATATTCCTGTCGCAAACAAATCCCAGGTAGTTCCAAATGTTTGTGTGCGTCTTTTTGGAATTGCTACAGTGGCATATGTGATCATGTCAATGAATTTTATACTTATGCATGGTTGGTCAGTATTGCAGGTTTTCACTCATTCATTTCCTTGGAGCGTAGTGGGAATCAAAATGTATTGAATTGCCAGGTAAAATTTATGCAAGATATTTTTCAGAAGACAAAATATGTACACTGCCCTGATTATTATATTTAAGCTTACCTAATAACCACTCAAAAAAATTTGTAGTTGAGAGATGCTAAACGCTGATGTGTTTTAGTTTTGTATTTATGACTTAGTAGTTAGAGTATACATTTGAATTAAATTGATTTTAAAAACTTACTTCTTAATAAATGATGGCAGTAATGGATATTTCTTCTTAATAACTGAGGCCGGTAAATGTGTAATGTATATCTTCTTAGTAATTGAGGCCAATAAATTTGCAATGAATATTTCTTCTTAATAATTGAGGCCAGTAAATGTGTAATTTACAACAACATCATTAGATAAGGCGGATATTGGACGGATAGAGGACTTGACAACGCTTTTAGCATCCAACAATATATCAAGAACAATCTTCATTAGGTGCAAATTCCTGAAATATGCACAAGGAGAAGGGAATCATGGCAGGTCTCGTTATAGGACCTTCTTTATGGTAACCAGAAAGGCCTTTAGAGTAGCCTCTACGCTGACGCGTGTAGGTGTTGAATAGTACACGATCACGGTTATGGCGAGAAAATAAGTGACTTCTCTTTGCCTTGCCAGTATGGCTCGTGTTTGCATGACTGTTGGTGAGCGACAGCTCTTTTATTGTGAAAAGCAAGAGCTCATTTCCGCATGGAAATTAAAATGGCACGGAACGAAATTTTGGACAATTTTCATATCTTCACAAAATTAAAAACCGCTCCTGACCTTATTTTGGGAGAGAATTAGAAAAATAGCAGGCAAATTTACTTCTTTTGAACCTCTAGATTTTAAGATCAACGGTTAGTGACAAATGAGTTTTCTAAATATTTTGCTAATGTTGTGAAGAAAAATAAGACAGACCCAGTGGAACAGGTGCAAATTGATTTTGACACATCAAGGAATGAACAATACAATGTATATGTTACTCTGAGAGAATCTAAATCAGTCTTAATTAAGTAAATGCAGTGAATCAATTCATGAACTGAATGATATAACATATTCATTGATTAAACATACCCCCGAAAATAATAGATTTTTCATATTAAGCCTTATTAACAGAATTTTGAGAGTACATATCTTCCCTAGATTACATCCTGATACAGAACTGTGTATATACGGGCAGAGAAATCCATATGTTGGTGAAACAAGGTTTCTTGGGTTGATTTTTGATAGCAAGCTGACTTGGATTCCACATCTGAAATAAATTAAGACAAAATGCTTGATCCAATGAATGTGCTGAAAGTTTGTCTCACACTTCCTGGGGTGCTGACTGAACTCATGTTGAAACTATACAAAGCCTTGATCTTTTCAAAATCAATTTACAGGTTTGAAGTGTACACCTAAGCAAACCATAAAAGCCTTATAATGCTCAATTCTATGCATTATGGAAGAGTAAGATTGTGCACAGAAGCGTTTAAATCATCTCCCACTGAGAGCATGTTTGTAGATGCTGATCTTCATTATCAGTGTCTGCTGGTTCGGAGCTGAAACAGATTTCAGAGGCTCCTTAAGTCCTTAACCAGCATTTGTATCAGAAATGAAAGGCATTGACAATTTTATGAAAATCATCCCAAACAACCTCAACCATTTGCTTTAGAATAAAATGTATACCCAGGCAATTAAACATGTTTAAGGATGGAGATTTTACAAGCTAGGTATTTGGTTAGTACCTTCTGGAACCATGAATAGGTAAAATTCTGTAAATAATTCAACAAAAGTAGAAATGTCCAATGAGACAATGAAATCAATATATCTATATATATATATATATATATATATATATATATATATCATTCTTTTCTACATGATTACTTTGTGGCAGTTTTCACGGATGGCTCAAAGTTAGGTGCTAGTGGCATCGTCTTTGGAGTTTCCTTCCCTGATATAGAAAGAAGCCAGAGATTATTATCTGTTGCATCTATTTTTAAAGCAGAACTGCATGCAGTTTTAATGCCTTATAGGAAATTTTAACTCATAATGGAAGTAGTTTTACTCTACATTGTGATTTGAGAAGTGTTCTTCGGTCTTTAAAATATTTAAACTTTTTAAATCCACTGATTTTAGAGATTGGAATGGCTGCTTTTAGTGAAAAGAATAGGTAAAGAAGACAATTTTTGCTGGGTGCCTTCCCATGTTGGGATGGTTGGGAACGAGCAAGCTGGTTAACTTGTTAATTCAGCAGTCACCTCTGTGGAACGAGGGAGATGCCTACTAGCATCAGGGATGTATATCTTCACTTAGGTCAGAAAATTAAAACCTTTTGGCAGTCTATGGAAAGTATAGCAACAGATTAAAAAAATGCACTGTATTACTTCATCAGTATCTCCTTGGTCATATCCCTATATGCCAAGGAGGCAAGAACAATGTTGTGCAGGCTAAGGATTGTATATACAAGGGTGCGAGTAATGGCCAGAGTTCACAGCTTACTAATTTATTCACAGAACATACTCACAGGTAAATGACTTGTGTGAGCAGAGATGTAGTACCTGACCTCAGGCGGGTAACTCGGTGTTTGGTATGTATGCAATTTTCAGATGGTCAATGGAAGCCCATGTTGTTCTGCCATCCACTGTCAGCTGGTACACCTTGCACCATCTCTGGACGTTGCAGTATGGTCCTGAGTAGGCAAGGTCTATCTGTATGAATGCATATTTTATGTTCTGTAGTTCTGTGGGGATGTACACCTTCCTGGTTGCATGGTTGGTTGTCTTTGCTGACATTATCCTTTCTATCACTTTTTGGGTGTCGGACTATGCCATTGGCTTCTGTGTTGTAGACTGTTACATGTGTTATTTTTGTCCCCAGAATGTCTGCGAAGGCATTCCACTAGGCAGATGTGAAGTTGGCTCCCCTGTTACTAGTGATGATCTGGTGATTCTGTGACTCCAGATCCATTCGATGAGGGCCTTCATGCAGCTTTCTGCCGTCTGTTGTTGTATTGGTATTGTTTCTGGCCATTGTTATTCCTGTCTATGATGGTAAACAGGTATCTGTACAATACAGATGGGGTAGGGGTCCTACCGTGTCGACATGGATGTGGGCAAGTCTAGTGGGTCGTTGTTGTGAACTCTCCTATCCCGCTCACAACATATCTTGTAATTTTAGAAGTCTGACGTGGGATGCATTCTCTCATCCAGTTTTTCACGTCCTTTCTCTTTCCCTACCAGATGTACCACTCTGCTAGCTATGATTGAGGCAGTTGACGGACCGATGGGTGAGACAGGTTGTAGTCAAGTGTTGAAGGCCCTTACTCTTAGGCCTTCTGGCAAGTAGGGGGTGAGAGCATACAGTACTCATTTTGCAGGTGATGGTCATCTCTCCACTGTTGATTGTCAGGTTGCTCCATGTAAGGGTGGGGTTGTCCCGCCGTAGCTGCTGTAGCTTTGTGTCTTCTATTTCTGGGTAGGATATCCTGAGCTGGAAGGTGTTGATGCAGTTTCTCGATAGTGTGTCTGCCACGGTGTTTGCTAAACTTTTCAGGTATTTGATGGTGCAGGAGTGTTCAGCCATCACTGAGGAGTGCCGTTGTTGCTGCTCTGACCATGTGTATGCTGACTTCATGAAGATAGCTCCTTGTCAAATGTGGATTATTTCTGTTATGCTGCTGATAACTTCTTGCTGAAGAACGGCAGTGGGTGACGACCATCATCAGTGTCCTGTTCGAGTACTGCCCCCATCACTTTGTTACTCCCATCGGTTGTCAGTGTGAGGGACCTAGGGGATAGAGGAAAGATCAGTGTGGTTGCAGATGTTATTGCTTGTTTTCTATCCATATTAAATTTTTATGTGTTCCTTTTTGGTACTCGTATATTGGACTCATTATTTTAGCAATGTTAAGTGTGAACCTATGATAATAATTGATTAAACTTGAAAATTTTTGCACCGATTTCACTGTTGTTGGTTTTGGGAAGTCGTTGATTGCTTTCACTTTTTCTGTTAGGGGTTAATGCCTTCTGGGCTCACTTGGTGTTCCAGAAGTTCTACTGTTTTCTTTGCCCATTCGCACTTGTCCTCCCTTAATATGAGTCCATTTTCTTTGAGTATCTGTAGCACTTTCTTGATGTCTTTGAGGCATTGCTTGACATTTGAGCTGAATATTTGGATGTTGTTGATGTAGACCACATGGAATGAAAGGTTGCCGAGCAGTTTATCCATCAGTATTTGGAGTGTTACCCCTGTGTTGTGGGGGCCGAAGCAGCTGTCGTTGAATGTGTAACAGGTGCCGAAGGGGGTGATGGTTGCAGTCTTCTCGGTATCTTCATTTGGTACTGGGAGTTGGAAATATCCCTCCAGCAGGTCTATTTTTGTGAAGATCTTTGCTCTGTTCATTTGGTTGGTTATGTCTGCTATATTTGGTAGTGTGTATCTGTCTGGTTCCATCAAACTTCGGTACCATGTGAAGGGGTGATGCACATGGGATGGGGATTTTTGGCATATTCTTTCTTCTTCCATTTCTTTGAACACTTGCTTGGTATAGGCAAGCTTCTCTTGGGCCAAATGCGTAAAACATGAGTGGATCAGAGTCCCTCCGGTTTCTAGATGGTGTTGGATGCTATGTTTTGCTGGTTTGGTCAAGTCATGCTGCAGGTCATCTTTTAATACTTCTTCATATTCTTTGAGGAGTTGCTGCATTTCTGGCAGTGGTGCAGTTGGTGCAATGGGCATATATGTTGTTTTTGTTGCCTCGTTGATGGTGTGGTGGAAGTACATCTGTTTTGCTGTTGTGTTGCTACATCCACTAGTAGCTTGTGTGATTTTAGGAAATCACCCCTAACAATCCTATCATCATGTCTGCCGTGATGAAGGTCCAATTGTAGTCTTTCTCATCGAAAGGTACTCTCATCTCCTGCTCTGGAACGAATGATCTGCATTCTCCTGGTGTCCCCGATGAACTTTGTGTCGGACCTTTCATATATGAAGAAGTACGTGGAGCCTCTTCATTCATATCAAGAAAAAAGACAGCGTTAGGTAGGCGCAGCTTCTCTTGTGAGGCAACTGGTCTGCTCACCACTGCTATTAGTTTGGTTGGGGTCATGTGTGCAACCCTATTGCATGTTTGTTTGTTTGTTTGTTTGTTTGTTTTTTTTTTTTTTTTTTTTTTTTTTTTTTTTTTTTTTTGTTTTTTTTTTTTTTTTTTTTTTTTTTTTTTTTTTTTTTTTTAAACAGGCAGCCATTGTCACACTTTCGGGCCTTTTTTTTATCCTAATTTCCAGTGGAAAATCATATGCCCTCTGGATGATTGTCTTATTTTTTTTTTTTTTTTTTTTTTTTTTTTTTTTTTTTTTTTTTTTTTTTTTTTTGCCAGCTCTTCCACTTGATGACTTGCTTGGGGATGTTTCTTATATAAAAGGGGGTGGATGGTTCCTCTGGGTTGTGGGGCATGAATGGAGATAGGTGTATGGAGGCGGTGGCAGGGTTCTCGCTGGCGAGGCTGGTATCATTGGTGCTGGCTTGGTCGGGCATCTCCGCTGGTCACTAATGTAACGAAGGGAGCAAGTAAGTTTTGGAGTTCACAGCTTACTAATTTATTCACAGAACATACATACAGATTAAGGGCTCGAGCGAGTGGAAATGTAATGACTGACATCACGCTGTTAGGAATAGGGATTATGTACAAGCATTTTGGTTTGTTAACAGAGAGATATATACAAATGGTAAGGATATGGGACTGAAGTTCATATACAAACTATTGGAAAGCTTGTGCAGTGTATATGATGATAACAATACGTAAAACATGAAAATAATAATAATAATGAAAATATTTGTACAACAGTTGTATGATAGACTCGGCGTTTCTTTCTTCTGCGTGTCGTAATAATGGCCGGCGAGATGAAGGTGTGAGTGGGGTTCACGTGGATCCTATACATTTATGAGTTCTTGATGTCAGGGGAAAGTCCTCCATTATGCTACGACTGTAATGTGCCCTTCACTGATATTTGGTGGTCGAATGTTCAGTCTTGCTAATCTAAGACGCACGTTCTTCTATTGGGAACATTACATAGGACATTTTATCCTCGTTACATACCATATTCCCATGAATTTTTGTTCACTGCTGTGTTGTATTTTTAAAATTGCGAAACCATTTTCATAGCCAGTAGCTCATCTGTTTCTCTGAATCAAGTACTACAGCATTCTCTGAAACTTGATCGAGTTATGTTTCTCCCGTTACAGATTACGGACCCTGTTTTGGGATATTCTGCCTCTGAGTCCCTCTCCCACAAGTTCAGTGAAGAGATTTTAAACGTGTAAATAGTAGATTGTTACAATCTTAATTCTTTGGTATCGACACTTAACTTTAGAAATTCTTCTTTGTTGTTAATCAGGATGCTTATTTAGAGTATGATGCTGATTTTTCACCACTTCAGGAGACTAATCCTCAGATATATGACTTAATATATTGTCGAGTTTAGGATTTCTTTTATTGTTCTGCTAAATGGTTCCCATTTATCTTAATTTTATCTTGATTTTTCCACTTTACTTATTAATTTATTTCAGTTGAATCTAGACAATTTTTGTCATGTTATCAAACTGCTTTGGCCACAAGTATATAAATTATTCCAATAGGTTGATCAGTCATGTATAATTATTGATCCCTCCAGAAGGTAGTGTCAGTCAAGCATTGAAACTTCCGTCTTTCTGGTGCATCCTTGTAAATGAGCTGATGGCCATAAATAGTAAGTCAAGGTTCTAGTTAACAGTCCTGTAGTTTATTTATTTAATACTAAAGTTAAGGAATTAGTAAAGAAATGCTGATTTTTCCAGCTATGGTTTTTGCAAGTATATACCATCTCTCTCTCTCTCTCTCTCCCTCCTCCTCCTCCTCTCCTCTCTCTCTCTCTCTCTCTCTCTCTCTCTCTCTCTCTCTCTGTTTTCCGTCTCGATTGTGCTTCTTCATATAGTAACAGTATATTTTATTGATTATGTTCACTTTTGTAAAATTCTAATAAAATTTTACAAAACATGTGAATGGCAATGCAATTGGTATAAAGATAAGCAAAGTAAATAACGCTGATAATTTTTGCAGCAATTATTTTGGTGGTCCAACCCTCGATCAACATGTAAACTGCTCGTGTTCGTTTAACTATGTAAAAGGTTACACTGACTGTTTGATTACTTGTTTTACCCGTCGCGGCACTGAATTATAAATCACGTTTAACGTCTATACACTTCGTGATAAGTATGCATCAGATGTCCAGTAAGGGGATTTTCCTGCACGTTTTCTAAATCAACTCAAGTATATATAATTATCTGGTTCCCTTGAACCATGTAAGGTCACCCAATGAAGTAATGAGTTTTTTTTTTTTTTTTTTTTGTTGCTAGGCACGTCCGCCTACATATTTATTGTTTCTATTACTTTAGAAATATAGTTTTGCACATTTACTTGCAATTTGGAAATATTTCATAGTAATACTTGATTTAGTGTCATTATCATTAACAAGATAATGTTTATATGAGAATTGTATTGTAAGTGAGTTGTAGATTTCCTTGAATATGGTACGCTGTCAGTACTATTAAATTTCTCAGGAAGCAACTTCAGCATCTCGAGCTCTTGTGTGTCTTAAATCTCTTGAAGTTATTGATCCTTTTGCTAATATTAGGAATACAGGCCTTGTTTTTGTTTTGACATAATCTTTTCCGCTTTTTACTTACGTACACTAACCATCATTCTCTTCGCTCTTGCTTCGGATTTGTTATATATTTATTGCACTCTATTATCAAAAGTGCAACTAATTCTGTTTGCTGAAGAATGAAGGTCTTGCGCAATATCCGTTTTGGGAAAATACATAAAAAAAACAGTAGAAACAAAATTAAGTATAGCCTTGTTACAGTATATTGTGTATTTAGCTCTTCCTTTCCCTGTTAAATACTGTTATTCTGTAAAAATAGTGTAAAAATAATATGCCCCGCAGTGGACAGATTTAACTTAATCTTTGAGGATATGGGGGCCTTACTTGTCTTTATGGTTGAACGAAGGTAAGTGACTTTCACCTCTTATTAGTTTTCTTTTCCTTACAAGAAAGACAAATCAATAAAAAATTTCAATGACACCAATAAACGCCAGTCGATATGTTTATTAAATAAATGATAAAGCTTCCATCCCCTGGTCAATAAAAGCTTAGACGGATTCAAAGATTTGGACGGACGTCAGTTGATAAAAGTGAAAGTTGGTTAATTGAAGACCTTAATATATGTAAATAATGTACATAGCGAATGTCTAAATATTCCATAAGTGTACCGTAGGGATATTCCGAAATATAAAATGATTCAGTAATGATAGTACTATTGCGACAAAATACAGCAACATAAGCTGATAGCACATGTTAAAGTTGCAATAAGAGTTAACCATTGATTCAGAAAAAATTTCGATAAGAATGCGTGAGATACGAAGTCTACATTTGCCTGAACATAAATAGTATGTGAGGTAGTGCGGTGGTTGAACTGAAATAGAATCGTAGCTACATCTGATATCGGTAAGAAGTTGGTGAACTAACCAGATAGATGATGAGAGAGAGAGAGAGAGAGAGCGCAATGCAGTGATATCACAAACCACAACCGGTTACAGTGACTCATCCTCAACCGGAAAGCCCAAGATGATTAAACACAGACTAGTTTCTTTACAGCCTCGTTTTCATTTGGCTGTTCGCTTTTTAAGTTAACGTATATTATAGTAGAAGTAGTAGTAGTAGTAGTAGTAGTAGTAGTAGTAGTAGTAGTGGGAGGAGGAAGGGGAGAAGGAGGGTCGTGAAGGTCGTCGCGGGTTAGGGCTAGAAATTCTAGGTTTAGCTTGGCTGTAATGTTTGTGGGAATATCTTCGAAATATAATTTATTTTTTACTTTCAATCCCTCATACAATCCCTTAGGCAGTTCCAAAACGAACGGTTGTCATGAAACGTGAATTAATCACATGCTTCAAGTTGGATGGGAATTTCAAGTGTTTGTTCTAGATACATTTTTTTTAAGTAGCGTGCTGCCGCACATACATCAAGCGTGCAATCAAAGCATCTCCCGAGTTAAGGTTCCTGCAATCAAAGACATCAACCAAGGAACAGGTTATGTTTTGGCTATTGTCTTAAGAAAGGGTGGAGCTCTGCACACTTATCTTATGGTACTTCGATTAACTGACGTACTTTAGCGGCCACCTTCGTGGAACGACCACCTCTTGGCTTACACAGTAAAGTCGTCCCCATCTGTCTGCATCCGAAGAGTATCCCTTCTTCAAGTAGAACCTGCGCAAATGAGAAAGTGCGTATGTATCTGTTCTGCTCTCTGTGTGCTCTATGTACTAATTGCCGTTGGAAATGTATACAACCTATGAAAAGTTAATGATTTATGCAATAACCTTTCGATATATTCGATTAATGTTTCAGTGCTAAAAAGTATAAATAAGTAAATCAGCGGCAAAATACGATACAAGTTTACATCACAAACCCTCGAAATTAACGACACGAAAAAAGGGCGATTAAATAAAAAAAATTGAACGAAAAATTGCGATGGCTGTTAAAGCAAGTTGTGTCCACATTTGGAGGTAGGGATGTCCACTATGTCTTCTACGTTGGCTTCAAGCGGTTCAGGAACACAACAACAGGTGGAGTAACCAGCCACCTGGTTAACGCGTTTCTTTTATTTAGCCTCACCACGATTTGAATTGGAATTTTTATTGTTTGTTGGTGAATTTTTCTTGCACCATTTACGCTTTTAAAATATTCAGCGATTTTCACTGATAGTACACATGCGTGAGGAGGCTTCCACATTTAATAATTTAATTATTATTATTAATTTGATTGCGAACGAATGCCAGTAACACCGGAACCTGAGTGAAGTTATCAGAATTGCCCCAGCTGTTAAAATGTACTCGTTTTGTTATTATTATTATTAGAAAACTTATAAATCTACGTTGTCTTAGATTGTTTACCTTAGGATCTATCCGTCACTCAGAGCACAGTTGACGGACCATATCATGCAAAATTTATGAAAGCCAGTACAGATAGCCGAACCCAACCTACCATTTACGCCAAAAACCATGTTTGCTCGCGCCAAGGTTACTAATATTATTTGCTTCTTGACTCGCACTGCGGTTCTGCAAGACGATATCTTATACTCGTGCACGAAGGCAATGAAATATTCGATTAGTCCTGGACAAGTCTTACCCAAATAGTATGCAGTTAGTTTTTGTAAAGGTATAATTCGGGGGCTCAGATTCTCACTCTGGTAAATTTCATACACAGACTTTTCGTTCGGTCGCTCAAAAGTTTTCCTTCCTTTTGTGTAGAAGACAAATAGAAACAGATAGATACCACTTTAGCTTTGGCGAGCTATTAAAAAAACAGTATTCAGTCTATTCGATAACTTAGACAATTAATTATTGAGAAAAATTCAACAAGATTACCGAAAAATCGCGTGAGGGCTCTTTTGAAATTACTGAGGGCTTTTTGTAGGTAAGATGTGAAAAGGAGTATACTTCTGTGTAATACACGTAAACTGCTATTGCTAAGCAAGTTTTTTTCAAATTTTTTTTCAATTTTTTTTCTCTTGTATAGACTAATAAGTTATTTGTTCTGCTTCTTGACCAAAGTTCATAAAAGAGAGAATATTACTACTAGTTTGAGATTTATGGCCTTAAGTATTTTGGCATTTTACCACTTATACAAAGTTATACTTATCAATATTGATATTTTTATGCCAAATCTCTTCGTGTTATATGCATGTGTATATATATATATATATATATATATATATATATATATATATATATATATATATATATATATATATATATATATATCTCTTTCTTTCTTTCTTTCTTTCTTTCTTTCTTTTCTTTCTTTCTTTCTTTCTCTTTGTCTTTGTCTTTGTCTTTGTCTTTCTTTCTTTCTTTTTCTTTTTCTTTTTTTTCTTTCTTTCTTTTTTTTCTTTCTTGATGGATGGATGGATGGATGGATGGATTGATATTTATTTTCTCAAATATTAAGCCACGGACATAGTTTAATATCGAATTTACTATACCTTTGTATTAGCTTACAATGGGCATTATAAGTGCTTCTGCGCATACCAAGATTCGAACCATGGTCTTGCTTAATAAAAATAGTTGACCTGGCTGTCAAGACAAATATTGTTTGATATCGACTCTGCTGTACATTGACCTGTCAAAATCTGTAATTAGAAGCAAAATCAACAAACCTTCATCAATAGTAATTGTAGCAACTGGCAAATTATGAATTTTGTGTCTTATACATGCGTTACAATTTTACATTCACAAATATTAAGCCTCAAGCATCGTTTAATGTCAGATCTACTATACTTTGGGAATACCTTACACTCAAGGGAAAATATATTGAAGAACCCGGGCTTTAATAAAAAAGTGATCCATAAATATGAGGGTCATTACACTTGTGAAAAGTTAGTTCAGAATAAAACAAAATAAATTTCTGTCTAGATGTTTACACTCGTAAATAGTAATGAGTTAATAACTTACTTTCACGTCTCTTGTACTAGCGGATCATCGACGATGGGACAGTAAACCATTTGGAACTTTGAGTAGAAATTCACAAGTTAATAAAAATGAAAGTCTCTTGTGCTACTGCCACAGCAAGAGTCCTTTTTTAGTATGACCGCACATTTTAGTACTCGGATCATATATGCGGCATTTTGTGGCACTCAATAAAAACGTCGAAGGTCCTACGTACTTCGTCAAATTACTGTGGTCTTGATTGATTTCAAACTTTGGACAATTATCCTAAATTATTAGGTTGCCCTATTTTTTTTAACAAATGAATTTCTTAAACTAATTTCCTTAGTTAGTTAAATATCTCATCGAGACGGCGGCGAAAAATATAATAATTTAACCCGTGTTGGATAACAGTCGGGTAAAATGATTAAAAACAGGCATCGAAGAAACAAAGCATAAGTTAGACTCTAAACTGAGCACGTAGAACTTTATGAAAATTTGCAATATTTAAGCTGTAGTTCTGTTGGTATTATGCGAGTTTCACAAAGACTTGCTTTTCGTTTTAGGCAGTTTAATCATGGTCTTTACCGCATTGTTTTTTCGGCTATGAAGATGATCTCTGCAAACTGAATAACGTGATGTCGTTCACTTAAAACGCTTATAGTAGAAGCCTTCCATTTTCTGTATTGATACAATAAAGGTCTGCTTGGCAATTAAAGATCATGTTTAAAGATGGGAGAATGGTTGATCCCAGTTATACAGCGCACTCATTGTTTTGAACCATCAGAGGTAACTGTGTTTATACGTATAAGCATGTTAGTAACCATTCAGTTAATGTCTAGTATTCTTGCTGGTAAATTTGTTTTTCCAACATAGGTAGTAATGACTTTACATCATTGGCGGATGGTCCCTTATTTGTCAATTTTTCGTAAGTTATTTTAAGAGAACTTTCGCTGTCACAATTGATCCCTGATCCTCTTTTCCTGCCAGATTTGCTGAAGAGCAGTACCAATATGCATTAAATGTGCCTCGCTGTCGAACTTCTCAGTTGCTGAGGTCTTTCATTCTTCACACCTTTGGACTGTGGAGCAGTCCCCCTGATTTTGGGTCCAATTAGACCTTTGTGAAGTTCAAGTGAAGATGCAATGTATTACTACACAAAGTATCAAGAATACCACTGATGTATTCATCTTCCTTCTCTATTTAGTATTAACTAATGTAATATTTAAATGAACACCATACTCTCTGGAAGATTGAATTTTAGGTCATCAAACCTTGTAGGGTTGTCCCATATGAATAGCGTTTATCCTTTGAAAATAATGATATATATATATATATATATATATACATATACATATATATATTATACATACACATGCACATGCACATACACATACACATACACATACACATACACATACATACTATATACTATATACGTATATATATCACGCGATTGAGCTGGTAAGTCATGGAACCACTCCATCATTAGAAAACTGTCACGGTTCCTGCCCTTCCCTACATTACATTAAGGGCCCATCAGCAGAGTGCAACCCTCATACACATATTTTGCCTTTCAACTCTTTATCTTGCGCTCATTACCTTCCTTGATGTTGAGGACCCTTTTTTCCAGTACCTTTTGTACGCCATTTCTAGGACCTCTCCTCCTTCCCATTTCCTCAAAATCGTAATTTTTTTTATTAATATTGTTTTTTTACTTGCTTATCGGACACCTTTTATCCACAAGAGTGAAACATCTCATTTTACCAGTCTCATGTAACTCTTAATTTTTCAGCCTTTTACTTCTTCATATACCACGAACACTATGAAAACAGTTCATGTGTACAGCTCCCACCATTTTTCTTTCATTTGCTTTCAGCATCCACCCTTCATTTCTACAGAGAAATATTGGTTCAGCTCTTCTCCTTTGAGAGTATGAATATACATATATATATATACATATTATTACTATATATATATATATATTTTCATATTCATACTTTTACAACCCTTTTGCATTTACCTTACCCAAATACCTCAGCCAAATCTCTGATTAACGTCCAACAAAAGACATCCCAAGGACACAGGCGTTTACGAAAATCCCATGCCTGGACTATGACCAATCGTACATTGGTTTTTCAGGAAAATCACTTCCACAGAAATTGATACAACTTAACGGTCAGTTAGGTATGTACAACATAACTCGGCTATTTTTGGATCTCTTGGTATAAATACCACCTTCACTGTAACTTTTCTCATTCATCATGAAGAGAGAGAAACAGCAGTCTCTGAAATGTAGTATTTTCTCTATATTTTGGCGTTTTTATGGGCTCCTTTTATTAGATGAAATTCTGTTGTAACAGAACCGTTTTTTTTTACCAGTCATACACACACACACACACACACACACACATATATATAGATAATATTATTATATATATATATATATATATATATATATATATATATACATATATATATATATTCAGACAAAGTACTTAAAGTGGTTGCTTATACAGTCATGTTTACCTGCTCAATTGTGGATGAACACACTGCTGAAAAAAGCTCTAAATATTAACCACTTATGCCCATACACAGGAATATTAGAGGCGTTATCATACTCTCCCACATATACTGCACCATTCCCTCTTCCTTGTGCTTCTCAGGATATTAATGTTCCTCCATTCCAATGCTGTACTTCTTCTTCAACTACCCTGCATTCTTTTCACAAGACTGAATAGTCTTTAAGCAAACTAGCCTTTCTTTTTGCGGTCATAATGTTTCTACCACTTATGCACTAATTATGTCCACAGTTCTTGCAGTTTCAGTATTCTTGTTTTGCCACATCTGTGAGCATTGTGCAAACAAATTAATATAAGCAACATCCTGTCAACTTCCGTACGTGGACACCTTTTGGTTTCCACGAATGCTTTGGAGTCTTTTCACAGTCTTTAGCAGTTAGCTTCCTTTCCGATTCTTTCGATGTCAGTCCGACCCTCTTTTAAGAAACATCCATGGATGATTATGCAACTTTATCGACCGTGCAAGAGTTATTGTTGTCACAATACGATATGCACGCCATACAGTTCTTAACATTGTTCAACCAAAGGTTCTCCGTCTTAAATGTGATCTAGCTGTAACTCCCAATTTATATATTTTTCTGTGTTGTCGGGTGGACCCAGCTGCCCTTTTCTCATAATTACAGATATATCAGTGCCACAGATTACGTAAAGAAATCGCTAAAACAAGAGGCAACCGGTTTGATCTGGCATTCATACCATTCATTTCATATTGTAGAAATCGCTTCCTTCCTTTGTGCTTCCTTAATCACTTAGACTTCCTCTTTCTTAAAAGCCCCAATGCTACGTATGATTAAAGGGAGGAATCCCTTTGTACTTCCCTTTTTTCCAGTGATCGAATTATAAAAAAATGCTCCCATGTTTTTTACCTTGATAACAGGGCGCGAGCAATAAGGGAAAGGGAAATTACTTGTGGTTTTATAATTGCATTTGAAAACTGCCTCTTGTTTTCTTTGCTGCTCATGCTTTTCAACCAATACTTGGCTTTTACTTGAAACACGCCAAAGAATATGTATTTTCTAATTACAACTACATTTGCTAAAACTGCTACGACCTCAGCTTGCATAATAGAGAAAGCACCACATAAACTAAGAAATAATAAAATATTATGAAGAAAACACTATGCATGAAATTGTACATGAAATGGCAAACAAATTTCTCTCTCTCTCTCTCTCTCTCTCTCTCTCTCTCTCTCTCTCTCTCTCTCTCTCTCTCTCTCTCTCTCTTTTCCATCACCCCCAGAAGAATTATTGTGGTGGGTTAGATTATCTCTTCCTGATTT
>NC_087200.1:111338473-111340973 GCF_015104395.2 Macrobrachium nipponense | reverse complement strand
GTTACATGCGTGATTTAGATAGACGGTACAAGTCCCTTGAAGCGATCTGTTTTTTTATTTTTCTTACTTTCAAGTTGTATCTGTTTCAGTCTTACACCACCGATTCTATTTCATTTCGACGTCTTGCACTGCATTATTTGTTCATGTGATTCATGTGAAGGATATCCGGACGCCGGTATTAGGTTGAATCATCTCTTGTAATCAAAATGCCACGTATTCCTTTCATTATCACGATGTCTTTTTTTTCTTTTTTTTCCTGATCTATTTTTAAATAGTTTTCTAATTTTTTTTTATAAAAAGCCTTTATGTTATTTTTTATTATTATTTTCTTTCCTGCGAAAAATTCTACTTGAGAATATATCCGTGTATTTTATGTTTATGAAGTGATGTAATTCATATTTACCATAATTCCTGAATAAAGGATTTGCTATTAGAAATTAATGATAGAAATTATGAGTGCTTATTATTTATTATGAAACTGTTTTACAAACATTTCGCTTCTCTCATCACTGTGGACGTCGGGAAACAGCAACTTTTACTCATTTAAATATATTATCTTTTGTTAGTGTCAAATAATCGGATGGAGCTTATCGAAGTTCATTATTTATTATTATGTTCGAGCGCGAATGCCAGTAATACTTCGCAAATAAGAAGTCACATATTATAATCTTGCTTTTAATGTGAAAAATTTGTAGTTGAATTTGATTTTTCTTACTCAGGAGTCCGGTGATAAATCAACTTTCACTGTGTTAGCTCATTTGTCATAATTTGCAAGTCAGTAGTTATTCATTATGAAAGTTGCTGTCACTGGTTTTTGAGTAATGAGGTGCATTTGGTATCTTATTATTAGGATAGTTATGCGTTTAAAAGTTGCCAAATAGTATATATATTAGTTTCTTTCTATTATTATTTTTTTATTATGACTCATGGTCATTATTAACATTACTATTGTATACCTAACTGTTCATAATATCGGAATGATTGACAGGAATGTTCTCTTTTTCAGGTTAGTGATGTAGTTTGTAATGCCAGAATTGAAAAACGCCATTTTTAATCATTCCTCGGCCTCAAAATGAGGAAGTAGTTTGGGTTTTATTCCGTAACACTTTTAATTTATATCAAACTAAGAGACAGGGTCATTCCAAATGTATGAACTGTGAAAACAGACTTTAAGGCTTACAATTAGACACCTTGTCCTAAAAGTAGGAAATAAAGTTTTTGTTCAATGTATTCTAATTTTTCTGTTTCTTTGGGCCGCATTGTTAACGTAGCGTAATGTGATGGTGCGGTTCATTTCTGTATTGACGATGTATGAAAATTTTAGTTTTGAAATATTTACGTTGGCTTGAAATTTTATGTATGGGATTTTGGTTTTCTAGGTGTCCAGGTATTGCCTGTCTATATGAGGCCAAGATTAGCCCGCTCTTGTTTATAATTTTGGTCTGCATATATGATTTTATCCTTTTTTCCTTGGGCCATTAGCAGACCAACAAAAAACACGTACTGCCTTTCAGATTATGAAAAGACCAGTTTTTACCCTTCTATTTGCACATTTTAAGGTCTTGATCTGGAACATGACTTGTATTAGCCGCAATAAATGTGTATTTAGACGTCCTGTGTTATACATATACGGTGCAAGAAGTGCGGACGCTTTTAATTTATAACCTGCATTACTGAGTGATAGGTATAAAGGAGGGGCCGATTGTATGCTAAGTGGACGATTCACAAAACCCTCCTCCGGATGAAAGCTTGATTTATGGCGGAGGAGTCAGTTCGATTTCTTTCGCATTCTTTCCTTTGACGCCTCCCAGAACCTGAAGGTCGAGCTCTCTCTCTCTCTCTCTCTCTCTCTCTCTCTCTCTCTCTCTCTCTCTCTCTCTCTCTCTGGTGTTTTTTCTCGTTTCATTATTAATCAGGTATTTCGTACTTCTGACACTTCATTATCCCCAATTTCTTTGATTTGGTCTTTATTGTTTCCTTGATTTATTTTCCCTCGCCATCTCTCAATCGCCCTTCTTTTCATCGGCAATCTTCATCAGGTCACACTTTTTATTTTTCTCTCTCATTCTTCACTTGCTCTCACCCAGTCTCCTAAACCTCGTGTTCTTTCAACCTTATTTCGACCTTGGCTTTTTATTAATTTTGCAATATATTTTTTGTGTCCATCAGCTTTTTCCCTAATCAAGCGAGCTAATCACAAACAGTAACCAGAACTAATCTTTAAATAAGGGTATACTTACAGTATACCCAAAAGGGGGAGAAAAAACCTGCTACTGATGAGATGTGCATATTCTGATATTCAGACCCAAAGGAGTATTAATTCTCTTTAATAATTAATTGGTTTCTTTTGGGGTGCTTGCCATTTTGGTTGATACCGTGTTATGAAACGATTGCGGTGGAAATAATAGTATCTGTTGTGGGAGGATGATAGTAACTATAGGGCGTTAATGAGGGCCGGTTTTAATTTAAAAGCTCTTCTCTTCTGTAATAGAGATGTTTG
>NC_087200.1:111295973-111328473 GCF_015104395.2 Macrobrachium nipponense | reverse complement strand
TTGTTTGTTTGTTTCTCTTTAACAATGCCATTAAATGTTATCCTTGGCGTTTTCTCTGTCGTGTCTGTTTTTCTATTTTCACGCAAGATTCTTAATTTTCAACAAAGGTATGTAACGCTCCCTTTCATTCTGTGCGCATTGTGATGAATGAAAAGTCTTAAATTGTGTGTATGCATATTACTGTGGTTATTACTTTTTTATATTTTCATCGGCTATGAAGTAGGAGTCTTGCTATTTTCAAATTCCAGGTGAGGAGATGTTGGCATATATGGAACTTTTAATTTTTTTTCCGTAAACTGTTGATGAATAATCAAAAAGGGGAACTTTTAAAAAAAAAAATTGTTTTTGGCCCGTACAGCAGTGTAAATCAGAGTATCCTATATATATATATATATATATATATATATATATATATATATATATATATATATATATATATATATATATATATATATATATATATTATACAGAGAGAGAGAGAGAGAGAGAGAGAGAGAGATTAGAAGAAGATGAGAGACGAGAGGGGTTTACCATCTCTGTTGACGTGCTGGGTTGCGGAAATACTTGAGATGCTTGGATCTAGTCAAGCATGCAGTAAATATTGAATCCGTTTAGTATTGTAGGACACGTCCATTTATACTTTGAACATTGAAGATGTACTGACAGTATGTAAAATTAGTTTCAACAGTTTTTCCTAACTATTTGATAGCTCCTGAAAGCATAACTATCCGTACTGATATAAATAATTTTAATATCAGGCAAGATAAAAGTTAGGAAATTCAAATAAACTTGCGTCTTACCCACTCCTCTAAATCATCCAAGTCGCCCGAAAGCCTTACTTTCGCTTTGCACTTCTTGCCGTGCAGTATTGGTCAGTCCAGTCGGTGTCAAGCGATAGGATTAATTGGTTTGAATTCGCATCTCTTCAGGTGGAGATTTAAAAGCGAGAAACCCTTTTTAGTAATCAGCATCATTGGCTTATCGATACTCAAGCCAAAGATGGACCCGACGCTGACAGCACTCTATGAGTGAGTTTTATTTGTTTTCTTTTTAAAGGTATTATATTGCTCTTGCAACACTCATACAGGAAAATAAAGCTTCATGCATTTTGTCTTTCGTTTTGGTAGATTTACAAACGTGGATGTATTTTCCGAGACGCAAGTAAGTAGTTTCTTTACCATTATTTCCCTTTTAACTCATTCATTAGTCAGTACTTTTGTCAAAGTTAAAACTTTTGTAACGACTAATATAATTAAAGAGTAAAATCTTCACTCATACAAATATTATTTGAAATACATGGATACATACATCAGGAAATGGAATGGAGAAAAACAAACGTTCATCCTGGGATTAATGGTTTAAGAATTCTTGCCCAGTCGAAGTATGCAAATGCGCTGAATCGCATCTCTAAACTTGCTTTTCGCAATGTGAGAGAGCAGAACAATCGAAAGGCTTTTCCCTTTTCGACTGTCATCCATATGCACCATGAAAAATGTATACATCGTAAAATGAATGTTTTCAAAGGCAATCTAAGGGACTCGATAGACTGGGATAAAAATTAATTCCCTTTAGAATATTTATGCAATGATGATACACACCCCTTTAGAGTACCTATGTAATAATTACATACACACGTGATATATATATATATATATATATATATATATATATATATATATATATATATATATATATATATATATATATATACACACACACACACACACTTTGTGGATTTGTGTTTATATATTTGACATTTTGTTAAGTAAAGTTTTATGTTATTATACGATGCAAATGACATATGATTAATATAGTGACGAACTTTAAGCTTTTATGGGTCCGTTAACGTTGCGGAAAGATAGTCTTGCGAATGGATATGGTTCGGTATATGTTTCCTTTAGTGTTGCAACTTGCAGAGGAAAACGAAACTGAAGTTCAGAGCAAAGACCCTACAAGAAAATATACATGTACACCTTATATACTTTAGATGAATATTTGAATACTATTTTTCAAAGGAAAAGTTTGAAATGTAGGAGTCAAAATAGTTATGGGCGGGAGAATCAATTGCTTTCCAGGGTTCATGAGATGTTGATATGAGACATGAAGTCATCATCCTTCTCTTCTTCCTAACATCGGGAATAGAGCAGTGTATTTATTGATATTATTACTGTTATACTTTCAATATGTAAAAGAAATATATTTGAATGTATGAGGTTGAATGAATTTCTGAAGAGTGAAAGGCAAGACAGACTCAGAAAGTATACATGTAAAATTATAAGTTTCTGGATAGATGAAATTTTTAAATCGCCCAGTATAAATATCGAGCCTTTTATCCAATCTTTCTCAGTTATTACTTAAATGGACAAAACCATTATAATTCACATAGTGTATGATAATAAATAAATGCTTCTCTTCATATCGGGTTGCCTGCCTCTTGATTATATATTTATAAATCCTAAATGACTGTCGACTTCGCTCAAAGAACTTTAATTTTCAGCACGAGTCAGTTTCTTGATTTCCTTGGCTAAATATGTGATTGTGATTATGATTGTTAGCCTAGGGGTCAAAAGCCATGGTCACACAGGAAAAAAATGTCCATTTCAAAAAAACTAAATATTATTTTTACCCTTTATTGGTTATGTTCGCTTCCATGAGAACGAATATTGAAATTAACATGCAACGCTAGAGATTTTACGTTTATGAAAGCAACTACATGAAGTTAGTTATCAGCAACTCGTGAATAGTGTTTTACTAGGATTATCGTTCCTTTAGCGCCACCACCCTTCGGTTTTTTATTTTTTTTTATTTGCACATCAAGATTTCTCATTGAAAGATGTATATGTAAAGAAAACATTTACTGCTGCCCTGCGATTAATGACATGGTTAGTTATAGACTTCCCAACGACAAATTGATACCGTGGGATCTAGTTTCAACATACCTTTTCAGCTTGGGGGATGATTTGTCGATAGAAGCAGAAATAACAAAATTTCGTAGTTTGTTGTCTTCAAAATAATTGAACATTTGTTTGTTCTTTTGGAGGCGCAAGACGGCATTTTACACTGGCATGATTCTCGGGCGTAGTCAGGATAACCAGCTGAAAGTAGCGGTGTTTTGGCGTGAATCATCGGCATACCAAAGCAGTGATGAAATGTACAGAGTTAGATTGATACAGAACAAGACATCATCATTTTCGACGTGTGGAAGATACATTTTTAGATTTCCATATATGCCGTGGTTTCCTGCGGATCGTTTTCCACCTGGAGGAGGAGGAGGAAGCTGATATGCTACGCCCCCCGCTCAACATGGATATGCCCTTGAATACTTGACAATTTATTATATATACTATAATATATCAGATTTCCCTGGGTTTAGTTGTTTGCCTTCGCCGTAATATGTTTGTTTGTCAGTGATAACGGCGCAAGGTCATAGCGCTTACTATCGTTGTTTGGTGGTACTTGATGTTATTGTATGTTCATGCAACTTTGTACGTTACAGCGTTTAAAATTATGGTTCATTATGTTGCCCTACATCTCTCTCTCTCTCTCTCTCTCTCTCTCTCTTATCTATCTCTCTCTCTCTCTCTCTAATATATATATATATATATATAATATATATATATATATATATATATAATAATATATATATAATATACACGTATATATATATATATATATTATATATATATATATAAATACTTTTTATTTTCACTCCACGTCTTGAGTTGCAGCGATTATATTATGTATCATTATGTTGTCAAACATATATTTCTCTCTCTCTCTCTCTCTCTCTCTCTCTCTCTCTCTGCGTCGTGTGAGTGAATAATGTCTTTATTAAGAGATACCGCTTAGTATAATTACACACATTTATATATATAATATATGTGTGTGTGTATATATATATATATATATTATATATATATATATATATATAATATTATATATATATATAGATATATATATATATATATATATATATATATATATATATATATATAGATATATATATATAGAATATAGATAGATATATATATATAGAGAGAGAGAGAGAGAGAGAGAGAGAGAGAGGAGAGAGAGATAGAGAGAGAGAGAGAGAGAGATAGCATGTGCTATCTGCTTGTGAAATGCAATGGTGTATGAATTGATTCGTTTTTAAAAATCACTCGCACGATAAACAAAGCCTAATGCATGGTATTATTCAAGCTTCGACCGGTAATTTCTCTCAAAAATTTTGTTCTTTATATTCCGTTCTGTCTCGTCAATCAATTAACTTCTTGTAAGACAAACTCCTAAAAAAATATAAAAAACAGCATTTGAAAGTGTAAAGAGGAAAAGATCGTCGACCATGGTGTGTAAAGTAAGTTTATATTAATGATGTTTATCTCGTACAATTAGACACAGGTTTATGTCCCAACAGGGATGGGTCCTGGGCAAAGCTCCCTATGATAAGGACAGGACGCCAGGTAACGGTTGCCGGACGCGACTCCCTGTGATACAGCGCCCCCTTAAACCAGCTTATGGATTGGGTGGTCTAGGTCAGGGTAGGTTTAGGAAGGTTGGGTTCGAGTGCATGCTTGTTGTGATTTTACTTGTTTTAGTTCTTACGCCGCCCTAAAACCTTGGCTACCCATTGTGACCCCTATAAACGTGTCCAAGTATTTCATAGAAAACCAGCAAACTAGATTAAAGATCAATAGAAATATTAAATTTCCGTGTTCAGTGTCTTGTCAGCCGCTAATGAGACTCGTTTTCAGTAAGGACTCATCACTGCTTTTGCACTGATTCCGAAACGGGTCTGTATCGAAGGAGTGACATTTCATAGGAGTGACATAAATACCGTATTAAAGGAGTGGCATAACGATGAAGTGACAAAGTAACCAAAAATTATACAAATTATTAAATTATTAAGATTTTGTTTGAAAAAATTGAACCACCGAATTGTTAACATTTTAAATACTGGGTGGATGGTTGTCATTCCTTTGAAACTTGTATCCGAGGTGTCACGTCTTTGTTATGTCACTCCAATAACAGGTCACTCCTTTGAACGGCGCCCCTCTAGAACATCCGAAAAACTGCGAAAATTATTATCAGAATCATTTATACCTTAACCATATTTGGTTCTCATGTGGAATGTATATGAAGTGGTTATGGGTTGGTATTCGAATTTTGCCTCGGAAGAGGCAAAGAGATGGATTTAAATTTTACGACTGAATAATTATGGTCCGTTAACATTTAACCTTAGTGCAGTATTATTTCTTGATTGGAGTTTCATATATTCTGTGATACGATCATCTTTTGATGGCAGTGATTATTATTATTTGTGAAATGAATTCTACATTACATTTTTGTAGTTTGATACAGTAGGTAAAAGCTGAAAATATAGCTGGAATTGTGCAAGTTCACGAAACTAATGGTTGAGAATATTAATATTGTCAGTATATTTTTACGTTTTTAACTTTTAAAAACTGTATTAGTGTTTGGATGTTTTCTCTTAATTCTCTAAGCTTTAGTGCACTTTAATGTTAGTATTTGATTTTGATTCCTCCTAAAATCAAAGCTACACTTCAAGATCAATTGTCAGAGGGACTCAGATGACCATTTAACCTTTCGAAAGCCCATCTTCAACATCAAAATCTAACTGGTCAAGTTCATTGTTGGCTGGCCTTTCCCATCTCTGGCACGCTAAAGACTTTTATGACCCTTTTTAAGTAAAATTGCAAGTGAACTTTAGTGTTCAGCAGCACAGGGATTTGTGTAAGGTGAAGAACATTTAGTCTCAGCAGGTAGAACATCGTAATATATTTTTGTATGATGAGACCACGGTTGTCATAGCTCTAATTATTCCATATATGGTTAATTTAATAAGTATTACCTTTACCTAAGGAATCAAGTAACTTCATATATTTTTCATGTAAACACTGTAAACAGACCACATGTTTTCCGCCATTGTCTTTCTTTGAGAACAATAGAAGTCGCTTTATGTGAAACTCTGACTCTGTTTATTTGTGGTGATCAAGGGGTGTCACGATAATTTTTTTCTAAATGATTTTCACTCAAGGCATGTATAAAATTATTCCCTAAATTTCAAAAGAAATATGTGAAATTCATAAATTTAAAGAAGGTAGTTAACCTGGATGGGAAAAGGTAAGCGGTCACACGCACCCATGATCAGATTTGTCAACTGAGTACTTGACCCCAGACACAAATGAGTGAACGGCTCCACCCCTTGACATCTGTCAGGTGTAAATGTTTGTGTTTATACTTGTACTGCCTCTCTGCATAAATATTGTAAAGTTCTAACAATATATCATTCTTATGAAAATGACAATGACTTAGAAATTAAGCTTGGTACCTTTCTGGATTTACTCATATTTTTAATTTCCCTGTGGTATATTGTGATTATATATATATATATATATATATATATATATATATATATATATATATACATGTATATATATACATGTATATATATAACATATATATATATATATATATATATATATATATATATATATATATATATATATATATATAATATAACTTAAGTTATTCTATGATCATGTAGACTTTTCAAATACGGACACATGATGACTTTAGAGAATTCCCAACTTCAAGCAATGGTGACGACAGACACAGCTTGGTTCTACAGCACCAGAGGTCGGATCTACACACGAGTGGCGAGGTTATGGATTGCCTTTGCAATGGACGAGATGTTGTCGGTGGATCGTCTAAGGATATGTTCTGGGACAAATCAGGAGTCTACAATCTTCTACGAGGCGGGTGCGAGACGCACTTGCATGAAAATCACGGGATATTTCAAGTTGGCAAGGAGTTGGCGGTTACGATTCCTTCATCGGAAGACGTCGAATCTACAGTTCAGCGACAGGGTGTTGGATACACCTACTGGGGTCGCAGGTGCTGATAATGGCACATGCTGAGTTGTTTTGAGATAGTTCACACGCTCAGCCGGGGTGTACAATTATTCGACAAAGGTTTTCGTGAAACACATGGAACCACGAGGCAGTTCAAGTTCCGCCTACAAGGGAGACGGTTACGGCTCCACCGCTAGAGGATAATGACGAGGAAGAATTCCAGTTCCAGTGATTGTGGTGGTTATGGTATCCATAATGATAGTCGAAATATGTGTTATAGGGGGTATCTTGCAAACATTATATACCGGTTGCTGATGTGGTGTGCGACGGGAGTGCACAAAAGACATAGGTGGCCGGGCCATCTTAGAAAGGGTGTGGTAGTGAATTGTTAAGCTCAGCTTTTTCCAGTTAGAGACAGGTCGCTTAGCGACAAGCGCTGGATTCCTTGAAGAATGCTGAAATGAAAAACAGCCAGGAATGATGACCAATGCAATTTGAGTTTGGCGACGCTTTGAAAGTCACATGCTTTGGACATGCTAGGCGCCCCGCAGGGCGTGTCTGCATGTGTTCATAGCATACGATATATGGCTTTGATGATGGGTAATAAGAGTAAGAGGTGTTGAGAAGTATTGAGAAGTATTGCAGACCCATCGAATAAGGTAACATTAAGACAGAACTTTGAAAAAGTTAACCTTTGCAGTGACAAAATATGAGGGAGAAAGAGAAGTGTGGTGCGGTACACATTCCTTTTGATTAAGTCTCATGGGTAAAGTGGTGTAATAATCATGGTCTCTTTATTTCAGATAAGTTCAATGTCACCATACAGAAAAATGGATTCTTTAAGACGTATTTGACATATTAAAAATGGTGTGGTTAGTCGGACACATTGGGATTACAGGGGGCACTTACTTAAACCTGATTTGGGAGAGGAAAATGACAGTTTAATGGTTTTTTTGGGGTCAGAGTTAATTAATTTTATTCCACTTTAATGTATTCATTTTGTTCCATTTCATGTCAGCTAATTTGGGGAATAAAAAAGTATATTTTTGTATCTACGGGTGTTTATTAGCCTAGTCTTGCATTTCAGCAACGCCCAGAGAGTTTCAGCCACAGATCGAGGGTAGGTAGTTCCCTGATAGCAGTGTTTCATTTGGTCCTAAAAACTCGTTCAAGATGGATGGATGTATGTATGTATGTATGTATGTATGTATGTATGTATGTATGTATGTATGTATGTGTGGAATATGACATTTGATATTAAATGATTCTTAATGACATGTCTCCCTCTTTTGTCTGAAAAGTGAGTTCCTTACCAGCCCTTGGTTCACCATGTTAACTTTTTTTTAATATTCCGTGAAATACTGACCGTTTTCGGTTACATTTTAAACTTCGCCGAATACTCTTATAAAAAGCTAAGGTCAATTTCGCTGGAGTCAAGCGCCTGCTTAAACTTCTCTACATTCATAGGACGATACATTTATTATTGTAATTAAATTAGTTTTATTTTTGCTCACTGTTTTAACGGTTGTAAACATAATGAGATAATCATAATGAGATAATCAAGGGAGGTAAATTCTATTATAAAAATTCTATGATAACAAATAACCAAGGGTCTTGCCCAGCTTGCCGTCCTTTAACTTTATTTATAACAGCCGTTGTAAGGCCAAGGGTTTTTTTTTTCTGATTATTTGTAATGTTTTTAGCAAGAGTCTTCTCTATCAGAGAAAATGAGATTTCAAACTAACATTTTGTACAAATAACGGATCCTTTGAGTCAAGGTGGTACATAAAGCGATTCTTAACCTTAGGTGGTTTATGAATTTCAAGACTCGAGGTAACTTTTTCCCGTCTACAGTTCATTTCAAAAGCTGGTTGGTAATTCCGTGTAACTTTGTTTGTTATGTATTGAGACTTGTTTTGATATATGAAAGTAAATAGACTATGCGATCAGTTTAAAAATGTCTTCTCATTTATGCCCCCCTGTTCTGATGCATGTAGTTTTGGACCACTATATTCAAGCTAACTCCTTAAGCATGGACAGATTCGGCATATATATGGTTGTTTTTATTATCGTAAGATGAAACTCGGTGCGTTACTGCAAACTTTTTCCTGAGCGGTAAGTTGCCTTTTTTATATATTTTGTTTTATCGCAACACTTTGCTCGTATGTTTTTTTTCAAATTAAATTTAATGAAGGTTAGAGTTGATATATCCCGTGTGTTTTGTACGTTATTCGTCAGCTAATCATTTATAACAGTATCGAGTGTTAAATTATTCTTTTTGTGGAATTATCATGTATTTGTCTACCACCCTCTTGGATTGCCTTAGCATCTAAAGGTCGGGCCTTTGATCGTTTGACAAGGAAGGGGGAAGATTTTACTTTTATTAGGTGGGTGTAGAGGGGGGGGGGGGGGGAGGGGGGGGGGGGGGGGGGGGGGGGGGGGGGGGGGGGGGGGGGGAGGTTTGGCCATATGTTTTTCAAATGTCGAATCTTCCAGAAGGTGAAACAAAGAAATTTGAGTTAAGCTCAATTTTGAGTATCTGTGATATTGTAAAGTCAGGACCATAAGATGTGGTTGTAAGGTTCACAAAATATTCTGGGGTTAAAGTGTGTTACTCTGCTGCATCGTATTTATATATTTTATCATTTCGTTCAAGACACAATGAAACCTAAATATTTTCCACGATTTTAAAGGGATAACTGTGGCTTTCAATATAAACAGAGTCGACTTTCAGCTTTTATTATTTTTGTAAAATTCCTTAACCCACAATTCAGATTGAGAAATATGTCGATAACGTTAAACTTAGGAATAATTTTACAATTGTTTCAGTTTCTTAAATAAAATAATGGTTTAATATATCAACATTCCTATCTCTCTCTCTCTCTGTTTATATATATACACATACACACACACACATATGCTTAAAAAATCACAGTAGATGCACGTGACTTCATAAATAAGCGAATCCCACAGGAAAATGATAGTCAGAAATCCAAGCGCTTTCATCTTTACTGAGACATTGTCAAGGAGCTAATGAAATACAATTGGAGAGAAAGGTCTCAGGTACACAACAAGATCAAGAATACCAGATGGTTAATTGTCAAAAGGGTAAAAATTAAGAGATAATCCAGGATTATTGGATATCACACGGTCACAAACCTAAACAGATTTGAGCCTAACCGAAATTACAAAGTATCTTTACAGTGCAAAACATGTAAAAACTGAATATATTAATTTTGTTGGTTTATTTAAACTTGATGCTTTCATAATGAAAAAATTTGTAGATAAATATAAGCAAGACTTAAATTTAGAACATTTCTATTATTTGATTTGATGAAACAAGATTCAATGATATTCCTTTTAATTGTGTCATTACATGGGATTAAGGCTCTTGCTTGACTCCAGTTAATAGAATGGTTTAAATCTCTCATATGTACGAATAATGCATTCGATATTTGCCCAGTTCTCACAGAATATTGATGCTGTTTGAGACATTGTGAAAGAGATTTACCGGTCTGTCCGCAATAGACTTTATCACACTTTTTGCAAGGAATTTCATATATGCAGCCTGGAAGATCTTTAGGAGATTTTTGATTACTAAACTCTTGACATTAATATTACTGAAAACAACATTTATGTTAAAAAGCTTTACAATTCTAGGAATATGTAAAAACCTTTCTTCACAGGGTAATTTTAGAATGTTATGCTTGCTAAATTCAAGTTTGTCATTAGTTGAATAAAATGTTTTTCTAGCTCTTTTCCATGCCACATCTACAAAAATCCTTGGGTATTTAAGTTTCAATGCAATATCATGAATAATTTTAATTTCAGCGTCAATAAACTGCAGGCTACAGACACGTAAAGTCCTTAGGAACATCCCAGAAAAAACAGAGAATTTAACATTTTGATGGTGATTAGAGTAGTAATGAACAAAAGAGGCAATGTTAGTTGATTTTCGAAAGACTGAAAAGGTGAGATTTCTATCATTTCTATGGACAGTTACATCAAGAACATTCAAATTACACTTTCTTCCTCTACAGTAAATTTTATAGAAGGGACTAAATTATTGAGATTATTAAGGAATTCCTGGAGGTTTTCGTGAACTGGCCAAATACAGAAGATATCATCCACATATCTAAACCAAATAGCTTTTTAGGGCAAAATTCTTGGTAAGAGTTTTGTCTCAAAAAATTCCATGTAAATATTGCTAAGGACAGGAGATAAGGGATTACCCATAGCCATGCCAAACTTTTGTACAAAAATTTCCCCATTAAAACAAAATTTTAATGTGTGTTTTTCATTATTCTAGAGAAGGATTATAACAAGAAGTTGACAAATGTTTTCGTTTATTTAATTAGTCATGTATGATAAGATGTATAAAGTGATTTTAGGTTGGCTGTGTAATTGCGGAGAGAATTAGGACGGTATAGACCAAGTAATAGGATACAGAAACGTATGGAGGAACGCGGAGAAGACCAAAAAGCTGTGGTGGAAGTAGTGAAGGAACCGATGAGACTTAGTCTACCTACAACACGAGTTATGTACTGGTAACTTGAGTGGCTTTTGTTTTGTGTACTTAACTCGTATGACGGGTTAACGCGCGGCTAATGAGCATTTTGTGCTGGTATAAGAAACCGCTGATTAATAGGAAGTTTTGTGCATTGAGGCTCATCCATGGGTCATTTGTAAATGTTTGTACGTGTCAGTGACAATTTTGTTTTCTCCTGAAGATACACCTTGGGGAACAGGCTTATGGGTGAAGTAAAATGTTGATGTGCCTCCAAATAGGAGATACTTTTTCGTATTTCGTCGCATATTTTGTTTTTATACACGGAGATGCAGTTATGTACTGGACTTATTTGATCTCTTTCGCTCTTCCGTATGATAGTGATATGTTAAGAGATGTTTTATTTTACGATATTTTTCTCATTTATATTCACGGACTTCTGGAATTTTAAGAATCTTGCTCATCTGGGTTTTAAGGGCACGACAACCATCACGAGACATTTGATTAAGTTAAAAAAGGAAAATGGTGATGGTATTTTCTTCAACTTATTAGCTTTTATTGTTATTTTCCATGTTATATTTCGTTATTGTAAGTTAACTCAATAAATATTGGAGGAGAGGTTAGTTTTGTAAAAGAATAGATAATAGCGTCAAGGAGAGTCTGTTGTTGAGCATTCATCGCTGGAGATGATACATTGGCCAGTTGATGGTGGCGGCAGATAGTGTAAATCCCCCTCGCGGCCTTTGATGAAGAGCGGAGGCGGCACAGTGGTGCCCTGCTATCATCTATAACAAGATCTCCCTTCACCGCCGACGTCTAATAATATCCCGACTTAAAACTTACACGTGACTTATGTCCGGTAACAGACGGGCGACTTACCTTTTTTTTTCTTTTTTTTTATCATTTTAGTTTCTCAAGAATGCCAGCGAACGTGCAGACAACTAAATTATTATAAGGAATTCCGAAAGAAACATTTATTTCTTTATTCATCTCCCATGGTTTTTTCTTTCTTCCCGTCTGAAGAGTGGTGCTAAAAAGGTGTGTGTTTTGCGGATGTTTTATCTATAACAAGATCATAAATAAGATGCCAGGCTACCGGTGCCGCATCGTTAGGATTAGACTTGGAAAAAGGTTCCAACGGAAAAGACCTGTCATGTTGTAACACTGCGCGTTAAAAGTATAATTTGTAAATTCTCTTAAGCTTTTCTTTAAAGCATTTACGTGCTTACATTCTCTCTCTCTCTCTCTCTCTCTCTCTCTCTCTCTTCTCTCTCTCTCTCATATTATATATGTATATATATATATATGTATATATATATATATAATATATATATATATATAATATATATAATATATATAATATATATATATATTCTAAAGAAGTATGTACAATAAAAACATTTGAATAATCACAGATAAAAAAAAATGATTGTATTACATTCATTTATAGCCAGTTAAAACCGATAAATTCAAAGCTGAATATGGTACAGTTGGTAGATTGAATTATTTTATATACTGGCCATTAGAATAGGATCAGATACCTTTTACTGAAAGTCAAAAGTCTTAATTTCTTATATTTTGTATAAAAATAAACCATTTTCGTTAAAAGCCTGTAACTGGGGGTGGGGTATTGCCTCATTCTCATTGTCCTCTTAGTTAAACATCCCTTTATTTCCGTATTAATTAATTGTATTTCTTTTATTTCCTGCCTCAGATATTTGTCTTTGTTTCATTATTTTCAACTAAGTCATTCAGTATTTCTTATTTATTTGACGTTAATAAATTGGTTATCACATTTTCCTTACAGACGTTGGCACTTTCTATATTCTCTGGTTAAGGGGATCTTTTGTATTAAAACTAAATTATCTTTGTATATTTGAACAGATTTTGGAGTTTTTTTTATTTTTTAAGGCTGTTTTGCATAAAGCGTTGTTGTTTGGCTTCGCCAATAGACATCTCAGTTCTATTTAAAAATAATTTCAGTGAATTTTCATTGAACAAATAGAAGGGGCATTCAATGTTTGGAATGACATCTTCGGCCAAAGTATAAATATTTTTGGTGTTTTACAGAGCCATGTTGTTAGATACGCCACCTTTTACAATGTCAGTGGCTAATTCAGTGTAGTTTCTTTAACCTTATTATTACATAAGACATATAAGGGTTGAAATGGCACCATGAGCAGTGTGGCCAAACTTACATTTCGTACACTGTAATTTTTTGGGGATCTAACATTATCTCACGTTTTTTATTTTCGATTTGAATATACTTTGGTAAGTTTTGACCTTCGAATGTAATTTTTGCTATTCTTTATTTCCTGCTAGGTTCTTCCTATTTGAAATGCATCAAAATCTTTTACGTTTCTGTATCTTTTCTTTAAGTAGCATAACAAAATTCTTCTGTCAGGAAGACCGTCATCATCGAGGTTTGGAGTTAAAATCACTGTTCCGTGCTATTCGTGTCGTGAAAGTTACCTCGATACTAGTAAGGTCACGGAGGGACTGGTAGGCTTCAGAATGGTCTCTGGTGGATGCTTCCACTAACCGTTCATGGCTGTTGATTTGTTTAAAGGTCATATCTGATGCCGCATATGTGGACAGCAGAAAATTTAAAAGTTTTGCTTCTGTTATCATTGCTTTGGTTAACAGTATAAAAATGTGGACAAAGTTAAGTTTCCAAATATATGGTCAAAGTGAACAAGTACAGTACTCTGCTTATGTGTTTTCATTTACCTACATGTTTGACTGCTTTGTTAGTACTGTCGACATGTTTTAAGTTTCAAGGGTTTAAAATTATTTGATTGAATTTAAGGGTCTAATATGGTCACCAAACTCTTTTTCAATGTTTATATGTTTTCAGTTTTCTGAAATGAGAGGATATCATTATACGAATTTTCTGTTGTTGGTAAGAAAATAATGTTATTTTCCAAAGACAGACAAGTCTTTAAAATCGCAAAGGTCATGCACATTATACTTTATATATAATTATAGAAGCAGCAAACCGTAGTGTTTTTCATCCCATCAACTAATTCTCATCCTCCTATCCTGTGTGGTTAGTATGTAAGCAGGGATCAGTGACCTACTAGGAAAGGGTGCTTTTGTTCAGGGATTCAGTAACTGATCATTGAGGGTAAAAACCCCTTTCGCTGTCTTTTCCATATATGGTGTTCTGCATTGAGGCAGGCATAAGACCTGATCACATGAGCCTGACTCTTTAACCAAAGGCCTGCTTGCAGATGACAAGTTCTTAGAATGGTCAAATGTAAGCCATGAGAAGAGCTAAACTCGTCAGATGTAAATCTGGCCTGATAGAGGAAGAGAAGAAGAAAAAAATCTTAGTAATCAGTAATAAGAAAAGCTCTGGCAAAGTGAGTTTAACCAAAAACCAAGGCCAGAGGTAATAAGGGATCTGCTTGAATGAGTAACATCCACATGACACCAGACCAAAAATCCTGGTTCTTAATCCCATTACGAAAACAGCGGGCTAAAGGTTGAGGAGCTACCCTTGTATAGATATGTGTGTAAATTACAAAAGGAAAGCTGAAGTCTGACGTAATCAGTGATATAAACAGCATGAACTTGACAGAAGTGCATCAGTAAGTTGATTTTGTGGATCATACTTTTATGATGTTTCCTTCCAGGTATTCTATATATACTGGTGTCTAAAGAACCCTGCTTACCATCGCATCCTTGGTGAAGTTAAGCTAACAAGGGTCAGCTGAAAAATAATTAAAACCCCCGGAATCACAAGTACACTTTGTATTTCTGATGTGTAGTATTTAAGCTACCAAATTATGTATTTTAATGTTTGCTTTTAATGGACCTAGGTATTTTTTTTAAACCAGAAAATTAATATGAATATTTATCTATTCAGCTGTCATCAGTCTGGAAAATTCCACAACGATTGGTCTCTGATCAGAACATGATCAGAACATTGTCCACCCATTAGTCTCTTGAAAAGCCTCGTAGCAACAACCTTGCCCTAAATTACTTGCTTGAAACGAGAGGGTCGAGTTCCTATAACTAAGAATGAGGTAGAGTGTTTTAAGATATTTTCTGTTACAAGAGTTTGAGCCTCATTCAGTGGAGCACAAAAAATTTTGAGGAGTGAAAAATATAAATATGTTGAGGCTGCAAAAGTCTATGCAGGCGAAGGGATGGAATAGTGTTGTGAGGTGGTTTGGTCATGGAGAGAATTGAATACTATTATACAATTATGAGAATAGTGTATTCTTACATGTATTATGAGGATAGGAAAATGTAGAAACTGCTGGATAGATGGCGTGAAAGAGGCATCGTATTGGTAAGGAGAAACATGCAAGATAGAGGTGAATTGCAGACTGTTGTAGATAGAGGATCAACTTGTTACTGGTGAGCCTTTGATGTAGGTGCTTGAGGCAGCTAATATCTTGGAAGTTTTCCTCAGAGGGCCTCATACAAAGTTTAGCAGCAAGAGAATACTACAGTGACCATTGTGAAAGTACAATATCAACCAAACTTGGTATATGGGGAGGGGATATGTGTGGGAAGGGGTTGGGAAAGGGGTAAAATATGAAAATAGCTGAAGACAACAGATATTGGTGTCTAATCCATAGTTTATAAGGTTGCTGAGATGAATAGTGACATTCTCAGTGCCATTTAAGTGTAGGTTTAGCCCTAATGAGAAGATGGCTGGGTGAGAAGGGGATGATATGTAAAAAATCATCTAAAGTGACTGACAATAGTGTCAAATTCATAGTTTTTGAGATCGCATAGATGAATAGTGACACTCCATGCCCTTTAAGTATAACTTCAGCCCTGACAGTGAAAGGGTGAGAAAGGGTGACATGTAAAAATAACCAAAAATGGTAGATATTAGTGTATAATCCATAGTTTTTGAGGTTGCTTAGAAGAATACACACTCTTCTGATGCCTTTTAAGTCCATGTTCAGTCCTGATAGGGAAGGGTGGAGTGGGAAGGGGTTGACTTAGAAATAGCTGAAAATGACAGATGTTAGTGTCTAATCTATAGTTTTTGAGGTTGCTGAGATGAATAGTGAACTCATAATGCCCTTTAAGTGTAAGTTCATCCCTAATAGGAAGGGGGATGAGAAGGGGTGGGAAGGGGATGATGTAGACATAACCTGAAGTGACAGATAATAGTGTCTAATTCATAGTTTTCAAGGTTGCTGAGATGAATGGTGACATTCCCAATGTCCATTAAAGCTAGATTTACCCCCAATAGGAAGGGGAGAGGAGGTTAAGAAGGGTGGGAAGGTGGTGACATGTGCAAATAACTGAAAACTACAGATATTAGTGTCTAATCTAATGCCCTTTTAAGTCCAATTTTAGCACAGATAGGGAAAAATGATAGTTAAAAGGGTCTAATCCATAGTTTTCGAGGCTGGGATGAATAGAGACACACTCAATGTCCTTTAAGTCTAAGCTCAGCCCTGATAGGGTGCAAGGTTGAGGAGTGATGTAATTAAAAATTTCAAAATTTCCAGGCAATGCAACTGATGCAACTATCTTAGGAAAGAAGAGAGAGAGAGAGAGAGAGAGAGAGAGAGAGAGAGAGAGAGTTTATCGATTGTCATTCAGAGTTTTCTCTGTTAGTGCTGTGCTGGTCAGCTAGTATATATATATATATATATTTATCATATTTATATTATAATATTATATATATAATATATACAATATATACAGCACGCATACATACAACATATACATTCATATATATATATATAGATAATATATATATATATATATATATAGTATTATATATATATATATATATATATGCGGTAAAATCTCATGGTAGGTACTACTGTAAACTCCATGCATAATGCATATACTGTGGCATATCAGGTAATTGTATACAGCTGTTTGATAGAATAAAATGACTACAGTAGTATGTATAAAAATGTTGGTTAAAATCGTATTGTAGTTGAAATTGATATTTATTTAAAATTGTGTGTAAGGTCCGAATAGAGAAATTAGAATTAATTTTGAATGGTTTCTTATAGTTTATAAGGGCTGTTAATTAAAGATGGAGAACTTTTAAAGGAGATAATCCTTATGTACGGAAACAGCGTTTAATGTTTAATTAATTTAACATTGCTTGAAAAAAGACATTCCAGGCAGAAAGACGACACAAGATCATTATTTATTGAATGGAACTAAACTTGTGAATTCGAGAGACTTGTTTCTTATACTGTTTGCACAAGGAATACTCTGACCCTCAAATGTTTTATATATTATATATTATAATAATAATAATAATTTATATATTATAATATATATATATATATAATATATATATATATATATATATACACACACACACACACACACACACACACACACATATATATATATATATATATTATAATATATATATAATATTATATATACTAGTATATATATATATATATATAATAGCCTTGAACGAATCAAGGAATCCAGGCTCTCTACATTTTTAAAATCCTACACATTTTTGTCTTTTGATTATGGACCAGTCTTCGAAGTAGGAATGTTGTTGCACTGATTTTTCCCGTATTATTTCAAATGATGAACTTCGAGCTGAGGGGTGCTTTTCAAAAAGCACTCTCAAATTAGTAGTTATCAATTTAAAAGCTGATTTCAAGGCATTGTTTTATGGGCTTTTGAATGATAATTTATAATCTCTCTCTCCCTCTCTCTCTTATTTCTTAGTATTGGTACCTTAACATGAACAGCGTAGTATTTGTGTGCGTATCACCATAAAACGATTAGTAAAGCTCATCGAAGTACCCTTTACCAGTTCAGAGACGAGAGAAAGAACAGGTCCTAAGTGCTGTTAATTAAGCAGGAATCATGTAAAGTAATAATGGTTGATAATTAGAGTGGGAATGAACTTGCATAAATGATGAGGTGCTGCAGGATGCAATGGGCCCTAACACTTTGGGGGACGGGGATGGGCCCAGTTGGGTTCTATATTACGGAGCGTAGATGGTCAACTCGTTTGGGAGCTGCAAGGATACTTCATTTATTGTAGCTGGGGTGGGGGAGGGGGGGGGGGAAGGGGGGGGGGGGGGTTGAGGGCACGGGTGGGCGGGGGCGCCGAGGGTTCACCTTAGAGATCGGGGCGGCCGCTGCGGCTGCGGCTGCGGCTGCTGCTGCTGCTGCCCCTTCTTCTGAAAGCTAAGCTAGTGTTTGGTGCCCTGGAGGGCAGTTATAAGTGTTTTGTATGAGGGCTGAAGAAGTCGGTGGGTCGTGATTCTTTCTTTCCATCTCGTAACGTCTCCTAAGTAAGTTACATCCACCTAATTACGCCTCATTACGACGAACACACTATCGGTCTCATTTATCTGACCCAAGCGCCCAATTACAATCTCCATTATTGATCTTCCGCGGTCATCAACAGTCAGACTCGAAGCGATTTTTGTGGCTTAATTCCTAAGTTCCCTTTTTGATGATCGGGGATTATGAAATGGAGATTAAAGATTAGAATATGTGGGATCTCATTGTGAAACCTTAACACTCAGATTCAGAGACAGTCCTTTGAAGGATGTGCTCAGTAGCATGCAATTCAAATTATGGGGCGCGCAAGAGTGAATAGTCATCATTACCCGTTTTATAATGCCAGGCAAACTTTAATTGCCCTCCGGACGAGGAGAACGCCGAAAAGGGGCTCTGGCATATCAAAGAACCTTTAACGTCTAGTTAGAATTCCCTCGGAAGACGAATCGTCACTTAGCTTCGCATAGTCAGAATAAATTATAACTGATTTATTGCAGAGAAATGAGCTTATTTAAACGCAGATGCCTCGCTTTTTCATAATTTATGTTATCTCCAATTCGGTATCTCCTTTTATCTCATTCCGTTTGGTAGCCGAGTTACCATCACTGTCTCTGGAATGGGCTAATTAATCACGCATATTTAACGATGCATGAGAATAATTGGATAAGTTTTGATAAATGAGAGATGAGTTTCGTTCTTGACCCTGGCGAATTTGCATAGAGCTAGTAAAGCACAATTTCCACCAAGGTTAAGTAAGTTATAAAAGAGGTTGTGGTTGCATTTCCCTTTAAACTTGTTTCGAAGTTTCAGAATGCGTCAGTGGCTTGGCTTTTGACGTAGTGAATTATTATCTAATCGAAATTAATTACGCTTATAGTCTTCATTACACATACACTCTCTTAATGTGGAAATGAAACAAAGTGTATAGTGAAAGTTAGGTAAATATTTTTATTTGTTCATGTGTTTGTGAATACTGTATCTATGCATTTATTGCTTTAGAGATACTTTGCCCATAGATTTGATTTAAGTAAAAAAGACGTATTTTTCCTCGCATGACCTCCTCCATGATGATTTACTGTGGTAATTATACAGTTCTAATGCGAAGAATTGCATGTGTAGACCACTAAAGAAATTTATATAGTCGCATAGTCGACTGGCTTAGTATTAGAATCTTTTGATTAGTAACGGTTTCTATGTGAGTGGCTATTAGATCTTACGGTAGCGTAATGGTATGTTACGTATAATAATGTAATATTCCTGTGTCAATTTTTAATTTCGTTACCTGTCTCCACTGTGGTGATGTTAATTTCATTTTCCGAAGCAAATGGACTCTGTCTCAACTTTGCAAGCTGAAATTGGTCGAGTGCCAAAGGTATCCCATGTATCCTTATTGAATACATTGCATAATCTACACATACATATACATACAGAGTACATGTTTGTACGGTGAGCACATTTGTTATTTTTTTCACGGTATTTTACTTCATGTGGAAACAGATACTAAATAAAACGGTTTAAATTGACTATCGATACAGCTTGAGGGTGAAAGTCGGCTAAATTATCATCTGCAGGGCCATAGAATGGGAATGGTTTGGATGACCACACCTAATCTCCTTTTGGTGTTATTAATTAGAGCTGGGATTGTGTATGGAAGAATATTTAACTTTATTAAAGAATTTATGTTTATTTAGTATGGGACTGTTATGTAGCAAGATGAAATGAAAAAAAAAATAACGTTTTGTGTATATGCCAGTGAAGTAAAACATTTGTTTTTCATACATATCAGGTTTATTCATTTTACGTTTGTAACGTACCGAGTTGCATGACGAAGTGGGTTGAACTGATTGAAATGTACTTACGATAATCATAAACTAGAGAAACATGAGCATACCTACTAGACTTATTTGAAACTGGACAACGATTTTTTTGGATTTTTCTAGCTTTGGGGTAGATCTATAACAGCATTAGCATATAAACAAGAGAAGAATTTGCTGAATATTGGATACTGAACCATGATATTCAATTAAACATCCAAAGAATTACGAGAAGAATTTAGGCATTTTTAGGCATGGAATACCGAAACAATAAGCAAATCAAACAAACACTGTATTATGTCGTTATTTCCCTCTAACACTTTGTTTTTCGATTACAAAATTTGCTTCTGATTAAAAATTATGTTACTTTGTCGACTATCAAACGCATGCAAATGGTCAAAATACCTGTAACGAGGGGGTTTCAGATAAATCACACTGATGAGCAATTATTTTGACAAAGATAAGTTCAATTGAGATGATGCAAAATTATTCATGTACTACATGCGCTGTTTGTTAACAACAATCTCAGGTTATAACACAGGTTATTTTGTTCTACTTTAGGATAGAAAATTGCAGTGTATAGTATGAACTAATTTCTTGTACCAGACAATATGTGTGCTAAAAAGTAGAATTTTTTTTCCTCCATTATGAGAATTTGTCTTTGATATTTTGAATATTAGGGGACAAGTCAGTAGACTAATTGTAATTTTTGCGTGTTACCAAACGAATTTTGTATTTTCAAACTACATAGATCTGTAAGAGAAATCACAGTAATTGAAGTCCGAAGTATTCGTCTTGCGAGCTTTTAGCTTTCAAGTAGATGCACACACGAGCACACATTTCTCAAGCACGTGCATTTTGTATGTGTGCTCGTGTGTGCATCTACTTAAAAGCTAAAAGCTTGCAAGACATCGGACTTCAATTACTGTTACACTTACATCCATATATCTATGCTAATAGTTGAGAAAACTCTTACTCCCAATTTATTAACACTCACAATGTCCTTTTCCTAGCTGCCATTTACCCTTATGACTACTCTCTTTGTTCACATTCGTTTCACTATTATTCACTTATAGATGCTTTCAAACTCAGGCTTTGTTTTTGTTGTTTCTCTGCAGTGAACATGAATATCCTCTTGTTATTTGCCATTAATGACCTTGGCCTGATGGGGATTAGTACCACAGTGCACTGTAGGTGTTACTAAAGTGTACCTGTAGCGTCCTCTTTGCCCCAATCTGCCCCCACTTCTTGGCCTTTTACTTTACTTCCATCATTCCTGCTTCTTTTCTTCAGTCTTTCTCTTTAAGTACCCCAGTGCTTGGCTTACCCAAAATTTTATAAATCAATTAGTTGATGACCCTGGATATTATGATACGAAATCATTTTGAAATTCCCCTACCATTCAGATCCATTGTCACACACTTTGTAAAACTTTAAAATTGAGACAATATATCCATGCCTTTGACCCACTTTACCAAACCATTCACTATCGCATAAAAACTTTTGAATACCCTCTGCAGGTTATTTTCTGTTCTGCCACCACAGAACTGATCGTTTTAAACAATGATCAGTTCTGTCCTACCATAGAATTATTCTCTATCCTGAGAGATGCCACGCACAACTATTTCAAAGTAAACATGGGATCCACAAAGCCTCAGTCATTCTATCAGCCATCTCCCCCAATCAAAATTCCACCCTGCACCTTCCTTGTATTCTGTGGTATGCCCCCTGTAATTCTTACTGTTACCTTCTGCAAAGGATGCCTTTCAGAGCATCCTTTGAAATTTTTATTACCAAGAGCCTTGCCAGCTAGGTAATTATGCTTTCCCCACCAAACCACAGCATACCACTTTATGATCTGGTAAAATCCTGGTTCCCTTCTTTCTTCAACCTCTTAATTGCTGTTCGCACATCCTCTTTAGTCACTGCCACAAACATTCTTGATCTTACACGAACCCCTCCACTCTGCATAATTTGGATGTTCTTTATCTTCTGCATTCACGAACTACTTAGTATCCATATTCCATTCTTCTCAAACAGCAGCCTTCTGTTTGTATCTTTATTGGAAAACCAATTTACTCAGTCTTTGTCGCTGCAGAGATGTATATCCCATTGGGGCTCAATGCCGTCAGTGCACCACAGTGTGCTGTTGGCGTTACTTTAGGTTTCTTGCAGTCCCTTCGGGCTCGATTTGCAACGCCTTTTGTTGCTTTTACTGTACCTTCGTTCATATTTTCTTTCTTCTATCTTACTTTCCACCTTCTCCCAACAAGCTGTTACACCTTTAAAATACATCACCTGCCATTTCCCCTTCAATCCATTCCTAAAGAACAACATCTTTTCCTCTAAAGTATTTGCTCAGGTTTAACATTGGATTAACATCATATAACCCCTATCCTAGGCATCATTATTCATTTGCTTGTATATTACTTTGTGATTCTATGTTTTTTCCTATAACTGCACTTTCAAGAGTCTCTTTTTTTTCTTCACCTATTCTTTTTAAATTATTCTCATAGTGCCGAATTTTGTTGTCTCCTTCTTACCCTTCAGTGCCAACAAAAGGGTAAGCTAGATTATTGTGAAACGTAGGCCTGTATCATCCTTCTTAATTTGGTTAGAACGTTCTTCTTAACAGTGTATATTTGTCTTATTTTTAATATCTGTTCAACAAAATAAATAAAAATAGGTATGTCATTAGCTCCATCTCTAGTCTGAATAACACCCTTCAACTAGTTCTTCTCCCCTATACGATACAGTACATAATTCACCAATCTCGCCAGTGAATATTGTTCTCGGTACCCTTGTTGGTTCACTATCTGAATACCCATGTAGGGGTTAGTGCCGTCAGTGCACCTCACACAATGCACTAGGCATTACTAAAGGTTCTTTGCAGCGTCCCTTCGGCCCCTAGCTGCGACCCCTTTCATTCCTCTTATTGTACTTCCATTCGTATTTTATTTCTTCCATCTTGCTATCCACCCTCTCCTAACGATGATTTCATTGTGCAACTGCCAGGTTTTCCTCCTGTTACACCTTTCACACCTTCTTACTCAAAATCTCCATTTAAGCTCTGAATGACCCCAAAGGTCCCAGTGCTTGGCCTAAGGCCTGAATTCTATATTCCATTCAAAGCCTATTGCAATCACCCATAATTGTTGTCCAAACCAAGCAAGGCAGACAGATTCAGATTTTTGTAGTTTCTCTTCTTTCATTGTTTTCTTTCATAAACCTTATACACATACTATAATAACTTTCCCCCTAGCCTGTTTTGCCTCATATTCAGTACTGTCACGTGACCCCAACGTGTTTGTAACACTACAATTGTTGTTCTTTCCCTAGTTCTACATCGCACAGCTATCCCAGACACAATCACACACTGACCTTATGTCCCACTAAACAGAACGGCCACCTACCCCAACTTTTTTATTCTTTTGTAACTCGCTTAGCTTAGCCTGTTGGCAGTTTAGTTTTCCCGATACCTTGTGTAGTACTACCATCCAAATGTGTTATCTATGAATTTTACTACAAGCAGAAAATATAGAGATAAATGACTTCGATTGGAAAATTTATGTCCAGAGTTTGAATTTATTATTTATTATGAGAAAAAGAAATACTTTTCAATTTTCACTAAAAAATCATTTATAATGTTTGCAAATTGCAGCATGATGAAAAAGAATCCGTGGTAATTACTTATTAATCATGGCCCTTCATTCTAATTTTTGAACAGAGAGTAATTGGATAAATTCTTTGGGGATAAGGTGAACGAGATGTGGTTGCAGATAGTAAATTTCATAGTTGAGAAGGAAGAGATCGACCACGAGCATCACTCTAATGTATGTTCTCGGGTATGGAGGAACGACATCCAGCAACTCTTATCGGAATGTTCATAGCTTGTCTGGAGACAATAACCACAGGACAAGCTAAGTTTATAAACTGATTGGCCGTCTTCTCGCGTGCTTGCCGAAGGCTTTGTCGAGCAAAAACATTTCATTTCTCTGGTCCTGAAGTTAAAGTTGAAATATGCTATTGTGAAATGACGATTAGTATCAAGTAGCCACTTGTCCGTTTATATTCAGTTCTTGGCCTAATTTGGTTCGTTTCAATAATTATATACTTATGTAAATACACACACACACACACACACACACACACACACACACACACATATATATATATATATATATATATATATATATATATATATATATATATATATATGTATGTGTGTGTGTGTGTATTTACATATGTATATGATTATTGAAACGAACCAAATTAGGCCAAGAACTGAATATAAGCGGACAAGTGGCTACTTGATACTAATCGTCATTTCACAATAGCATATTTCAACTTTAACTTCAGGACCAGAGAAATGAAATGTGTGTGTATATATATATATATATATATATATATATATATATATATATATATATATATATATATAATTATATATATATATATATATATATATATATATATGTGTGGTGTGTGTATATATATATATATAATATATATATATATATATATATATACTATATATATAGTATATATATATATATATCATATTATATAAATATTAATATATATATATATATATTTGTGGGTTGTGTGTTATGTACTTATATCTATATATAATCATATATTATATATATTATATAATAGGAAACTATATATATATATAATAGATATTACTATATACTAATATTAAATATATATATTATATATATACTATACTATTATAAATTAATATTATATGATATCATTATATGACATATATTATATTATTATAATATATATATTATATATATATATAGTATATATATACATACACTACTTTAGCTTTTTTCTTTTACCTCTGTATTCTATGGGGTTTTTGCAATTTCACCACTTTATATATTTTGCTTTTACCAGGATGTTAATGTCATAAATAAATATGATTTTTTTGTTAAAATGTTCCATTACGAGTAATTCGGCGTTCACATTTTTTCAGCCTTTAAGTTGCAACCGGGATCGGTTACATTTTCAAGGCTGAAAAAAGGGAACACCATATGACTCGTAATAACTTAGAACGTGTTCACAAAAAATGTATATTTATGACATTAACATCCTGGTAAAAGTAAAATATAAAAAGTAGTTAAACTGTAAAAAAAAAAAACACACACAGTAGAATACAAAGGGGTCTAAGAAAAATCTAAAAAAATATATAAAAAAGAATTAAAAATAATGTAAAAAAGACGTAAAATAATTTAAACATTACTGGTTACATCAATATAGCTTAATGGTGAAATGGTGAAAACCAGCAGAAATAAAATATAGTACAGATCACTATAAAATTAATAACACTAAAAGGAGAAATATGAAATCATAAAAAGCACTACAGAATAAAACACCCGACCATCGGGCTGCTTCAAAGAGTAACTAAACCAGAAGACCTTTAGAGACCGAGAAACGAAGGACCAAGTGCAACGGGTCATTACGTAATGCATAATTGGATGGAGAAATTGTGCCAGTTTAACGATGGAACTAGGTGTTTTATCACTTGGACTTCAAGACGTGAGTTCGTTTTCATTTTGTGTGTCCTATAATTTCGAAGTCTTTGGCCTCGAAGCGCCCGATTTACAAATCTTTGAATGATTCGGATATTCAATTGTTCTGGATTGGACAGCCTACTCCCTGTCCTGAAACTTACTTCTCTATGAGAGTCCAAACGCACTTTTAGTAGCCTTTTTGTACATCCCACATAGGTCACTCGGCTACCTGTAGGGCAAATATATTTGTACACAACGCTGGATGTAAACAACGGATTCAGCTTATCTTTGTATCTATACAGGGAATCAATGGTGACCGGGTTCTTAGGAGTAAATTTCAAGTTTAGGGCTGGTCATTTTTTGTGTGTAATATGAGTTAGCTTTTTCCTGAAATTATCATCACGTAGAAAAAGAAAACTCGCATACGCTATTAGTTTGGGTACAGTGCTGATAGGGATAGGGCATACCATTTTCCGATAGAATATTTATTCAAGTACCTAAGAAAGAGTTTACGAGGAAAACAGTTGTTCTTCACAATAATTACCTAATTTAATTATTTCGTCGCGGAAACTGTGCCGGGAAGATGTGTGTCAATTCCCTATGGAGGAGAGTGACAATCGAGTTCAACTTAAAATTAAAATAGCACGAACTATAAAATTCATTCCCAGTCCCGTGAACGTTCCTTTACGGTAAATACCTGTCCTAAAACCTCGGTCATTTCTAGAAACCAACACATCGAAGAATGGAAGTTTATTTTCCTACCCTCTTTTCAAGGTAAAATTTATATTAGTCAGCATGAGAATCGTTTTTAAAAAGTAGAAACGTGTCATCCACTTATCTTGGGTAGAAAATAGGCCGGAAGGATAGAGGACAATTCTCTAGAAAGCTGTCCAAAGCATTCATGAATTCTGTTGGCGGATGTGGGCCCCAGTGGCAACCCCATCGCCATACGTTCCACCTTTTATACACAACTCCGTTAAAAGTAAAGGCCGTATCCCTCACGGCCAACTCTAAAATTTTTTTAAAAAGCGATTTGCTAAAATTATTAAAGACGACACAACCATCAATAAAATGATTATTTAACATTATCTCTATGGTTTCCTCCACAGGTACATTCGTGAACAGAGATTTCACGGCTAGACTAACCATATATAAATCAGGTCATGAATAAGAGTTTCATTCTTGAAGGTGACTGCGTTCGTTAGAGTGTAGGAACTTTTTGTAAACGGTTCTAGCACAGGTCCCAAAAACTTAGTCAACTTGCAATTACCAGTGTTAATGGCAGACAAAATAGGCCCCATGGGTGTACCTCCCTTATGAACCTTGGGTAGCCCATACAAGATACCGTATGATGACCCAGAAATAAATAATTTCTGCTATGTTAATTCATCTTTGAAGTTATTCTGTTTTAAAGATCTTAGAAATCTGTCGATTTTATCTTCAGGTTTTATGATATTATATATAAATGTTATATAATATATAATGTTACATAGATTGTAGCAATTTAAGAACAGATAAACACCGTTCCTCAAGAAGAGGACTTTGTTTTCTTGAAGGACATGGCGGATTATAAGAATATTATTATTAACTAAACCAGATAAAGGTAAAGGTAGAGTGATTTTGAATAAGCAAGAGTATATGTGAATAAAATTGAGTCTATGGTTAGTGACCAATCAGAATCTGAAATTATTGACCCGCCAGATTTATATAATATTATAAAACCTGAAGATAAAATTTACAGATTTCTAAGATCTTGATCACATAAGTCCTACCATTACTGCTGTTAGGAGGGTTAAAAAAGATACGTAGTAGTCGTAAAATAACCCTCCATTTGCCAACCCCTTTTCAATAATCCCGTATATTTTAAATATCAGTGATTTAATTTTTCTCTGTTTTCCAACTCAAGACGGTGGTCTGTGTACTTGTATCTCGTTCGTGGCCAGTTACGTCACATAATTCGTATATTAGCTCCCTTGGACATCTATATTCATTTAAACAACCCAGCAGCTTATGAACCGATTCAAGAGACTTATTTCAGTAAGCATCAAATATTCCTTAAGCAGAAAATGAACCGGTATGTTTCATGGTACATTACAACATCATTTCGTATCGTCACACTGTGGGGGTGACGTCCACAAAAATATCATCACTTCCAGCCCCAAAATCTTCGTTCCCAACCGAAATCCAGAGTGGACCACCATCCTAGCGAGACGAATTTCGACACCCTTTAAGAGGTTGCATGTTATTTGCCCTCCCTCCTCTTGTCTCTCTTTATAGGATGTGATTCGAGTTTTTAATGTTGCAGGGAGAGCTTAGCCCTTTTCTTTCGAGGGATCGGATGCAGGTACGCAGAATTAACATTGCCGTGATCATCATCACCGCTTCTAACGATATTTCATACACCACACACACACACACACACACACACACACACACACACACACATATACATATATGTGTGTATATATATATATATATATATATATATATTATATATATATATATATATATATATATATATATATATATATATACACACACTGGTTGGGTGGTGTGTGTAGTTAATTATTCACATAAAAAGAAAGCCTATGTAATTTTAAATTATGTGAATTCGTAACTATACGGGATTTCACTAGCCAGCTTTGATCCTTTCATATGATCTTTCCCCATTATATTTTTTAATATTATGAATATTTTCGATGATCAAGACGCTCTAAAATGAGGAGTACATTCCACAAGGCTTTCTCTATTCACATTCACTCTAGGAATTTATTACATGCTAACTACGCCATCTTTTTTACAGTCATCTACTTTTGCATTAAATCAATGAGCATCACAGTCTTTCCTTTTCTTCACTCCCAACTTGGGGCCGCAAGAAGCGTTCTCCTTCATGCTTTTTCTAATCTTTAACGTTGCACACAATGCAACAGGCACCTCCCATGTCTCGTCGTGCATCTCGCAGTCACCACCACTTCAGTCAGTTATTTCCACTTCCCATTCCTCTAGTTCTAGTTACAGTGGTTCCCAAACTGGGGAAAATTTCCCCCCGGGGGGGGGGGGGGGGGGGATTTTAAGCTACCAGGGGGGGAATAATTACACTACCTACTAACTAAAAAAATCTCAGATGGATTTTCTCATGTCTGAGAGAGAGAGAGAGAGAGAATGTCTGTTTATCAGTATATTTGTAAATTTGAAAAATAAATTAGTAAATAGTCACAGTGTTTTAACTACTCTTTCCCTCTTACACATGAAGAGGGAAATCTTGATGGTTGAACTGTTCTTTCCTAAGCAGTACTCGAACGCCTTTATTGAAATGAAATAGGCAGGAATTGATGGCCTTCAATGATTGCGAGGATTGATGGGAAATGTACTTTTAGAAATTATGTTGCGACAGTACGACAATTATGTATAGAAGGGAATTAAAAATATCAGTACTTGGTTAATGGAGTTTGAAAAGGATGGCTTTTGAAGTTTCCAACGAATTGGGACAAGGCTAAGCTTAGTGTTTAATCGGAACCAGTTCACCATTAATACATCGGATCTTTAACCGAAACGCTTCTCTATTTTGGACCCAGCTTTCAGGAAAGGATTCCTCGCTAGATGCGCAGTGAAAAATGATTTCATCCAGAGGGAGCCAAATACAAGATATGGTGAAAAACAGAATTTTCCCATCCCATTTTTAAGCCATAATGCTGTCATTGAAAATGAAATATGAATGAATATTGAACTGTGAAGGAACTATATGTTATCATTTCTAATGAGCAAATTTTAAATAAAACTCACAGAATCAAGAGTGTATTGCACAGAGCAACTTTTGAAACGGATGGCGTCGACTGGTCGTAGTTTTCGAGAAGTAATGAGAGTTAGTCTATGATTATCTTTATCGTGCATCATAAACTAGAGAATTTAAAAGTAATCATCATCTACTATCAGCTCTTATCTTTTAGAATTTATTCATAGGTGCATCCGCATAGATAAGTATTGCGGCAGGGATGTAGAGTTAACAGATGTAACATATTCCAGCCTGTTAACGAAATCCTTGGTTTTTTTACGTGTATCTTTTGGGATCTTTGATGAAAATATAAGTTACCTACCCTGTTATATCTTAAATTTAGATTTCAGTATTTATTAGTGATTAAAGTATAATTTTTTGATCTGCAGATAAAACAGAAATATTAGGAAAGAAGCTCCCAAAACATACCTAAGAAGGAAGCGGTTTGTATGTTCTATAATTTTAAGTTTGAAAATGATGCCCTTTTATAAGGATTTACTAGTTAAAAGATTAGCATCAAGTACCTAGGATATTGTGTATTTTTAAGATTGTTGTACCTTAAGAAATAGATGACCAAGATATTTTCGTATGTTAGTGTTAATGTTTTGCTCAAGCGCTAATCTATCGTCTGCTATCGATAGATTAATACAGACCCATAAGTCGACTTGAGTTTTTTTCTCTTTAATCTTGCTAAACAAACAAAGCTACGGAATCAAAACAATATAAGCACTGTTAGGTTTTTATTGAATAAAGTATTCCGTATCTGATTTCATGTCAGTTGGGTAAATATGAAATTGTTCCTTCATTGCTCTTATCTTGATATTTAGTAGATTGACAAACTTCAAACTTCCATTTTTTAGGTCCAGTACATTTGAATTATCTTGTCTGACCTGAATTGGACTCGAAAATCTGAAAAAGTACTTTGGAGAAGAGAGAGAGAGAGAGAGAGAGAGAGAGAGGCCATCGTATCTTCATCAGCATTATCTTGTAGTACTCAAAGATAATATATTTTCATTATAATAATTACTCTTTCTTAAAGGGTTAATATAAGGCAAGTTAATTTTATGGTCTTTGTCAGAATATTTTAGAACATTTGTTTTGTGCTATGCCAGAAAACCACAAATCTCATTGTAGTCTGAGTCGCTCTGTAGCCAATAGTGCACTTTTTATAGTTATATTGTCTATCTATCTACCTACATATAATTATATATTATATATATATATATATATATATATATCATATATATATATATATATATATATATATATATTATATATGTGTGTGTGTGTGCTTGTGTGTGTGTGCATGTTTAAACATGCATAAAAATTGAGTCTGTTTTGAAATCGCGTGCGATGAAGGGCGGGGTTGGTGACGCACGGAATGACGGTTTTGGCGGTAGATGAACAAATTAGAGTAGCGTGTGCGAGAATCCCTGCAAAACTGCGACATTAAAAGCTTTAATTTCGACGCCTGGGAAGAAAGAGTACTCTAGTGCTTCCCCCCAGTGCCGTCAGTGCACCTAATGCGGTACACTGTAGGCATAACTTAAGATTCTTTGCAGCTTGCCTTCTGCCCCTAGCTGCAACTCCCTTCATTCCTTTTATTATACCGCCTTTCAAATTCTCATTTTTCCGTCGTACTTTCCCCCCTCCCCTAACAGTGATTGACAGTACAACTGAGAGGGTTTCCTGCTGTTACACCTTTCAAACCTCCTACTGTCAATTTCCGTTCTAACTCTGAATAACCTAAATTTTATATTCAATTCAATTCTCGTGCTAAAGACAGGGGTTGAAAGTCGGAAGGATTGTGCTGTGCTGTAATCATCTATAACGTCAAGAAAAATGGGATAAATTCATGTACCTGAGAAACTTGGAATTTAACGTACACTGCAGCGTTTCCGTACCTACGACCAAAAAATCTCATCAGACTCCGGAATTAGATAGAAACTGCCTACAATTGGATAGGGGCGTAAAGTTAATTACTGGTTTTCTCGTGACGTTCACGAATGAATCACCCTTTAGAACACACACACACACACACACACACACACACACACACACACACACACATATATATATATTATATATATATATATATATATATAGTATATATATATATTTATATATTTACATATATACACTATATAGAATTTCTTGCCTTAAAGATTATTGTTGCAGTGGCAATAACAAAATATATTTTGAACTTTGCTAACGATAATGGCGACCATAAATAACGGCAGTTTCAACAATTTGGTAATCAGGTTGTCGATTTAATCACCCCAATTTAGGGAATTTATTTCCTTATTCTTCGTATTGTATCAATATACTGCACCTGATTGTAAATAGTTTTAAATGGTTCTAACATACTCACATCTTATCATAATAAGGAGCGTGTTGGTGGTCATCAACGTAAAAGGGTCATGAGTTTCGTGTTTATATATATATATATATATATATATATATATATATATATATGCACGTGTGCATCTATACAGTATGTATTTATGATTTATGTACGTATATATATTTATATGTTTTATCCGGAAAACCCTGACTGTGACAAGATGAATGAATAGTGACTCTCCTGCTGCCTGTTAAGTCCAAGTTCAGCCCTGATTGGGAGGGGGTTGGGAAGGGAGTGAAATGTAAAACTAACCAAAATGGCAGATAATATGGTCTAATCCACAGTTTTTGAGGTCACTGAGAAGAATAGTGACCCTCCCGATGCCCTTTAAATCCAAATTCAGCTCCAA
>NC_087200.1:111273473-111293473 GCF_015104395.2 Macrobrachium nipponense | reverse complement strand
GGCCTAATAAATTTCTGTTAATTTTCCACGATTTCTCATAATTTTCGTTATTTATATTTTATTGGAAAGTTTAGATGCCTATTTTTTTAATGACGAGATAAATAGCTTGCTATTTATATCCCATATAAAAGTTAATTAATCATGCTGTAGTTTTATATATGTAAAGCAAATGCGCATTTTATAAAACGTCTTCTTTTTTATTTCTTTAAGAACGTTCCTTCTGTAATCATATAGGACTGATGCTGTCTCTCTGCCTAAATTATTTGTTCAAATACTTTGCAGTACACCCATCTCTTCAAGGCGTCCTTAGTATTCTGTGAACTTCAACCGTATCTCTGTCATCTGGACAAAGATTATCAGTTCGTAGTATTGTACCAATCCATAAAACAAGACCGTTCTCCCTTTCCCTCCTCGTTCCTCCAGCATCTGAATTCTCGTTTAGGAGTTGTTGAAAAGTAATAAAAAGGTTTGAATTATGGACATGGTCTTGGGACCGACACTCGCTACCAGGGGTAGAGAAAAACTGAAGGCCTTCGCAAAAATTAAAAGCTTAATCACCGCTCAGCTGATAGTGATCAACAACACTGATAATAAGGGTAATAAGTATGAGCGCTCCAAGCCCCCGCCAATTGCTTGTTCTACATTTATGTTCACAGTCAAACAATATTGTGCAATTACCAAACAAAGTAGTAGGGGTGGGGGTAGGCGGGTCGGAGTGGCTGCCCCAAGGCTCTGTTTTATATTTACCTTTTTGTTTTACAATTATTGTTTACATCCGGTATAGATGAGTGTAACAGGGGAAAAAAATTAAGTTTAACAAAAGCATTCATATGTAGATTTTATTAACAGTTTCGGAAGTGAAGCATCCAATTGAAGACCCTTTATGACGTCTTGTAGGGGTGCCATGTACCAAGGCAAATCAGATAAAGGTCAGACAAGTAGCAATATCACATCCCCAGCTATAGTATGTGTCGGTTGTTACAGCTTGGGGGAGAAACAGATAGCACATCTCTTCGTTCATCACCTGCTGCGGATTAGGTAATCGGGTTTAAATATTATCTAATCATTGATTCTTATCTCTAATATTCGCTGAGGCAAGTGTTGTGGTTTTGATTACTTCAGGTTCAATTCGCTCTCAGACGGCGGTGATTTATTCCTCGTCCGCCTTTTCTAATGGGCTCAATTTTCTCCTTTTTATTACGTTCTTCGAAAACCACGTAACGAAATGAAGGTAATTATGTATGCCATCTGGTACTTCCCCTTGTAATCTTTTACATGGCGGTCGTGAAGTTCTTTCTTTCTCTCTCGCTCTCTCTTTCTGAAAGGAATGTTTATAAGGTAAATTTTATCAAGGTAGACGTAAGCCAATTAGATTTTTAAAAGATTAATGATTTTATTATATAATGCATGGAAAATTTTAGCTGTTAACTAATTGGTTGCAGAGAAAAGTGTAGTTCCGTAAGGGGAAATATAAGATAAAAAAAAGAGCTGATTATTATTGGAATTGAAAAAATGACCAAAAATGAAATGAAGAAAGAAATTACGATATTAATCCTGGGGTGGTTTCTGACAAAATCATTTTCCCCTTCTGGCTGTTTTATCATGAAGTGGGTGCGTATTTGACTAAACGCTAAATTATGGGTGATTTGTTTTTTCTTTCAAGTCCACAAAGCCCTTTTAATAATAACTGATATACGCTTTGGTTTTTTTATACGATCTATGAGATCTAACTTCGGGTTTCAGGTACTTTCGTTAAAGAAATGCTCTCAGAACATTAAATTTTACTCCCTGGGAGAAAAAGAGGGAGTCAATTCTGGGATTAAAACTAAACCATATCTGTGACATCGCTTCAAACTGTTACTTGAGGAATAACAAGGCTTGGTCATTTAACAGCCAAACTGCTGGTCAGAGCATAACGAATACTCTCTCGTGATTAACTGTCAAGTGGATGATTTTCTACGCAGACTTTGAAGCCTTTTCTTCTTAAAGGAAATGCGAGAAAAAAGCAGAGCTTACTCTCATTTTATTTAGCAAATAACTAGCTCAGCCTCACATCCACTGCCACACATTAACACGGAGTCGTCATATTCGCTTCTCTTTCTGTACACTTGTTAACTCCGCTTCTCCTTCGGTACCTACTCATATCACTTGTGAATATTGAGACCTCTCCGTTTCACTTATGTTGCATTTATCTTTTGTTTTCATACTTATGGTGTACCTTAAGCACATTAATCTTTTCTCCTTTTAGAAGATAATATACTCATTTTTAAGCAACTTTTCTTTTTTCCTTTTCCTGCTTCAGGTGTAAGCAACTCTGCTTGGTCCAGTTTTTCAAATTCTGATATATTTCTCTCAACTTTAGCTTATCAGTTATACGTCTCACGCTTGCTCTAGTTGAGTTCCGTTAGAAGATAGTTTAACATTCAGCAACAATTTTCACTCCACAACTTTTTACCACACACACACACATACATACATATGATATAATATATATATATATAGATATATATATATATATATATATATATATAGATATATATATATATGCACGCGCGCGTGTTCGTGTGCTAGAATCCAAAAAGTATGAAGAAATCAAGAAGTTAAGAGGGCATTGCCGTTATTACAGTTACATATTTATATATATATATTATATATATATATATATATATATATATATATGTGTGTGTGTGTGTGTGGGCGCGCGCGGGTGTGTGGGTGGGTGGGTGGGTGGGTTTGTGTGTGTGTTTTTTTTTTAACTTAGAGCAAATTTCTGTCCTTAATGTTTTGAAAATTGAGTTATGGTGTGTGTTCTCACACTTTTCTTTCGTACCCTTTTACTAATGCATTTTATTCTAGCGTAAATTAATAAGAAATTTAAACTGAAACTCTTCTCTGTTTACTTCGTTCTTCCATGTAGCCATACATCCTTTTACTTCATCTCCTTTATTATTTTAGGGATCCCTTACGGTATCAGTCGTTCCCCGCGGAAGCCTCTTTCATAGTTCCTGGTTGCGCTTTAATCGATCAGCTGTTTGCAGTTTGTGTTTTTTAGTAGAAAATGGTTATTGATTACTTTCAAATCATAATGTCTCACGTGTAGAATATCTGCTTGAATATTGTTTCTATTTCTTTATGTATGCTTTTATTTTACAATTGTTCAATTCCCTTATTTTAGCTGTTGGACTATGCTGAACTACCTAAGTAGATCTCAAACATTATGAGAATTATACTGTCACTTTTCACCCTAAAAATAAAAAGGAAAAGTTGTTTAGATCTTAGTACATATTGATTTTGTTTAATTAGAATAACCATATTTTTACAAAAATGCCCAAGTTTAAAATTGACTTTTGTCAGAATTAGATTGGAACTTAAATTAATCAAGAGAAGTGCACTACAAGTCAAGTAATAACAGTAATTTGGCAATAGCCATTCCTCTTCCTAATAGTTCTTTGTGGTTGTAATTATAATTGTTGACAGCAGCAGTTTACCCTCTGCAGCACTTAAATTCTTCAACGAGGCAATGGTACTTCTGGGCAGTCTGAAAAACCTCAAGAACAACTTTAACCCGAAGGTTATCCGTAATTGAGACATTACCTACATGCACCTCTATCTTTTTGTTATCTTTTCATTTGCATAAACGAAGCCTTGATTGTTACATCCCATTAGGGGAACTACTCCGTTGCATTCCTCTATACTCCATTGCAGTTCGTCTAAGTGGTGTTAGAGGATTTTATACCGGATCGTAAAGCGCCGAACGACAAGATGAGATGGTTAAAGGTTTTTTCAGTTTTATTTTATTATAAAATGTTGTTCATTTACATTTTATTTTCTCATTAATTCTTTATTCGATTATATTTAAGAATTAGGGTTATCGAAATAAATGTTTACATGTACAGAACATTGAAACCAAAGTAAAGCCAAATTTGATCCCATATGTACCGCAAGTACATGGAACAGTTATCTAGCAGTAAGATTGTAAAGTATTTACTGACAGACATTACATAGAATTCATTTTCTCTGTAGCCATAAAAAAATGCAGACAGCAGTTGTACCTGCCACTAATTTTTTTAGTAAAAAAGATATATGATAGTTTTAACTACTGTTCCTTGAAGTGCAGATGGCTGGTATAGTAAAATTGGAAAAAAAAAACTGCTATGTTTTGAGACTTTAACCAATATTTATCCAGTTTTACTACTACCGTAATCGAATAGTATTATGAAATTCTCTCTCATAGTATGTATATATATATATATATATATATATATATATATATATATATATATATATATATATATATATATACATACATACATACATACATACATACATACATACATACATACATACATACATATATATATATATATATATATATATATATATATATATATATATATATATATATATATATATATATATATATATATATATATATATATATATATATATATATATATATATATATATGTAATGTTTGTATGTGTGTGTATGTATGTATATATATATTGTCGCGTGCCGCTCCATAATCTCGTTGGGCCCAAGGATTAAGATTTCAATTGATTGACTAGATCAATGACTTGGCTCAATTAGGATGCTTTTGCGACAGGATAACTGAATCAGTGACTATGAAGGACCAAGGAAAAATGGTAGAAGCGAACAAAAAGTAGTCAATTTGGCACTGTAAAAGATGTACTAACTACCAAACTTTGTTTCAAAAGAAAACACTGTGTCCATTAAAATTAGGTATAATTTCAGTAAAATTCAAGGGATATTTCAAGGGCTTCTTTTGAACCCTGTGGCGCTGTAGGCTACGTTAAACAAGGTTATAAACACTAACTAGTGCCACACCAGGTATATATGATGTAATAACTAAAATAACTAGAACTAATTCTAAAGTTAATACTTAGAGTAAAAACAGGATTCCCTTCAACGGGTCTGACACAGAACAGTTATAGACAAAGTAACACTCAAAAAATAGCATCTATGATCACTTATGGAAAGTTTCATTTAAAGCTGTTTCTGTTTAACACCGTTGAATGACACACAAGTAGACACAACAGCACTGCCGGTACATATGATATGTCAGGGGACTTGACTGTTGTAGTGTGAGCTGATGGGGGATGATGGCTGAGGAAGCTGTTATCTTCATGCTACCAATGAAGGGAGTAAATAGGGTGCGACTTGATAGGCTGATCACACATGACCGATGGTAGGAAGTGTTGGCTGTGGTGGGGAGTTTTGGATTCGTCTGAAGTATGACCCCGTTAGGGAAGGTCGCTTAGGCTTCTAGCGAAAGACAAAGCACTGGGCCAGATGAGTCTCTCTTGACTCGAAAGGTGGACAATGGAGTCAAAGTGATAGCTATGGCCGTAGGTCTATCGTGACTAGTTTCTTCTTTTCAACTGTACAGCATCTTACTGAACTGTACAGCTTCCTATTGTACTGATCTGTAGGAGCATACTGTACTGGTTTGTAAGGGTGATCCTGGGCCTTTATATCCCCATCTGCAGCTGCCACCTTGGATGTTTTCGATTGGTGGTTTCCATTGTTTCTTTGTCAAAGTAGGATCCTTCAGATCCCCCAGGAAATGCTGGAAGAGACCAATGTTTCGACCGAAATGAGTGTCTTGAAAGGAACAATAATGGAAGGTGTGTTGCTAAGAAGAGAGAGGTTGAGAGTGGGTGAAGTTACTAGGTGCAAAAGGGTTAGGGTCAGGTCAAAATTCAGTGGCCCATGACAGCGTCGAGTGAGGTCAGTTGCTGGAGCAGAGATGTTAATAAAGATATTGCACCCCTAGGGAAATTTACATGATAGCAGAAGGAGAGTTGGGAAGATTAAGGCTTGTCGTTTTTCCCATGAGTGTTATGACCAAATGCAGGTAGTTTGGGAGTCATGAAATGCTAATGACAGTTGGAGGTCATTAAAGGTTTATTATATGGAACTGGATAGGGAATTAAACAATAGACTCAATGGATGAACATTGCTGGGATCTTCTGAAGGACTCATTAACGGTGATGCAGGTGTTCTCAAAGGGAATGCCGCTGCTAATCCGAGAATCTTTTGGGAATTCGCCCGGAAAGGCTGGATGTTGTGCTGTCTCGAAGAAACTGAATGCAATTTTTGAAACCTAAAGAATTATACTCCTCTCTCTCAATGTGCAGTCCTGGAGGAAAATCGTATAATGTTACAATTAAAATTCAAACTAACTAGAAGTAAAGACAAATTTCCAGCGCTTATATTAAGTAAAAAGGGTACAAATTCTAAAATGATAATATGTATTCATTCATACAGCATAATAATCCTGTGGCAGGCTTGAGGACATGCCTTTTCAGTGAATTTAGTCACTTACCATTGCCAGTGCCATAAGTTGCATTTGAGCATCAGGCGTACCAGCCTGGATGTAAGATCCAATTAAAGTGTTGTAAAAGGATTGTTTGGAGGGTAAAGTGAAGTCTCTAAGACCAAAACAAGGGAACAATAGGGAGTGATTATCCTTCCTCAGAAGAGAAAGGAGTAAGTACTTGGAAAATGGAAGAGAAGTGGATATTCCCAGGAGATAGATTAATGCCTAGTTAAGACATCAGCTATTGTGTTACCTGTACCTTTGATGTATTCTATCCTCTAGTTATAATCCTGTGAAAGCAGGATAATAGAGTGAGTGACATTAGCCAGTACCTGGATTACAGGGCTCTGGCATTCAAAGTGAGTGGCACGGTGTCACTTGAACCCTGTGGTTTGTTTTGGGTTACCTTGGATACTATTCCTTATCCCCTGGCTGGAATGATCATCGGAGTCAGTGGGGTAGTCCCTGAAAGGAAAAGCTATTGAGCCCTTTGGTGCATCAACAGGTGCAGTGACATTCCAAAGAAGTTCCACTACTTGCTGTTGTTTGCATATAATTTGCAAGATCTGCTGATATGAAATTTCTCTAGTGAGAAGGAAAATTAGGTAGAAGAGGTGGTAGTCATAGGATGCTCACAGGTCTGGATACCCGACCCAGATGTGGGTTGCAAAGCCATGTCCTTGAGCGAGTTGCTGTACCTAAGGTCAGCTATCTGTCCGGCACTGGTCCAGAGAGAGAACCTAGATCATGATCTCCTGAGATTCTGTGGTGTCCTTTGGGTCTGCTACTGGAGTTGGCCCAGGCATGGGAGTCAAAATTGGATTTGGCACTGGCACCATCCCTTTGACAGTGCCATGCTCAGAGGTCAAAGTAGGTTGTGGCTCAACCTGGCGGGTGAGTGCATGTGATCGGACTGCCTATGGTGTCTTTATTTAATTGAAGCCAGGTAATTCTCACCCAGGAGGAGGTTGTAGCCGCATGGGATAGTCGGGGCGACTGCCAACATATAAACCCCAGACACATGAAAAGTAGTGATGTGCAGCTGGACTAAAGGAAGAATATGCTTCATCTTGCCAAGATCCCTAAGGTCTATAATTTACTTCCACCTCATAGGGCACTCTGTCCCTTCATATAATTGAGATTTCAGCGCCAGTGTCCTCAAGTGCCCGAATCTGGCATGCATGAGAGCAGTTGTTTGTAGGTGCCACATGCAAGGATGGCCCTGGTTGCTTGGGCCTCACCTTGTGAATTATATTGTGGGAAAAGTATGTACTGAGCCACTAGGTGTGGACCCTTTGATTGCAATCCCTGCAGGTGGCATTGCTGAAATCCCTCTTGGGTCCTGCGCCTGAAGGGCTAGTTGGAGTGTTGATGTTGAGGGTAGTACTCCGAGTGGGCTGTGTCTTGCCTCTCACAGTCTTATTGTTGGGAATTCTTAGTTTTGTTGGCCGAATCCTTGTTTAAGAGATGTGACTGCAGAGGAATGCCATCAGTGGTGACACTCACAGTGTGGCGGAATCACAGGCTAGAAAAACAAAAACTCTCAAAGCACATGTACTCACCATATACTTGACACACTCAGGGAGAGGAGCTGCGCTGTCCTCTGGATACGGCTGTTGTCACACAATACACCAACAAACAACAAAGGACTACAACCACACAACTATACAACAAAAGACTACTGCACAAATAGTCACTAACAACATAAAAAACACATGACAAATTAATAAAAACACAACCCCCTTACAACTTCTGGAACACACAACTACAACAGTTCATACACAACAGACACTCACAAGCACAACAAATTTAACAACACAAGCACAACAACTATACAATCTCAATATTCATAGCAAAACAGCAATTCCAAAAAACACACAGCAACTGACCATCAAGAAATTCCAGATCGCTACCTATAATTGTCCAGTCCAGACACTGATCCGCACCAGCAGATAACCCAGAAGTCACCAACAAGCAATTCAATCATTAATCATCCATCCACCAATTATTCCTCTCTCTCTCTGGAAAACCACAAACACAATCACATACTACATGATCTTAACAGCGACACCAATCACAAAACTTACTCTCTCTCTCTCTCTCTCTCACGCAACCCTCGAAGACATTGTCAAATGGAACAAACAGATCGTTCCTCCATATTACCTCCCTCATTACATTTGACAACATCTTACACTTGCAATGCCCACACTAAATTGCTTACTGCAACACCCAAGGATGCTCAGGTGCAGTCCCCCTGGATCTTGTTTGAGGACCCTCATACACTCTCTCAGTTACATTGCCATTCACTTCGTTTAAACCACTTTCATTCAAATTCTCATTATCTCCCTCACTTTTATCCTCCCAAATCTCATTCACTACTTCATCAATATCTTCTAGCTCTGGTCCCAATATCTCCCCTATTTCTGCTACCAAACCACTCAGTTTATCCATACTTCTGTCAAATTCTTGCAAAGATTTATCCATCCTATCAACTACCTCCTTACTACTCAGTTTCCTTCCCACTGAAGTTTCACTTATCCCTGTTATTTCAAACCCACACACGCTATAAGTATCATTCATTCCCTCAAAGTCATCTGTATTACATGCCTTGTCAACCATTTGCACCCTAACACTAACACCCTTATCATGCCGTTCACGCTTCTTCCTTCCATTCCCTTTCTCTACATTCTTCCACTTCCTTCCATACTCAACCAACACTAACTGTCAATCTCGTAGACCCATTTGTTCACTGACACTTGGCTCATTCTTATTCACCCTCAACCATTCACTCATCACATTCTCCCGAACATACTGTGGTACTAGAGGACCAACCCAACTGAATCCCCTTAACCCCTAGTTTCCAAAGTTCCCAGCCTGACTCATCCTCTTTTGTCTACACACACTTGCTACATGACCTTCCATTCCACATTCAGCACACTTTGCTCATGGTCCTCTACACATCCTCACATGATGTCCATTCTTCCTGCAATTACTGCAGATCACATTCACGCGGGTACCCCGACATCCACTCGCTATGTGCCCTACCTGTCCACACCTGTAACATTTAATATACCTATCTTTCTTACACTCATTCACTAAAGGCCCCATTTGCCCGCACCTGAACCACGCTCCTAATGCCGCCCACCAACATTCATTCTTCTTGTGTCCTGGTTTTCCATATCTGTAACACTGCTGTTCTCATTCACGACTAACTGATCCTACTCTTCCAACTCTTGCACTCCGATCTCTCTTAGGGTTAACTATACTTACGTTACATGCTCTAGTGCTCCTATCAACCACTTGCTCTGCCATTTGCCTTGGCCCTTCTGAAACTGCCTCCCTATAGCTCTTAAACTCTGGTATACCCTCAGCTATTTCAATCCTAACACTACCACTTTTACTCCCTTTCATACACCTAACTAACTCATAATCCTCTACCATTTCTAAAATGTCGTTCCACTTCAACTTTTCATTTCGTCAATCTCATTTTCTCCTTATGTTTTAAATTCATAAACTTTTATATGCTGTCTGGTACAGTCGCCAACATCTTTCGCACTAATTATTTACACTCATTTATCCCTTCTTCCCCAAACTTTTTCCTAGCTAATGTTTCCAACCTGCACACATATATTGACAACGACTCACCAACATTCATTCTTGCCTCTTCAAAATCATGTTTTCTCCCATATCTAACACTACTCTTTATCCTCCTTGTCTGTTCCACAATCCTGGCTTTCACACTCTAAACGGCACATTCCCTACACTCATCATTACCCCATACATACTCAACAAAAATCCTGTCTTGTTATCCCCATACTTAGCCAGTCAACACTTCTCATATTCCTTAAAAAAAGTCCTCTATATCGCTACTACCATGTTCCTCATATCGTGCACATCGGGGTACCTCTCTCATATACACCCTTTTGCACTTCCTGCTCACTCTCACTCTCGCTACTTCCATTCTGATCCCTCTTAACCTCTTCTGAATACAATGAATCAACTTCCATACTAACATCCATGCTCTTGATTACTTGCTTCTTACCCTTCTTCTTTCTACCTACCTGTTTCTACTCACTGCCACCTAAATCACTCTCAGCCCTTTCCCCAACGTATTCAGTCCTATTCTCATCCTGTCTGTCATCCTTACTAGCCTTCTTTCCCTTAGTCTTCTTCTTTTCCTCAGCCCCCTTCTTATCCTCGGCCCCCTTCTTATCCTTGTCCTCAGGTTTATCCTTATCCTGTGTCTTTCCCATCTTTCCCTTACTTATCACAACCAAATCACCTTCGTCACTTGTACGCTCAGCCATTCGCTCTTCCACTTTCTTTACCACTCATGGCCCTTCACAAGACCCAGTAGGCCTACCTCCGACTGCTCCCTCTCCCATGAATCCCTTCATCATCTCCTGTACTGCATTCATCATTACTCTTGAATTTTTCGCCCATCATTTTCTTAACCATTCTCTTTTCCACTCCTTTTACCTTTTCTTTCATTTCCACTTTCGCACTCCTTAGCATTCCTCTCATTTCCTCTAACTCGCTCTTCAGCTCCTCACACTACCCTCAATCTCTTATTCTCTACTTCCAATCTTTCCTTAGCTTCCCTCGGCAATTGCAACTACTCCTTTTGCCACTCCACTTCAGTTAAACCTTCCATAATCATTTTCCTTCACCAATCATACAACCCACCACACCAACCATCCAGTCCAGCCACTAATCAGAGACTGACTGACAGACTCGGCAGCAGCACCAGCAGATAACCCTGAACTCACCAACAAGCAATTCAATCGTTAACCATCCATCCACCAATTATGCCTCTCTCTCTCTCTCTCTCTCTCTCTCTCTCTCTCTCTCTCTCTCTGAAAACCACAAACACATACTACACGATCTTAACAGCGACACCAACCACGAAACTCTCTCTCTCTCTCTCTCTCTCTCTCTCTCTCTCTCTCTCTCTCTCTCTCTCTCATGCAACCCTCGAAGACGTTGTCAAATGGAACAAACGGATCGTTTCTCCATAACAGATGTTCCTGCGGAGGAGTGTCAGTGAGGTAGCACTCACAGATGTGACTGCAGAGGAGTGCCAGTGGTTGTGGCACTCTGGTTCTGGTGTGAGCCAGGTGTTCCAAATGAGGAACGTAGTTTTCAACAAAATCCCTTTAGTAATTCCCAGTAGGCATTTGTCGAATAGACACAAGCCAAAAATGCAAAGTCAAAACCGCAGCAAAGTTTTAAGTTAACTGTGAAAATCCTGGCGTTGAAGTGACCTTAATCTAAAGTTTGTCAAGTGCCAGCTGTAAGATACAACTGATGTGATAGTATGTAATTACTTGTTAATTAAAAACTATCACATATCTTCTTAAAATATTTAATGAAATCCAGTGAATAAATGTAAGTTTTATAGGTAAATCTTCAAGTAAGGGCGTATCTCATGCTTGAGCGTCCTCCGTGTGAAAAAGTTAATTAAAAGCTAGTAAAAGTGAAAGGACAGTACACTGCACACAACTGTCAAACTCAGGGTCACCGTGATGGAATTCTCTTTGTTGGATGACAGATTTACTATGCAAATGATTTTGCCGTTATTAATGTTAATTCTTAAACCACCTTAAATTTGATAGTTCAGAATTAAACAAGACAATCGTGTTATAATTCAGAATGAAGCCCAGTCATTCAGCAAATGCTAAGAAAAAGGTAAAATAGGTGACAAAAGTGACTAGATGGAACGTTAGGAAAGAACAATGGTATCAGTGTGTGTGATACATCGAGACGACTTCGCCAGTTACCAGAAAGGAATAACTCATTCCGGAAATTTAATGTATTATATTGTTTGAAATCGCATACACCGAAATCAATACAGTTAAAAGCACTAAGTTAGTGCAAAGTGGCAACTGGCCTTTCACGGGCGGAGAGGGGAATGTGTGAATGACAATCACCTTCTTTTGAACAGAGAGACGCAAATGACCGTTTGACCCACGTTATTAAACACTCAGATAAATGCTACAATACTAGATAACTCATACATTTGTGAAAACTGTAGTCAATGGGTGTTAGAATGTTTACGAGTGGTCATAAGTGTGCTAAATGCTAAATTCATGATTTTAAAGTTATCCTACATGAATGTGTGATTTTAGGGGAGTTTTAATGAAGTCTAAGATTGCTGTTTGTATCAGAGGACTAAGAAATCCTGGCCAAGGGTCACCACTGTTGTGTGCCAGCTGTGCCCTTGTTGGGTCCAAGGGATAAGTTTTCAATTGATTGACTAAATAAATGACTTGGCTCAATTAGGATGCCTTTGCAACAGGATAACTGAATCAGTGATTATGTAGGACCAATGAAAAAGGGTGACAGAGAACAGAAAGTAGTCAGATTAGCACTGTGAAAGATATACTAACTACCAAAATTTGTTTCAAAGGAAAACACTACACATCCCTTAAAATTAGGTATAATTACACTAAATGCAAGGGATATTACAGGGGCTTCTATTGAACCCCGTGGCACTGTAGGCTATGTTAAACAGGGTTACAAACACTGACTAGTGCCACATCAGGTATGATGTAATAAGTAGCTAGAACGAATTCTAAAGTTAACACTTCGGGTAAAAACAGGATTTCCTTTGATGGGTCCAACACAGAACATCTGGAGACAAAGTTATCCTACATGAATGTGTGATTTTAGGGGAGTTTTAATGAAGTCTAAAATTGCTGTTTGTATCAGAGGACTAAGAAATCCCGGCCAAAGGTCACCACTGTTGTGTGCCAGCTGTGCCCTTGTTGAGTCCAAGGGTTAAGATTTCAATTGATTGACTAGATCAATGACTTAGCTCAATTAGGATGCCTTTGCAACAGGATAACTGAATCAGTGATTATGTAGGACCAATGAAAAAGGGTGACAGAGAACAGAAAGTAGTCAGTTTAGCACTGTGAAAGATATACTAACTACCAAAGTTTGGTATATTTTCACTAAATGCAAGGTATATTACAGGGGCTTGTATTGAACCCTGTTGCACTGTAGGCTATGTTAAACAGGGTTACAAACACTGACTAGTGCAACATCAGGTATGATGTAATAAGTAGCCAGAACTAATTCTAAAGTTAGCACTTGGGGGTAAAAACAGGATTTCAAAGAGCAATCGATATGCCAGAAGCTGGCATAGTGGATAGGCTGATTGCACAAGACCAATGGTAGGAGGTTTTAGCTGTGGTGGTGAGTTTAGAATTCGTCTGGGGTACTCCTTCCTCCTCTGTTGCTTCCTACTGTACTGGTCTGTAGGAACACTACTGGTTTGTAAAGGTGATCCTGGGCACTTGTATATCCATCTGCAGCCGCCATCTTGGATATTTTCGATTGGTGGTTTCCATTGTTTCTTCGTCAAAGGAGGATCTTTCAAATCCTCCAGGGAATGCTGTAAAAGAACAGTATTTCGACAGAAAGGAGTGTCTCGAAAAGAACAACAATGGTAGGGGTGTCGCTGAGAGGAGAGAGGTTGAGAGTGGGTTGAGTTACTAGGTGGGAAAGGGTAAGAGTGAGGTCAAAATTCAATGGCCCATGACAGGGTCGAGAGGGGTCAGCTGTTGCAGTGGTGTTAATGAATGTATTGCGCCCCTAGGGAAATTAACACAATAGCGGAGGGAGAGGTGTGAAGATTAAGACTTGTCTCTTGTCCCTTTTCCCAAGAGAGTTGTGATCAAATGCAGGTGTGTATATACAGTTGGTCAGCTAGCTTGGGGGCATGAAGCGATAATGACAGCTGGAGGTCGTTATAGATTATTACAAAATGGACAGCGAATCAAACAATAGAATAAAGGGACGGACATCACTGGGTATCGTCTGAAAGACTCGTTAACGGCAATGCAGGTGTTCTCAAAAGGAATGCCGCTGCTAATCCGAGAATCCTCTGAGAGTTTGCGCGGAGAGCCTGGATGTCACGCTATTGTATTCACAGTGTCTTCAAAGGAAATTTTAAGGCTACGAAGGGGGCGTCAAGGGGAACGAAGCTAAGCTTTGCTTATTTTGATACTAAGCTAATTTATGATGACATTAAGGAGTCGAATTTGAGGTATTTGGCAGTGTTTATGATTTACTTTATAGTGAGATGAATTTGTCTCATTTTCTTTGGCATTCTTTCTGCCGCTCCTATCTGAGGGTGAAATCTGATCCAGGTAAATGACTTGATACACACACACTGATACACACACACACATATACTGTATATATATATATATATATTATATATATATATATATATATATATATATATATCATATATAATTGTAACATCTTTCCCACAAGATTTTTAACACGTATTCCTAATATATATATATATATATATATATATATATACATCATACATATGATATATATATATATATATGTGTGTGTGTGTGTGTGTGTGTATGTATGTAGGTATGTATGTATGGATATGTATTGCATGCAGTATATATGTATATGTGTAGAATCTACTGGTCATTTTTACCAGAAACATGCAAACGTAATAGCCACAATGTCCTCTTAACTTCTCAAATTCTTTGCTCTTTTTTTATATGCTTGTCACTACGAAGCCTTCAGATCCAACTTCAAAGAAATATGAAAGAAATCATGATGTCCGGTAGCAGGAAACGAACCTGTGATGCCATAATCACGACGAGGTCACCTTCTCAAGGTCAGGTCGGCAAAGTGACCTCATTGTGATTATGGCATCGTGTGTTCATTTCCTGCTACTGGATATCATGATTTCTTTCATATTTCTTTGAAGTTGGATCTCGAAGCTTTGTAGTGGCAATCGTATCCAAAAAAGAGCAAAGAATTTGAGAAATTAGAGGTCAATGTGGCTATTGCATTTACACACACACACACACACACACACACACACACACACACACACACATATATATAATATATATATAATATATATATATATATATATATATATATATATATATATATATACATCGAGCTACAAATGTCCTTTAATATCTAAATCGCTCTACCTCGGAATTAATATATTTTCATATATGTTAACCTAAGGGGAATTTTTTTAGTCGATAAGAGATTTGCCAGCTCACGGGCGTGAACCATCGAACCCAAGAAATCCAGGACGCACAGAGGCTATAAGTTTATGCCGCCTCTCAAGTGCAAATACCTGTTGCTCTCAGGTGTTCGTTGTTTTGGAGTCGGCATTAACCCACCTTGACCTCGGTAACGTTGTAGTGCTTTTGTCTGCACGTAGCCATTATATGAGTTATATCACAATACCGTGATTCATATACTTACATCAAACTACAAATGTCCTTTAATATCTAATTCGCTCTATCTTGAATTAATATATTTTCATATGTTAACTGAAGGGGAATTTATATATATATATATATATATATATATATAATATATATATATATATATATATATATATATATATTTTTTGGTTTTTTTGGGGGGGGTTTTTTTTTTTTTTTTTTTTTTTTTTTTTTCTCCATACTAGCATTCAAGTCTTAAAGCTAGGGTTTTATACTGAGGTAAAAAGTTGACTAGCTTATGTGGCTGTCAAGAGAGATATTAATTGATTTCAACAGTGCTGTGCACATCTGTGTCGAAGGTCGAAGTCATGTTTTGTATTTGGGAATTAAATCAACCTATTTCTGCCATGATTGCCTATTGCTAAGTTTACAGCACGTGTGGCTGTATATGACAGTTTTCTTAGTTGTGTGCAAGTGACTTTTTATACTAGTGTATGAGTTTAAACGTCAATAATCTTAATATCACATTCACTTTGCACTAGCAGATGCTCGCTATTGTTCATGTGTGATAGTTCCATTATTCATACAATACCCATACCTATACCTGTACAATACCCATCTACATACCTATACCCGTACCCATACCATATCCATTCCATACCCATACCCATACCTATACCCACACCCGTACCATAACTATTCAGATACCCATACCCATTTTTGTACCTTACCCATACCTATACCCATACCAATTCCCATGTATACCCATATCCTTACCATACCTATATCCATACCATTCCATTCCCATACCTATGCCCATACCCATATGTATATCATAGCCATATGCATACCATACCCATATCTGTACCGTACCCATACCTATACCCACAGATGACTTAACCTTACTCATAATAGTCAGCAAAAGTCTACATCCTGCACCAGCCCCGTTTACCTTCCGGCCACCTACAAACAACTGATCATATCTTGGTGTACGAAGGTGCAGCAGGAGCAGCTGTTGATGGGTTTTGAATCAATGCTGACGCCATTGGCGGTTCAGGACCATCACCAGTAATGCCTGCTGTTATTCTAGAATTACCCGCTGAGTCCATATCGAAACGGATATAATAAAGCTCGCCCAGAAATCCTTTAATTTACCGTTAGGTCACTAAAGCCCGCCACTAACGTTCAGTTATGCCTGCACAGTTATAACTGCACAGTCGGACTGTGCAGGTAAATCTTCGCCATTAACGATACAGTCCTTTTCCTCAGTCCTCCGTAGCAGCCACGACGTCATCACACGATGCTCTGGCTGTAATTGGCTTGCTGACATCATAAAGAAAAACAAATAACATCTGTCAAGTAAGACGTCCGTGAAAGAGTGGTTGATAAAAACGAATTAAATACTCTTATGTGAATTTATTAAGAGCTTAAATTTGGCCCTAAGGACTTTCATAATGTTTATTGAATATTTTATGACTGAAGGAAGAATTCCATGGAAAGATAACTAAGTTCCTAAACGTTTGCTTTCGTTTCAAAGATGACACATATAGGCCTAATATTTTTTTCTGTTTCATTAAAACGCTTAATACTGATTTATTTTCGTTTAAAGATTGACTTTCTTATGACGTGTTGCAATGAATGAAAATCCCTAGTTTACTACTATTTTCATGTGTTTCATTATTGCTTGATTAGTCTAATTTCATTTCAAATCGAACTTCCTTGAGATACACGCGATGGAAAAACATACATAGTCCATTATTGTTTGATTTTGTTTCGTTAGAAAGCAGAATATTATTTTTCTCTCATTTTAAAACTGAATTACCTACATGGTGCATAATCATGAATAGGCGCATATAGGCCTGTTCTTGTTTTACATTATTTTGTCATAAATATTTATTCTCATCGAAAAATTGTCTTGCGTATGTGGTTTATAACCGCGAATAAACATACATAGACTTAATCTGTTGCGATAGCCTTTGGATTTTACTTGCCAAAGCAAAGTCTCATTCATAACAGATTCCAATGAAATCTACAAGATATTCAAGAATGATGCTGCCACTTTCAGCCTTCATTATACAATATTATTTTTCCTGTGGAAAAATGGCAAAACTATACAGATATATTATTCTGTATCAGTTATTAAAAACACAAGTAAAATCAAATATATCATCAATTTAGGTATAAAGACTTTTCAATTTAATAAACCACAGCTCAATGTTTTTGATTAGTTTGTCATCTGTCCGCGGGCAGACAGTGAACTGAGCCAAAAACGATACCTCGACCACATTAACGTTGCAGTGCGCATGCGCAGCTGTTTGGCCTGAAGTTCATCGATTGAGATGAGGTATTTTCCCAGGCCGCCAGCGCAGGCCAGAAAAACTGTGCATGTTGTCCACACTAACGTTCAGTCATAACTGTGCTGTTATAACTGCACAGGCATAACTGAACGTTAGTGGCGGACTTTAATAATGTTGAAAATTTCTGGACATTTATTAAGATATTCTTGAAAGACATCATCGCAACTCCATGATCCTTTGAAACTACCTTGAGCTCCTGTAGCACTCTTGGAGAAATGCCCATTGGATTATAACGTCTCAAATTCTTAAAGACTCCCGGATACTAAGAAGTCGTTTTCAGCTCCAAAACGGATTCCTGTCGGATCCGCTCTCCTTCCGGGAAGAGATTCAGAATCTCTCTTCGGAATCATTTCTTCCTCTCCCTGGAGTAACGCCCATTGGATTATAACTTCTTAAATCTTAAAAACTCCAGTTATATAAGAGAAGTAGTATTTTCTGTGACCCTCATAATGCAGGTGGTTCATAGTTATCGCATGAGGTTAATTAAACACGTCATAAATTCTAAAGGTCAAGCAAGTTATATTTTGATTTGAAAAACCTATACATTACTTTCCTAAAAAATAATGTCCTTACAAATCTGGGAACATTTTGCTAATAGTACTAAATCTCAACATATTTTATTTCGTCATAAAACATGGAAAAAGGAAGAGGGATGGGAAAGGAGGAGGAAGAATGGGAGGGGGAGGGAGGGGTAGTAGGAAGGGAGGGGAAAGGAGAAAAAGGGAAAGGTAACATTGGAGATTCTGTGGATGTGCGAGTTAAGATGTATGGAAAAGATCGTATGTTGCAAAGGTAGGTAACAGGAAAGAGATGTTGTTTCTGATAGGTATGGAGTTCTTGGGGGTAAATTAGAACCGAATTTGTTTTATGAAAATGTTTAGGTAAGAGGTTAGAAATTCAGGGTTTCCAAAGAGGAATATACTTTGGATATAGAAAGTGATGAGGAAAAGAGTTTGGTCGAATATGCTCATACAGTCTAGATAAAAGAGCAAGTTCATGGATGCAATGGTGAGAGGAGTTGCTGGAGGTATCTGGTTATTTGGTTGACGCAAAAGTTTAGATAGATATGAGGTGGATAAATATATTAAGACGAATACGTTTCATAAAAGTAGTAACTGAATTATCTCTGGGCTGGGCATGGACACAGAGTTAAAAAAGATAAAATTGCTGGGTTTTGATTGAGAAGTAACATGTATGACAAAGGACCGTGGAATCCCAGGGAGTAGGTACGTGGATTAAAGTTTCATCGTGAAACCGCTTTGTTATTTAAAGGTAAATGGCGAAATTTGTGTGCTTCGTGTAGGGGTCTAGAAAAACCCTATGATAGGTTCAGTAAAAGCACTATGGAGGGTGTAGAGGATGTCGGTAACCAAATTAGTCAAACAAGATGTCTACGTGATTGGGAAAAATGATGAATTTAAGGTTAATATGACACTCAGAAAACAAAACTGATCTTCTAACGCTGTACGGGAAGAAATAGATCTGCACTGGCCCCGCTATATCACTTGATAAGATAATAGTATTTGTGAAGGATTTGAATGCCAATAACCATTGCCATATTTCTGAACATCAAACTTCCTTCGATACTGTTATGAGATATGTTGAACTGAAAGCATTATAAATGAATGGTGTGTATCATACAGAAGAAGAGATCAGGTTCACGAAGTTGTTCTTCAACCCTCAATTTTGTGATAGGGATGTGTCATCCAACGTCAGATCAGTAATAATGTATTACTCCAATTACAACCTTTCATGTTCATCATCGTAATACTGTAACTACAAAATATTTTCTTCCTTTTAAGGGACTTGCTCAAATAATGACTTTGGTTACAAAAACACGTATAACTAATTGAAAATCATGTTAAAAGAAACTATTTCCACCTAGATTCTGCTCCTAACTGCTGAAGGCAAAATCTGAAATAGAAAAAAACGAAAAAAGGGTATTTTAGTTTGCGTCCGTAAAAACGGTTACTGCTTAAAACTATTAGAAATAAAGAGCTAAACTAAGTCTCATTTAATAGCTAAAGAGTGTGTCAACAATATCTGGAGAAAAAATTGCGTACACTAGAG
>NC_087200.1:111248473-111268473 GCF_015104395.2 Macrobrachium nipponense | reverse complement strand
CAAAACAGAATTGCATACTCGAACGTCGAAGGTCATATCCTAGGAATCTTTCGCTCGTGAGATCGGAATTAAAGAATATCCAGAATAATACAGTTTTGGATATCTCTTCAGAACTGGAGAATGTAAAGCTACTCCAACATGGCCTTAACAAACCCAATCTTCGGTAACACAGGAAAGAGGTTCTCAGTGGGAATAGATTTCGGGGTTCAGGTAGTCCTCGCTCCAGGTGGCATGCTGGATAACCACCACCTTCAACTGATTGGACAGTGACGTTGAGTTCGCCCTCGGGCCACCCCGGAAGTACAGATTGTTACCTGCGAATTCGATCAAGGAGACGAGCTGTGCAGAGATTTCGGCATACTGCACAAGGTCGGGATTCCCTCGAGGTTTATATGGCCACCGTCCTCGGAAAGCAGAGGCTTTGTTTGTTTTCGTTTTCGATTTCTCCGCGAAGCCAGTGGCTTTTGGGTTCAGGGTCCATCTAGTGTTCTTGACCCTGGTTGGGTTGTTGCTCTCGACAGCATCAGCTGTACCCGTATTATAAAGTTTTAGTAAGCATGGCAATGTTTTTATTAATGTCTGTTTTATTAACATGTCTCGCCAACCTTTAAGGGAATGTAAGTATATGAATTCACGATTATTTTGTGTTTAATCGATCCCACCTTAGTTGCCACAGAATAAAATATTAATGCCCATGTAGCAATTATGAATCGTTGAAGTTGAATCATTATGTTAATTTTCCCAACCACAAAGTTCACAGTTCGAAAATCATATATGTTGCCTGATTGTTTATCACTTGATGGTTTCTTGAGTTGATTCTTCCTCCTGTACAATATTTTAACCTACAACACTTTTTTTCTTTTGTTATTAGATGCATGGTATTTATTGAACAATGTTCATTTCACACATAAACACAAGTAAACAGTTGTTTTTGTTTAGTCTACTTCAGTATTCATAGTTTTTAAAGCTTGCTGTTTTTATTTTATAAACTCAGTGGTACATATGCGTGCATATATATATATATATATATATATATATATATATATATATATATATATATATATATATATATAGATATAGATATAGATATAGATATAGATATAGATATAGATATAGATAGTATAGATATATAGATATGATATAGTAGTATAGATATAGATATAGATATAGATATAGATATAGTATAGATATAGATAGATATAGATATAGATATAGATATAGATATAGATATGTGTGTGTGTGTGTGTTTGTATGTGTAAATGTTTGTAATAATCTCTAAACTGAGAGCTGCTTGAAAATTGAGTACTCTAATTTCAGTCTTGAACTTGAACTACTAGTGGACTTGAGGAAAAAATCCTTGAAATATGCCAGGTGGAACCTGCCTCTTTTTATCGTAGGAATTTTTTGGATATACCTTTTATGCTTTCGTTGAGGCACGAACTGTCAACGGGACTAGGATTGGAGATCGACAGTAATGTTTACCTTTCAGTCGCAGAAATCGTTGCATACGTATAATATGCTGCGTAGTTTCAAGTATGTTTTATTTGAATTTTGAAATGGGTATCATTTAGGAACGTTCGTGTCAGATATCAGGGTAGAAAGCTCCAAGAAACTCTGGCACCACTTCTGAGAAAACTATAATTTTGGTTTACTCTGAACAAATTCATTTTTATATGTTCTTGAATCATGAATTATGTGGATAGAGATCGAGAAAGAAGCACCAAGTTCTTGACTAATAGATTCATAAGAAATTGAATATTTTTAGATTTTGTTGTATAAATTCATTCCTAATTTGAGGTCGTGCGTAATTTGTTGTCATAACATGCGGTTATTCTTATGTTGTAGAAATGCGCGTAGTTCTGTCCATATTTTTCGATGATTGGCTTATTTATTAATATAAGTTCAATTGTGATCATCCATGAATGTTTTTGTCAAATATTTTAAGGTGCAGAGTAGATGATGTGAAATCTGTATATTTTACACCTGAAGTAAAGGTAATTAGGCAATGAAAAATGTTCTTCATGTCCTGAAAGTCTAAGTGAAATTTGGTTCTGTTTATCGATTATTTCAAATTATGCTTATGTGGTTGAAATGAAAATTCTCTTCAAATCAGATCCGTATCTATTGGCATTGAAATCACATTATTTCCTATGTTAACGTTGGGTACTTTAATTGGATGAATGAATTTGAGGGCTTGGCACCTTTGTAATGTATGAATATTTGATTTATTTGATTATAATTATATATATATATATATATTATATATATATATACTATTTTATATATATATATATTTTTTATATATGATTTAATTATTAATTTAAAAAATTAAATTATTATTTATTATTATATATATATATATTTATAGTAAAATAAAATAAATAATTATAATTATTATATATATTATATATATATATATATATATATATAGATATATATATATATAATATTATAACTAAATTATTAATAAATAATAATATTAATATATTATAAATTATATATATAATATTATTATATTATATTCTATATATATATATATATATATATATATATATATATATATATATATATATATATATATATTATAATAATAAAAAAAATATATATATTATAATTATAATATAAGAGAGAGAGAGAGAGAGAGAGAGAGAGAGAGAGAGAGAGAGAGAGAGAGAGAGAGGTAAATCCTTCTGAGATTCCCACGTGATTTCTTTTTCCTTGCTGTTACATATAAAATAATAAAGCAATATAATAATAAGAATAAATAATTAATAATAATAATAATAATAATAATAATAATAATAATAATAATAATGAAATTTGAAAAACACCCATTCTGCAGTTTTTACTGGTTTATAGTCGATCATTTTCGTAGGGCAAGGGCCACTGGGAAGACAGCTATAGGTAAGAAATTTTTGTTTGCATATCATGGTCCTTCTATTTTTCTACTTTCAGTGCTCTTCGTCGAAGTTGTCGAAGTTATTCACATTCGCATTTCAGACAAGATATAAAATTTAGAAGACAAATTTACCTCCAAAAAAGAAACGTTCGATTTCCTTTTACCAATAAATTGGTAAAATAATCTCAATATCAAGATGAAAACCACCTGCACACCCAATTTTGAAAGCGCCCTTGCAGCGAAAAATAACAGTTCATAAAATATTAATACTAATCGACATTTCGCTACTTCCCCTAATACTTTAATAATGGAAGATTTGAATTTGAAAAATTAGATTCATTATTAAAGTATTAGGGGAAGTAGCGAAATGTCGATTAGCATTAATATTTTATGAACTGTTATTTTTCGCTGCAAGAGCGCTTTCAAAATTGGGTGTGGAGGTGGTTTTCATCTTGATATTGAGATTATTTTACAATTTATTGGTAAAAGGAAATCGAATGGTTCTTTGTGGAGTTAAATTTATGTCTTTAGATTTTATATCTTGTCTGAACTGCGAATGTGAATAATTTCGACAACTTCGACAAAGAGCAATGAAATTAGAAAAATAGTAGGACCATGATATAAAAACAAATACCTTACCTATAGGTGTCTTCCCAGCGCCCCTTACAATACGAAAATGATCCACTATTGGCCAGCAAAACCTGCAGAATGGGTTGCTTTCAAAATATTTTTTTTTTTTTTTATAAAAATTTATATGTAAACAGCAAGGAAAGCAAATCACACGGGAATCTCAGAAGAATTTACGTCTCTCTCTCTCTCTCTCTATCTCTCTCGTTGCCAGAGTTATAGATAACACATGGTAGAAATTTAGTTATAACAATACGAAATGAGGGCAACGCCCACATATAAGAACTTAATCTCTGATAACTGAAAATATAATCTAACCAAATTAATACTTCATTTCGAAGTGAGGAAACCTATATGAAAATATGGCAACAAATGATCTTGATAGACTATTTCCATTAAAATGAATATTATGTTATGTCGTTGCCACAAATTGAGGACAGCATTAAGGTTCTTCGGTGCACTCCATTATTTGGATAGAAAGGATGTTGTGATTGGATGAACCTATGGATTTTAAGAACTGTTTCCTGTCTTTGCATATGCGTTTGGCTATTACATACTGAAAAGACACTGGATGCTGATATGTGAAAGCTTTGAAGCACAAACGGAGTGTTTCATTGCTGAGTTTTGAATAATAAGAAATAAACTTACGCCAATAATCGTTGATAAAGGCAAAATGAGATTCGATGGAATCTTAATCAATGGAAATAAGCCTAAGATCTTTCCCTCTTGGAGATGCTAATAAACTTCCGATTTTCATGTGCTGGCACTTGACAATTAGTGTAAATTAATTGAAAATCGCCATATTGGAGAAAATCTCATGGCACTGGTTTTCAACTCGGTTAATTCAGTGTATAAATAGGCTTCTTTTATTACTCCTTCAGTCGGTGGAACTTTTACGTTGATTTGTCATTATAACAAACTACTATAGGTCCTTGTGACATTATTCACCGTGGACCATCTGAATGTGCCGAAGGTCAGATGTCAGATGAGCAATTTGTACAAAAAAGTGGTACCGTATGAGTAAGCACAAATTCCAAAATGTCGATGCATTAAATTTCCTTTTAAAAAATAATAACTAAATGGATAAAAGAGATCTTTTTATACACTTAGTAAGTTTTTTTTTTTCAGGGGATGTTTCACAGAAAAATTGAATTGTTAACGTTTAGGATACGTTTTAAGACAATGTTGTCCGGTATCCTTGTTAAATTTTACTGACAAATTATATAGCTTTTTCTGGTACTTTTATTTTCCCAGATTTATTTTCCTATAACTCCTTGGAATTGAATCCTGTACGACGTAGATACTATTGAAAAACAAAATTGATTCAGTGATGCTTCGTAAAAATGACTTGATAAAAGTATTCAGTATTATTATTTCGTGTTTAGCCATTTCATGTTTGTTTTGCTCGAACTATAGCAGAACTTGTGTGATCTGTGCTCTAACTATTGATGGAATAAAACGTTTTTATTTGAATTATTGTTTATAAATTTGTCAATGGATACTTGAATAAATAGTGAATGAACCTTTCAGTATGAACTCCTGAAAAACATTTTTTGTATAACTTTCTTTTTTTTTGCTGATCGTATAAGTAACTTACATTTAAATTACAATTCTGTTATGTATTTAGAGAGTTCTGTGACCTATTTTTTCTAAGGAGGAAAGTTTTTCGTCTAATTTGGACCCACAGATTTTGTGGACAAGCACTAGTAATCCTCCTGTCTCTCCATCCACCCCAAAATACGTTGTATTCTGATACTTATGTTTGCCTACGCTGAATTACGTTCAAATCTGTATCTTCATTATGAAGTTACAGTACCAAGTGGCTGACATTTGGACGTTAATCTTGGCTAATTTGTTATAGTCCCAAATCACAAAATTATTCACAATGAAAACTTCTCTTACATCTATTGCAGGGTATTCAAGTTTTTGTAATGATTGCAACAGCAAATTAAACCATTTTAACATTGACTAAGGTCATATGGTCAAGTACCTTTGAGATCATGTTAATAATATTAGGTTCCTTTCCGAAGTACTTTTACCTTGACATGTTTTTCAAGGTCGCTAATCAGTTTAGAGTCCAAAATGTTATTCTTCACAATTTGGTTTTCTCTGATTTTGGTGGCCTCAAATACTTCATGTTCGTTTGGGAATGGTGAGTGTTTTCCAGAAATATTTCGTACCTTAAGATATTATTCAAGGTGACAGGTCAGGTGTAAAATTAAGATTTGTCTGATGTGTTGAGCATTGTGAGTAGTTACAGTATATGTGGTTATTTTCCTCAGTTGTTTGAATTTTTCATGTTTTTCAATTCATAGGTTCATTGAAAGGCCATAAAACTTAGTTTTAAAATAGTGAAGATTGGTTTCACCTAATTTTTTGTGCTTTTCGTCTTCTTTTGATTACGTTCACTTATAATGCCAGGCCACAGCCAATTTAAAGACCAGAATTTTAGTATGTTTTATATTATGATCAGAAACTAATAATTAGGGACCACATCAGAAATAAGTTTTTATTTTAGTAAGTTGTCTGTTACGGACCCTAGGATCTCAGAGAAAATGTCACGGCCTCTGAGGGAGGTCCGCTTCAGGTTCGATATGAAATAAAAAAAAAACTAATATATCAACACAAACAGTTGAAACTGGGGATACGAATATAGAAAGAAACACTAACACAACAAAGGTTTATTTACAAGCTTACTAACAAAGGTAAATGCAGAATGGTATCTCCTATTTACATAAAACGACAGAATCTTACCCTGCATGAACTGGGGGAAACAGTGAGGTAATAAGAATACTTGCTAAACAGTTTGGCACTTCGAAGAGGTGGCTTCATAAAAGTAGATCGGCGATTTCGGACGTCCTCTTGACTCCGTATTGCAGAAACTAATCTTCTTGTAAGGCAGGAATTCTCCTCTTTTCTTCTCCGAAGTCTGCTCAACGTAGAGATAACACGGTAGACCACACCTGAAGACGACTAGACCAATATCCAACCAAACTCTCGAGCAACTTTTCTTCTTGATTGATACTTCGTCGGTTCCTTCGTCTCTAGTTTCTCTCTGACGATCACTGCTGCTGATCTCTCACTGATAATCTGATCGGTGGCTCTTACTAACTGGTGATCTCTCTCTTTTACAATCTCTCTCTCTCTTCTACGATCACTCCTCTCCAAAGTTCGTTCGTCGTATTTATACAGCACTCAGGGGCGGAGCCTACGGCGAACGTCACCGACTCCAGGGATTTCTAGAACTTCTTAGATGAATCTAGACGAGGTATTGCATCAGAAATCGCGGCGTTTCTCACGTAACGACGAGATCCACAACACTCCTGCCGATTCTCGAACAGCCGCGAGCATAGACGCCTCCAACAGTGGCGCGAAAGCCTCCTTGCTGCCGAACTTCTCGAAAATGCGTTCTCATTTCCTTTATATTTCTTTGCTATGAAGCAATTACCATCACATTGTCGAATGCAGTGATTTCATAAGTGCGTTAAATATTAGTAAGTGATCGCCAGAAAAACTTAAATTCTAGTTGTTGTTATCATTATTGTGACATTTTTGCAGTTTTTGTCAATGGTGATTTGTTTTCTGATACAAGATAAACATTTTGCTGTCTAAAGGAGAATAAGAAATAATTTTGAGCCTCGGTGAATTTGCAGTGCTGTATACCAGCCTCGTTTTTCTTAAATTATATTTGTGGAGTATCATATTGAGCCTTGAGCTCTATCGAATGTTTTTGTTTGGGGGTGGGGGGTGGGGGGCGCTCAGGGTAATTAGACTTCATTGCAGTGTAGGTAATTTTATCATTCCATATTCCACTTGCAGAATAAGTTATTGATGAATCACGAGTTATAATATAACGTAGTGGAACGTCTCATTCTCACAATTCCTTGAAAAAAACCACTTACTGGATACAGTCCTTCCGTTACATTTCCTTTTACCAAATGATAGTCTTGTGAGATGAGTTATCAAAGAGAAAATATTAAATGAAACAGTCTTGCGAGGTGAGAATCATTCTTAAATAATATATAAATCAACAGCTGAAAATATTTGAATTGTTTTTCCCAGCTACATTTCTGTTTTAAGCAGCAACACTGTTAATTACTAACCCACTCCATATTAGTCTGTCATGATGAGAATTAAGCCACCTAAACTAACGTGGCATAAGGTTTTGTCATTTTTTTTTTCGCCTCGACTTAATAACCTGTTTCGTTGAAAGGCCGCTGAAAGGCTTTAACAGGTTCCTCCTCCATTCATAGGGACCTGTGCGACGTGGCAATGATCAGATTATCATCATTATTTAGCATCGAGACAGTAGGCAGTGAGTGAATGAATTTCTGAATGATAAAAATCGCGGGGAATTTCTTCAACCAAAAGCCATTAGGTTCGGTGCACAGAAAATTCCAATAACTACCCCGAACTCAGGTGGAAAATGTCGGAGTGAAATACTGGAGCGAGTGTTCTTCGAACTCAAATTAAAATTATCGTTCTGTATAAAAAAAAAAAAAAAAAAAAAAAAAACTGGTGTGTGCCCAGAAGCAGTGATGATTTCCTTAAATTACTACCGAGTTTAAATAACTTGAGTCCCCTGTTTTGCTGCAAAGAATATTGAACTGTCATTGATAATGTCTAATATGTAACTGAGTAGGGGTCTATACATTCAAAAATTGTAGCCATCTTAATCACATTTGCTAGGTAACACTGGTTCGACTTTCTGAACATGATAATTTATTTATTTTTTTATCTATAGTCATTGCGTCTCATTATTTAAACGGTAACTTCGTATAATCCAGGTCATGCTTCGTTGGTCTCAGGTGAGATAGCTCGTGGAGCTCCAATGACAGTGCATTTGTCTGTAAACTGACCGCTAGCACAACAGTCGGTAGCAAAATTACATCGTTATTGATGAAACTATATAATATATAATCTCCAGGAAATGTCATAATGTGTGTAAAACGAGTTTTGCAATATACACAGCAAATCGTCGTTTGCAGTTGATGAGCCGCATGCTTAGATGCATATAAAATTTTTTGCACTCGTATTGGATCCAATATTCAACAAGTACAAAATATGCACGAATGAAACTGCTGCTTGATTTTAATATATTACACAAATTTTTTTTCGAGGGAAATGGCATTGTGATGTATGATGGGTACTAGCGTCGCCTGGGGTCGAGGAGAGGGCTTAAGGCTAGCAGCCCCATATCTAATTCCTTTTAGTAGATAGGGGAAAGGCGAATATATATATATATATATGTGTGTGTGTGTGTGTGTTTGTTTGTGTGTGTATATATATATATACATACGTATATATATCATATAATATATATATACTATATATATATATAGATATATATATAAATATATATATATATATATATATATGCGCGTATGTGTATGCGTGATATTTTAGCCATAGTAGAGAATTATATTGGGCCTATTACGTGCGCGCTATCCAAATACTAGAAGCAAACTCCCCGTCTAGAAACACGCAGATAGGAAAGGAAAATTGATAAAAAAAAAATTGTACCTCATTCGCCATTGCGATTTGTATAGTTTTTTTTTCGTTTCTTCTGTAATTTGTTCTTTTTTTGTTACAGACAAATAAAGTTAATTTTCTCTGATTTTGCAAATAGTGCGTCTGTATTATTCTTTTATTAACTTTATTCCTCTCCGATTTTGAGATATCATCTTATCACTGTATTTGGTTTCGCCTAATAATTTTTCTTCCTAATAAGCAAGGTTTTAAATATAACTTTTTTTTTGCCCTCTGTTCATCTGTACTATCTATCTCCCTAACAATGTTAATTTATTTGCAACAAAAGAATCTGTGAGTTACAAACTGCTACTGAGGTACAGACTGTACGAATTTTTGCCACATGAATGGCTGGCTCCCTTAGGGGACGGTGCTCATGTGCTTTGTCATCCTTATCAGTCGATAAAGGATATTGCATACCCTTTTCATGCTAACAAAAATGCTATTTAAGAACGATAACGTCAGAACATGGCTGCTACTTGGATGTTGTGTCCATTAAGATACTGTGCGAAAAAACGTCTCGGAGACCGACTTTCGAAGTTTGCAATTATAATGTCTCGAAGGAGATGCGTTGGATTGAAGCTTGGAATTGACGCAAAAATTTAATCAACATGGTAATTATGGAATGGTGTTCTTTTAATGAAATAATTAAAGTTTTTGTGTTTACTTTATATCTTAATTACTTAAGGTCGTATTGTACTCTAATTTTTTTTATGTAGTATCATTTTTCCTATTGTGTTTTTCAATTTAAAAGGCTGATTCATTAATTTTTATGGTAGTAAGTTTGTATAGTTTTATATGATTCATAAATTAAATTATATCTCTGAAATCGAACATTCTTTTTCTTTTGCGAAAATTTTCATTATGATAGAAATTGACACATTATCGAGATGTTGCAAAATGACAAATGTTTCTACAGTTGCACTTTTATAGTAATCCCTCTTCATACACCGTCATTCTATATCCAAATGTCTTGCCAAAATGAAAATCTTTGTACTTGGAAATTGTTAATAAAATATACTCCCTTGTGTTGTCACCGGTTTCTTGCGTTTCAGTAGTTTTATTTATTGTACTGAAAGTTGCAAAGTTCCCTGACAGATTTATGTAACGATTAGTGTTATTTTCATTGATAACGAATTTTCATATAACAAAGTGGCCTTGAATGAGCTGCTTAAAGGTGAATGAGAGAGAAGGGACGAGTTTGTATGTAAAATGTTTAGAACTAATGAAATATAGAGTGAAAGTCAACTAATAAACATTGTACGTTATTCCCAGTAGAGGGAACTGACAATTTTTTTTTTTTTTTTTTACAAATTAATTCATTTGCGGTGGATAGGTGAAGGTTACAGGGTATCCACCGCTCTGTGACTGTTTCGCTTACGTTTTATTCGACTGTCATAGAGAACAGTCGTTTCCTAAGCTGTCAGTCAGTTTACTATCAGGAGATTATGTGTGTGCTGTAGGGAGGAAGGAAGAAGCGAATGATGATGTTGATGTCTGTATTTCTTCTTCTTTTGGGTTTACAAGTTACTGCATTAACTGGTCTAGAGTTCCTCGAATTGAGTTGTTCTTTGTTCATCCTAGGTGATCCTATAAGGAATAACCGAGTTGTGACATATCTCCCATAATCTTGGTCGAGTGCTCAGTATTGGGATCTGTCTCCTTGCAAAGTGCAAGGGCTTTCATCCTGCATGCAAAGGCCTACTTCTTCTAGTTGATGGTGATGTGGCGTGGTTCTAGTCCTGCTCCTCTTCATGGCAGTATTCTTCATGAATCTTCACCAACTTCTCATGTGTCATTGGCTGCTTGTCTGACTCAAACAATGAGAGAAAATCTTCTTTCTCCAAGTGATTGCTCAATGTTACAAAGACTTAGTTCATGTCCAACATAACGAAGTTCTTGAGATTGTAAACAAATTGAGGTCATAGCTTCTTCCAAACGCCATTCATGCCCATGTTTGAAACTTATTCCAATTGGAATTTATAATAAGGACTGCCATATAGACATTGCATCCCTTACAAAATCCGTGGATTGTTAATAATTCATAATAATAGATCCATTACATAAACAACCTGCCAATGCATTCGTTTAAAGTAGTAGCACTGGAAGATTGCAGTGATCCCCTGATCCATTGGTTAAGATATCGGTGATGTTGGCAGGCAGGTAACCACAGAATGTTAGGATGGAAATTGATGAGTTTTTGTCGATGGCCAAAAGTATTATCTGAAATAAGAAGGAACCTATAGATGTTTTTGTCCTTTTAATACTTCCCCTCTTATATTGCAATTGAAGACCCAATTCTCAAAAATAAAATCAGTCACCCAAGCCTTGGAACTTGACATCCATATTACTTGGAGAGAGGTGTTGTGGTTGTTCTTTAACGCTCAAGGATGCTCCACCCAATACATCAGCAGCATCTGTAACTTCAAGTTCCCTATATGCTCGCCTAACATCATAAAGGTTGCAGGGTCTGTCTTGACATGGAAACTTGGCTACGTCTCTCCTCCATGGATATAATGAACTGTCTGACATTTCATGTCAGCAAAGATTGATCTCATTCATACTGAATTTCTATTCAGGAAGAAATAGCTGATTCTCACAAGCTTGTGCCCATGTGCACACGCTATCATACACGTACACTCACACACACATACAGCTCAGTGATTTTATCCAAGATAAGCTCCTGTATAATCCTGGAAAAAAATTAATATGATCCTAGGTAGAGGATAAGGGATGCTAAAAAAAGTATTGCATTTGGGAGACATTGATTACCATGGTACAACAGGTTATCATGTACTTGTTGCCTGTAACTAGACTACATTTGTGCCTCGTTACATCATCGTTGTTGTGGTAGGTGGTTCTTTATGGTAAATGCGTCCTTGTTGATGGGGGTTCTTTGAAGAAATATGTTGTCTTATAAACATTCATTGAGAAAGAAAAATGGTATTTTGAACGTTAATGCTTGTAATCTTGAAGTGATATTAACAACATTCACCTGTTACTAATAAACGCCTCAATAGGTGGGATTTATAGATCAGACAAAGTTAAATTTGCTTTTTCCATATCTTGAGCTGTTATATATGAATATAAAGTGGTAAAAAATATTGTTGTTAGTTCGGTAGTGTCATTAATCGAAGGATGTAAGTGTAGAAACCCGTGCTTAGTAGTGTAATCAGTGCGCTATGCGCCTGAAGTAGATTCGAAATAGAGCATTATTGATTAGCCCAATCTCGCACTGTTATTTACTGTGCACGGGGAACACAGTATTAATGGTTCTGAATAACTGAGAGTGTGTGATATTATGTTTGCCTTCATGCCTTCTTTTACGTAGCACTAGAAATATAATGTATATCATATAATACTTCCATGACACTCGTTATTCGTCACGAAGTCATCTATATCTATAGAAATGATGTTCATAATGCATCGGCGTTATATCTTTTGCTCTGCTATTGGATGTCATCAGCCTCTATATTCTTTCATCTTACAGACAAAATTGCTCAAGTAGGTACTTTCTTTTTATGAAACAGGATCAACAGGATTCAAACCAGTGCTAGAAGGTATCCTATTTGATGACCGTCATCCTTTAGCTCGAATTTTTACAGGGAACTTATTATTTCTTCCATTGGCTGCGCAAGTGGAATTGATCAGTTGTGTACATTGGGCAGTTTATCAGCATTATATTCTGGTAATTCCACGATTCGTTCTGCGTGTTAGTGTCCTTATTTTGCATAAAACCTTTAGTTTTATTTTAATGGTGCTTGAGTCTAGTTAGATTACATATTTTTGAAAAACCAAACAGGTTTGAATGATCTTACCACATGAATTTGTCATGATTGTCGACGATGTGTTTTCACAGTTTTTGAATATTCACCATATTTTATTCACCCATCCGTCCTCTGCTCCTTAATGTATACCCCACTCGATTACAAGATGTCTCATTTTTGTCGTCATTTATTTTCCATATCTGATATCTGCTAAAGCAGTTGGACTAATACAACAGGCGAGATGAGATAATAATTGTAAGGATGTTTAAAGCTCAAGTCTTGTTTTGGTCTCCCACATCATCTTCTCTTGATGCCGATGGTGATAATGAGGTAGGACCTCTGTTTTTTCTTCACTGCCATCCCGTAAACCCCACCTCCCTCCCCTCCTGTCTGAATAGATCTATCACTTATTATCTCTCGTAATCTTTTCCATTATCGACTGTTTTGGCGTTGGGTTCATCACGCGTATATCACTGCGAGTGATGTTTGAAGTGCCCCAGAATGCAACTGGGATAATTTATACCAATTAATGCGTCGTTAAAGCCTTGGCTCGAAGATTGGATGCGTTATTTATGCTTCTTGCTCATTTTGTTTCTCGCTTAGGAAAATTTTTTATGCTTTAATGAGGATGCTAGTAATTTGGAGTTTAAATCCTCATAAATTTATTGTGTTCAGAGTGCAGTATAATTTTTTTTACCAGCAGACTGGTAGTGCAGATTTCTCACTTTCACCCCCTACAATTTCTTAATTGTTAATTTCTATATATATATATATATATTATTATATATATATATATATATATATATATATATATATATATTATAATATTATATATATATGAGAGAGAGAGAGAGAAGGGGGGACGGGGGGGGGGGGGCGAGTGAGGGGGGGGGCAGTTCTCTAGAGGGTAGCTAAGTTTACGGTTCTTAGCATATATATATATATATATATATATATATATATATATATATATATATATATATATATATATATATATATATATATATCTATATATATATATATATATATATATATATACACATTACATATATATATATATACTATATATATAAACATATATATATATATATATATATATATATATATATATATATATATATATATATATATATATGTGTGTATGTATTAATGTATGTATGTGTATGTGTATGTCTTATGTCTGTGTATATGTGTAAGTAATGTTTTGAAGTGAAGTACAGTTTTAAAGAAATTAACCAGAGGCCTACTACATATTCCGTATGCGTTGTCAAATATAGACACATGTCAGAAAGCGTTAACAATGATGTTGGTCGGAAAGGTTAGGAATAAAGACGATCCTTTCGACCGGCTAACGACGATGATATCTTGTCAGCCGATCGATGCACCAGAAGACATGAGTCCGTGCGCCTCAAGAAGAGCCTTATAAGACGTTCTAATATTCATTTAAGATATGGTGCACCGATAAGAATGCCATTAACATTGGCTTACCTCGTCCATTGCACAAATGAGCCACTTGATTTCCATAAAGATCCTCCAAGAAGGCGATGGAGAAGGGAGATGTGATAAGGAATCGATTACCATCGTGCCGACACATAACGCACGCACGCACTAAAACGAGACCTTTCTTCGGTTTCTTGTAGCCAGGGCCTCGCTTATGGCATATGTTACCTCGGAACCGAGACACCTCATCATCCCTCCTAGTTACCACGCTATACCATATAATCTTCCCCCAATTCGATATTTACACATGCGTTGCTTCTTGATGGGTATCAGAGCTCAAGGAAATATCAAAATGCAACGAACGGAAGAATTTCCCGTCGTTTTGGAGGTTATAAATCATCAGGTTGGTTGATTAGCGCAGGGAAATTTTAGTGGCTCTGAATGGGGGAATGTGTATATAATTCAAGGTCCTTATGAAGGATGATAGTGTTGAGATTTAAGACGTTATGGATTTTGGATTATTTAGAGATATAAAAACAAAAAAACTCTTTGCCTATCATACCACCGTTGTCTGACAACAATAAGTTAAAGATAGTTATTGCAACTCACCCATATTTGCAGTGCGGTAGAAATATGGATGATTCCTGTCTATTGACTCACCGTTCTTACATTGAGCATGCCTTTTTTTTTAAACTGTGTAGAATATATAAAGAATGTATAGAATATAAATAAAACAGTAGAGCAGCACTTCCGAATCAGTGGTAGTGTCCATGATAAAAAAGTACGTGCTTGTGGATCATGCACAAAGCTTAGGAAAATTGGTTCGTTATTTTTTTTTTCAAGTTTTTAATTAAATCAGTTATGGGTGAGCTGAGAATATATCCTGAATAAAATCTACCGGTATGTATGCTGTGTTTGTTCAGGATTTAATCGGTGGAGCGCTTATTGTACTTTGATATTTGCTAAAATAAATCGTTCCTCGCTTGGATTATTAAACGCACTGTTTTAAAAACTAGCATGAAATAAATAAAAACGAATTTTAAAACTTACTGAAATAGGTATCTGATCTTTTATGTAAAATATTCCAATGACTTTGAATAATTGAAGGTAATATAAAAAGATTAGTCATGGGGTTTTACGTGTTGATAGCATGGAATATTTTCATTAATAAGGTCTGCAATCCAGTTAAACGTTAAGCATAATATACTTAATGCCATTGATATATATATATATATATATATATATATATATATATATATATATATGTGTGTATATATATATATATATATATATATATATATATATATATATATGTATACATATACATGTGTATTGTATAAAGAAGGAGAAAGTGAGGCTACCCATTTTCGTAGACCTATTATCCACAATAACAAGTATCTAGGATGTCAATTGGTAATTTTGAATTGCTGTTTCTGAATGGGACACTACCTATGACCAAATATTGTGTGACGGGGCATGGGATGTTGTCTTGTATGGACCCTTAATACGTAAAATATGAGGTCTACCAATAGAAAGAAAAAAACTATTCACCATTAATTGTGATAATATTGTTGGCACAAAGTTCATGGACAATTTTAGTTTGATACATTGTTTGATAAAACTATCCATCATCATTACTAATCACTATGGTATTTTTAGTCATTTCTGATAGTTTTGATATTAGATACAGGTATGGGCTTGCATCTGTCCGTAGTCCAACTGAAAGGAACTGAATTACGAGTATCTGTGATGGATACAACTTTGCCTTTTCCTCATAATAAGGAATCTCTTCATACTAATAAGGAAAGTGTACAGTAGTAAAGGAAAGAATTGTAGCAGTACTATAATCATACTGAAATTGTTTACGCTTACTTGGAAATAATATAATCGAATATGACAACCTATTATCATTGCAGTGTGCAGTGTAAGGTTCGGTCTTTTGGTGGCTTCTGCCCTTTGTACCTTCTGCCCTTTGTACCTAACATCGATTTTTATCGTGTGTCATATTATATACATACATACATATGCATACATACACATACATACATACATACATACATACTACATCATACAATCTATATAGTATTTATATATATATATATATATATATATATATATATATATATATACACACCTGCGCGCGTGTGTGTACAGAAAAGCAAGATGGAATAAGACAAGGTGAGTTGGTGAGTTACCGCTCACGGTGGCCGGAGCTCAGCTGTGCTCTGTGACGTCATCTGGGGACTCCTGAGTGTTGTATATGTGACGCTGTCCTGTAGCTATGATCTGGACCATCAGCCTTATTGTTCATGCCTCGTTTTTGGATTCCTAACATTGCATTTATGAAAGTAGGCTAATATTTATGTCTTTATGGCTATATTTCCAAAATACAAATACATATGATAGGCAATATAATAGCAATGGAAATGAAAATTTACGCATGACATAAGCTTTATTCCTAACATTTCATTGGAAATCCTATTGCAATTAACTCTCTCTCTCTCTCTCTCTCTCTCTCTCTCTCTCTCTCGCGTTTCAATCAAGCGATTTTTCAAGATTACTGAACAATCTGTTTTCATCTAATTATACTTTTCTATGAGATTTCTGCATTCTGTCCCTTATTTCAATCAAATAAATTTTCAATGCTACTGAACAATATTTTTTATCTTCTTCACACCTTTGCTACGAAATTTTTCCTTCTTAGAGTTTAATATTTTTATTCTAAAATGAAGCCTACAGCTAATAAAAAAGCCCATTACCTCCTCCGGAACATCAATATTGGCGACCTTGAATATGTCAGTAAGATTTGAAACTGCTCTGTCTCCTGGTTTTAGAGCATCACCATGGAAAATTTTGAATAAATCTTCCATTTTTTATAGATTTCCTGTAAAATGATTAGGCGGCCTATACAATACCTTTCTCTTTACATATGATATCCAGTCCTCGCCTGTTTCATCTACATCAGCTGAGCTTAGTGATGTATACTTATTTCTAAATTTAAAAGCTACGAACCCTCCCAAATAACTTAAGGACTCATTTCTTATTAGGGGTTTAGGTTCTATCTCTATTAAATTTTCTACTTGATCTTCCTGAGTCTGTCTAATTGTTAACAGGCAGAAGGTGCTTCATGAGACACCTAGAGATACATAAATCGGAATCTAGATCATTGGGAGCAACATTGGAGCTTTAAATTCCAAAGGTGACGGATGATCATGACAATGACCAATATTTCGTATGAAAGAAAAGAGATGTTCGACTGTGCCTTGACTTAGCCGAATTGTCAACAAGCACTCTAATAATCCATGCAGTTCATGCGACATCTTATACAATCCTTTTACTGATTTAGATGAAATAATAACGCCCTTCTGGAACGGAGACATTTTGTCTTTCACTTTAGCATTACTGGCAAAATCAATCATTTGATCAAGTATTTCGACTTGACGTGGACTGTTCGAGAAAGCATCTCTACCTTTCCTTACCATATCATATTTCATGCACAGGTTCATCAAAACAAATCCCTTTTCATCGCTCTGGCATTTCGATTTGGTGAAAATATAAACGTATATGCTTCAGTAACTTGTGTATGTATGTATATATATATATATATATATATATATATATATATATATATATATATATATATATATATATATACACACACACAAGCATATGCGTTTATAATTTCACCAAATCGAAATGCCAGAGCGATATATATATATATATATATTATATATACTATATATATATATATATATATATATATATATATCTACACAAACTTATAAACATACTTACATTTTTCGTAGTTTATCTATATGAAATCAGGACGTATTTGGAAGCAACCAAACCTTTTTAATATAATTTAAAGCTCAAGAAATAGTATTTAAGCTCACGAAAACATTTTTGCAAAATTCTCTCTCTCTTCATCCGATCTTCAGAGACATTCTTCCGATCGTGGCTAAAGATTTACTTGCGTGAGAAATATAATTGATATATTCATATAATCTAAGTGAGCTTATTCATATACAGTCGCTTAGTTGACCAAAATGCTACATGAAGCATACATATGCCTAGTAAACCAAGCTAAAGTGACGAGATATTAGTGATAGGCTTGCCTGAAGCAACAGTAACATTATTATAAAGATTTTGTGTCGGTATGGCATCTTCTTTTAGATTTCGGGCAGTCTCAGGGCAGCAACTGAGCAATTAGTGCCTCAGGTTTCTGGCAAAATCATTGAGTTGGAAATGTGACGAACAAATTCGTGCAGTTTTGGCATTGATACCATCACTTCTTTTGCATATATTCATCCACTTCTTACATAGTTCTGCATCTTTTGGGAAACTGCAAACTCTAATTTTTTCACTTCCATCAGTTATATTGGTCTTATAAGAATTGGAGCACCCATATATGGCATATATTACCATGATGAATCTGTCCTCGCATATGAAAACATAAACATATGTGAAAAAACGCGGGATATTTCCCGCCTATGTGTCGCCTGGCTGAACTCTCCAAGTCTCCAGGTAACGTCATGCGCATTAGCGTTGAAAACGGGACCTCTAGGTAACACCTTATCTTATTCCATCTTGCAGAAAAGATTGAAGAGAGGAAATTTTAAAAATGCACGTATTGTACCTTCAGCGGTTCTCTATATTGTTGTATTATTAGAAATCTAGTTATGTTCCTCGTCAAATGGAAGAAAAAAGAAAATCTAGAAATCAGATTTTTGCTTTGTATCTGTTGGGTAGGGGTTTATAATAAAAGTTTTCTTGCTTTAGTGAGAGTAGGTTGTAAGAGATATATGTTATCTTAATTTTTTACAGCTGAAACAAAAAATGAATTGCTTTGTTAATTTAAAAGAATTGTGTAAGCAATATGTACGACAGAATAAATTTTAAACATTTTGTGCTCTCATATAACAGTAAAATAATATAATAAAAGCGTTAGATTACGTGTTCTTTCTTAGATAGCTAAATTTTAAAATCCATTTCACGTTATCTCCATGAGGAACTAAATCAGTGAAAGTCCTTTAAAAACTTTTACATTATAGTTTTTACGTGAATGTGTTTACATCCCTTAACCACATATATAGTTTTTTAAATAGTTACTTTCCCAACGTATATTTTTCGAAAACTTCGATTAATATGTTAGTCAGAAAAGGGAAAGTGCGGACCCCACTGAGCTTCATTCTTGTTGTTGATGAAAATAATCTTCAAATTCAAAGGTTGTTGATCATTAGAGATTTTTTATTAATTTTCAAACTTTCGTTATATGTAGGTGTAGTTGAAAAATTCTATTATCTGCAAGATTTGGTAAGATTTTTAACTCGCGTTTAAACAAAGACAAGCTGTACGTACTATGTAAATTCTTGGTGGCATTAATCTTTTCTATGAAACCCCTATGTATAATCTTCCCTATGGAATTTACACCGTGCTTCGAAAGGGAGATATAGAGTGTTCCTGTTAATTCAACAAGAATCTCAACTAATCATGTATATAAATCAGTCTGTGGAGTTGCAATCTGCGCTGTAGGCCTTCTGTGTAGATGTATTAGTAGCCGAATGTTGTGGAAGCCTTACTTCACCATGAGTTTTAGAATTTAGGTTGCAAGCCCCATTCCCTTGGTAACAGTGGTTATAAGCACCACAGTTCTTCAGGTACCAATTATATTAATAAAAACTCAAGTCAGCACACCATAAAGGGTTTTAGAAGGATATTGCCTCCCTCTTTTCCACTCG
>NC_087200.1:111203025-111247973 GCF_015104395.2 Macrobrachium nipponense | reverse complement strand
CCCGTTCCCCAATTCGGCTCACAGACGATAAACCACATAAGCTTGCCTTTTACTTAACCTCATGCACCTTGACCATTAACAACTCCACGGGAAAACCACCAAATATTTTCGCTCTAGTTCAGAAAGAAACCCCAAAATGGCTTATGAAGAACTCTTCGAATAGGAGAACCATGGTTTCACTCGACCCCTTGAAAATACCCAATCCCATTTCGGCTCAAGATATACTCTACAGATGAAAAAAAAAACACCATTTCACATAAATATGAACATGAGTTAAAAAAGTCTTATGAGTGAAAAAATTCTAAGTCCCAAAACCTAACCTAACCCACCCCTTGAAAATACCCAACCCCATTTTGGTCCAAGATATACTCTATGGATGGAAAAAACCACCATTTCACATAAATATGAATACGAGTGAAAAAATTCTATGTACCTTAAACTAACCTAACCTAACCTAACCCACTGAGTGAAAAAATTCAAAGTCCCTTAACCTAACCCAACCCACCCTAACCTATTGGCTCAAGATATACTCTACGGATGAAAAAAACCCATTTCACACATATATGAAAATTAGTGAACAAAATTTTAAGTCCCTTAACCTAACCTAACCTAACCCACGTGAAATACCCAACCCCACATTGGCTCAAGATATACTCTTCGGACCAAAAACTGCCATGTCACATATATATGAATATGAAGGAAAAAATTCTAAGTCCCTTAAACCACATGAGTATATGAAAAAATAGAATATGAAGAACCAATTCTAAGTCCCTTAACCTAACCTAACCCACGTGAGTGAGTACATGAAAAGATATGAATATCAGTAAAATAAATTATGACTCCCTTAACCTGACTTTCTTCATGACTCACTGCCAAGTGCGCAAATGTCATATCACATGATAGTATGAATGCAAAAAGATCTCCAAACTCCATTCAAATTCAGATAAGCAACTGATAAGCACCCACAACAGTCACTGTTTTCTCCATGACTCACTGCCAGGTGCGCAACATATCATATCACGTGATAGTATGAATGCGAAAAGATTTCTAAACTCCATAACCTAACATAATGAAACTCTAGGGAAGGTTGAACAATAAAGAATGAGGGTAATAAAAACCAATTATGACCATTCACATATTTATATTAAATAAACCGCTACACATTAACTAGTGTCAGATTCACAATTTTCTCCCGAGACGCATTCAAAAACAATACCACCACGACTCCTTATCACCAACCTCAAACTGCTAAACAATTTTACAATAAAAAAGCTACAATCTTCTAAATTCATTATACTATACTACTTGACGTGAAAAATCAATAGAAAGCTGGTGTCTTTGTCCAAATAATAAACCAAAAAAAATAATAAACGAATAAAATCGTGGAGAAAATGTAACAAAAAATAAGACTAAATTCGGCTTCTGAGTCGAAGGAAATTCGTCTCATTTCATGACAACGAAGCTGCTTCCAAAACAGTCATTCAGGTTGATGCATATTTTCTCCTACCTTATCATTGCTGGCGTTATATTGATGCCATTCTCTCTCTCTCTCTCTCTCTCTCTCTCTCTCTCTCTCTCTCTCTCTCTCAGACAAATATAATCTACAAGTGTCTGGTAATAATAACGCTGACAAAACAAGCATCGTGTACTGAACAGATGTCAAACTTCCTAACATATCATTGCTGGCAATATAATGTTCTCTCTCTCTCTCTCTCTCTCTCTCTCTCTCTCTCTCTCTCTCTCTCTCTCTCTCTCCAAGCAAGCATCGTTTACTGAACAGATGTCAAACAGATGTCAAACTTCCTAGTATATCACTGCTGGCGATATAATGTCTCTCTCTCTCTCTCTCTCTCTCTCTCTCTCTCTCTCTCTCTAAGCATCGTTTACCGAACAGATGTCAAACTCGGCCACCTGAGTTTTCTTACAAGAAAAGATTAAAAAGCTCAGTACATCTGCATTGAAATCTTGAGCAAAACACATTCAAAAATCACAGCACCGACAACAACTTTTTTTGTCTTAAATTGCAGGGTATACGTATTTTCCTCGCAACGGTGCGGCCGCCAATTGGCAATGCGATAGTCACTCAATCAATTCAACAACTAACTGCATTTTGCGAGAGAGAGAGAGGAGAGAGAGAGAGAGAGAGAGAGAGAGAGAGAGAGAGAGAGAGAGAAGTATAATATTTGAAGTTACATCAAGCGTACCAAATGTTCATTGAAAGACCTATAATATCACTCACACAGTGAGTATGTATCTAATGAGATATAAGTAATAAAAAGAAATAAATAAGAAATAAATATAAACACAAGGTTAACCCCAGAAGAAAATATTCTGTTGTTTCACACGTCATCATAAGATTACAAAGAGAACGCCTGACTTGAAGTTATGTCAAGGAATTTGATGTACTGGAGACAAATGATAAATTTCCGTTTATTTTTTTCTCGAACATATAAGAAACAGGCGGAAACTTCCACGTTATGTTGAAAATCCAAAACTTCGAACGGAAGAATTTCGAAAGGAAAGGCATAAAAACACACGTACTTGTATTATCCTCACGGATCACGCCTATTTTACTACGCCTTCCTGCAATCGATGAACGAGACCTCGGGGGATTCAATGAATTATGAAATCTAATGCTATATACTATAGACAGCTATTTGGGCGCCAATATCCACGGAAAGATGGAGCTGGCATGGCTGGACATCAGGACAAAGAGATCCAGAAAACAAAGAGACGAAAGACGAGGAGGATCTCAAAGTGAGACTTAGGATAAAATAGACAGCTGTCACGAAGGAAGAAATAGTTGGAGAAGTTGACAATAAGAAAGAAAGGAAGAGCTAAATAGATAAAAAATAATAGCTGAGGGAAGCCACAGAGTTAAGGAAGCTTCAGACGCAACTGGAGAGAAATGCGCAGAGAATTTTTTTTTTTTTTTTTAACTTTAGTTTAACCAGACACTGAGTTAATATTAACTCTCCTACGGCTGGCCCGAAGGTTATTACATGTTATTTAAAATCAGTATAAATATTATTAAAAAATAATAAATAAATATTTATTATCTGGAATATATATTATCTAAAAAAAAATAAATTAAAAAAAAATAAATAAAATAAAATAAAATAAATAAATAAATAAATAATATTTACTATCTGGAATATATTATAAATTACTATATATTATATTTTTATCGTATAAATATTTAAATTTAAGGAATTTTAAATATTAAATAGTGAAAATTTGTCACTTTCTTTGATAATATTTCTTTAAAAGAATATCTTCTGAATAATATCTCTCTTTGGGTTTTATATTTTGGACAGATTTTAAAAATATGTTTTACTGTTATTTGTATATTACATATTTCGCACATAGGTATAGGGGCATGGGGGTTACTCATTAGGTAACCATGTGTCAGTTTCGTGTGACCAATTCTTAGCCGTGTCAATATTACTGAATTCTTGCGGCATTTTCTGATAGGATGATGGCCACGGGTCTACAGTTTCTTTTATTTCTCTTAATTTATTGTAGGATGGTTTTCCCCCCAGTTATTTTGCCATTTTTTCTTAATAACCGACTTGCTGTGCCTAATATAATCTTCTAGTGGCAATAATTCTGCTGATATTGGGAGTGGTTTCTAGCCTCTTTTGCATAAGTGTCTGCTTTTTCATTACCTTCTAATCCTATATGAGATGGTATCCCAACATAGAGTAATAGATATTTTTTTGTCTTTTTCTTTCTGTAATGTATGTCTAATTTCATTTACAATTTTGTTTTTTTGGAGTATAAGAGCTTATTGCAGTTATTGAACTTAGTGAATCGCTAAAGATGGTTACTTCACTAAACTGGTTTTCAGATATAGTTGTTAATGCTGTTTTTATTGCTAGTAATTCAGCAGTGAATACTGATGCTTTGCTTTGTAAGGAGACTTGGATCTTTATATTGTTTCCGTAAACAGCGAATCCAACTCCCATATCATCTTTGGAACCATCAGTATATATGTGATTATTATTGTGTATCTTGATATGTTCCAGAGCATATTGTTTCATAGCAAGGGTATTATTCAATTTATTACTGGGTATTGTACACAATTTCCTACATATCTGGGGAGCACTTATCAACCATGGGGGCATTATTTTGCTAAAATTGTAAAATTTAATATTATAAAGGTCATTGTCATTAAATAATCTATTAGCTCTAACGGGGAAGGATGGGATAATTTTAGTATTCCAGAAACAATCTGGATCTTTAAATAAATCTTTGGTTTTTTGCTGGACTATTTACAATTTTTTAAAGCTCTGCACATCGTGTTATTTTGAATCTATAAGATAGTGCATTTCTCCACTTTCTACAATCAACGATTGGACTGGTGATGATTTGAATGCTCCAGTGGCTAAACGAAGCCCAAGATGATGCACTGGGTCTAGCATTTTGAGAGTTGTCTCACTAGCAGAACTATAAATTGGACTGCCATATTCTAATATTGGTAGAACTGTAGCCTTATAAAGTTTCAATAATGTTTCTCTATCAGCACCCATGAAGTGTGGGCTAATTTTTTTTAATATATTTAAAGCTTTCAAGGCCTTTGCTTTTTTGGTATGTTTCACATGGGCCTTCCAGTTCAAATGATTGTCAAAATATAAGCCCAAGAATTTAACTTCTGGATAAATTGGATGGGATTGTGTTATTCATGGTAAGAGATATAACTTGATTTTTGAGCCAGCGCTGATCCTTAATAAATATTGTTATTGCTGTTTTTTTTCATCAGAAAATTTAAATCCAACAGATAATGCCCATTGTTCAATTTTAGCTATGGAGATATTTAAAATTCTTTGGATGTGGCGTAGGTTGTTTGAAGTGTAAAAAATGGCAAAATCATCAACATATAAGCTGTTGTTTACATCTTTTGGAAGCATTTTAACAATAATTATTGATTGCTAATGCAAATAATGTGCTGCTTAGTACGCTGCCGCTGTGGGATACCTTCTTTTATTTCAAATGTTTCTGATAATACCGTTTCAATTTTAGTCTGGAATGTTCTTTCTGTTATAAATTTCGTAATAAAAATTGGGAGTTCACCCCTTAGATTTATGTCATATATAGATTTTAAGATTGAATATCTCCATGTTGTATCATAAGCCTTTTGAATGTCGAATAACACTGCAACAGTAATTTTCTTTTGTACAAATCCTCTTTTGATTTGATCTTCTAGTGATGTTAATGAGTTTAATGTTGAATGATTTTTCCTACTTCCAGATTGAGTTGCTGCTAGAACTTTATTTTCTCTAAATACCATATGAGTCTATTATTTACCATCTTTTCCATGAGTTTTACAAAGACAAACTAGTTAGTGATATAGGTCTATAATTATTTGCTGATGTTGGATCTTTGCCAGGTTTGGGTATAGGAATTACAATAGCATGTTTCCATGCTTTGGGAAGTAGTTTCTTTTTCCATAAGTGATTATAAAATTTTAATAAGTATGCTTTGGCTTTAATGTTTAGATGTATAAGGAGTTCAAAAGAGATATTATCCTTTCCTGGGGCAGAGTTACTACAAGTTTTTAGCGCAGCATCAAATTCTTCTAATGTAAATGGGACATTGTAGTATAATTGTTGACTTGTTTCAAAATTAATTATATGTTTCTCTTCATTCTTTTTCCTAATGCGAAAATGTTCATCTAAATTCAGGCTATTGCTTACTGATTCTAGGTGGCGACCTATTATATTTGATATATCTTTTAAATCATGAACTTTTTTCCCATTATGTATATTGGGATCTAGGTGATCGACTATATTTGCCATTAATTTTTCTAAATCTATCCCACATTTGTTAACATGTCACCGGAGAAGTCTGCGACGTAATTATGCCAAGATGATTTCCTATTGCTAATAACTTTTTTCCTAATTGAATCAGAGATATTTATTCAATAAAGGTTTGATATAATCAATTTCCATAGCTATTAATACTAACCTTTCAATGTATATCTATTACTTTTTTATATAATTTGTTATATCTTTGGTTTAGTCTGTCTACTCATCTTGTGCTTCAGTATGATAATATCTGAAAGTTCTCTAGACCACCATGGAACAGGATTTATTTTTGCTTACAAGTTGTCATTGGTATTGATTTATTTCCAGAACTAATTACGAAATCTGTAAAATATTCATTAATTTCATTGTGATCATTGTTACTTTGGAAAGGGGAAACATTTTTAGTAATTAAATCATACTTTTCCCAATCAGCTTTTTTAAAATTAAATTTTGGTACAAATTGTTGATGATTATCTTCAAGACATGTGTTACGATTGGGTAGTGATCACTAGTATAAAGGTCATCCAGAGTATTCCATTCTAATCTGTCTACTAACGAAGTGGGACAAATAGACAGGTCTACAGATGATAGGGTCCATGAGTTTTTTTGAAAAGTATGTTGGGATTTCATTTTCATTCAGACAACAGTAGTTGTGTTAAGTATTAGATTTTCTATGTCTTTACCTGCTCTATCTGAGTCGATGTACTGCATCCCATAAAGGGTGGTGAGCATTATCACCTAAAACTAGAATTGCTCATTGAATGTGATAAAATATTTGATAATTGAGCCATATCTAATTTTCATTAGGTTGATTATATATACGGCAGACTAAAATGCTAGTTTTGTTATCATATGCAGGCGAATTGAAGATATTTGAAATGAATTATTTGTTAACTGTAACTTTATCATAGGTTACACGATTATGAACGTATATTGCTTGTTCCTAACTTGCCTTCTCCTGAAACGGAGGATGCAGAAAGTAATTACATATTGATGGGACTGGATTATTAACGTGTTGTAAACATAAGCACATTGGTTCATGTTGCTTTAGGAGGTCTTTGTATTTCACCCAAGTGCATTCGTGTTTTCAGACCGTTTTATGTTCCATTGGATAATAGTATAATTGAATGGAACGAAAGTTAAAAGATTATTTTGTATAGGTTTGTTTTATATATATATATATTATATATTTTTTTAAACTATGGGTAATTATTCGCTTAATTAGCTTTAATTTTCTTTTTGGGGTTTTTGGGTTTTTGACATTTCTGTGTTATCTTCTGATTCAGTGGTGAATTTAATTTCTTCTTGTTTGGCTAAGAAATTGTCTAACACTGCTATTTTACTCTCACGATAGTACTGTAAGTGTCTAATACACATACAATCTTTGGTATGTAATTCTAGCTGGCTTGAGATGTTATCTTTTCTAGCTAAGAAATTCCTTATCACGTTTATCAATTTTTCTTTATTTAAAGGTTTCGTTTCTTTGCAATCTTGCAAAAACATGTATGGCATCCACACCGTTCATGGTGAGATTCAGTTGGAGGTGTTACGCCTTCTTGGATACACTGCTGACATTCACAATTATCGTTTTGTCTTCCTTGGACAGATTGAAATTAAATCTCTTTAAATTTTCTTGGAAAGACTGGCGAAGGGTTTAGTTCTTCAGATTTACTTTGAAAAACTATAGAAGAATTCATTGCTTGAAATTTACTTGGAAAGACTGGTGAAGGACTTATTTCATCATTATTATCTAAATTAGGGGATGTTTTCCTGTTTGATTTTAGGACATTTTCTTCTTCTTGACGTCATTAGTATTAATTAGAGTTTTTGGGGGGGAAATTATTTCTCTTTTCTCGTTTTCTTCTTGTTTGTTCAGCATGATCTTCATTTCCAGTGTCTAGAGATGGCATTCTTCATCTTTCATTCTTAGTACGTCATAAGGGTTGCTTATTGATACTGTATTGCTAGATTCTCCAAGAGGATTTTTTGTTAATTTCTAAGTTTGATGACCTCGTTATTTGTTTTTCATTAGTTTTTCCAGGTATTATAAAATGTTTCTTGGGCATTACTTTTTCTACAGCGTCTCGATATGATTTATTTCTAGCAGGGTCCATTAAACCTCTGATTTTAATTCTTGCTTTCCTTCTGGAATTGACATGCCAGACCTGCGTTTATTAGTAGTTTTAATTCAGTGTTATATATAGAATGGGCATATCTTTGATCTCGCATGATGGTCTTGTCCACAATTACAACATTTGGGAACAGCCACATTCCAGGTGGTTTCATGATCTCTGAACCACAGAATGCACCCAAATTGGTTCATTTTCTACATTTGTTTTTTGTATGTCCATACTTAGAGCAATTTGTGCATTGAAGAGGCTTTGGTACATGGGGTAATACTCTCTTCTCTGGCTTCTATTTTAATATTAGGTGGATGTCTGCCTTCAAATTAATTTTTTTAGCTATTCTCAATTTTTTTTCCCTGCTGTCTTTTATTTGGGATTTCATATACTTTTACGTTTTCAATATTAGGATATCTAATTTTTAATGAGTTCAATAACAATGTCTCATCTGGTAGGCCATACAATCATTATTGGGTGGTAACATTACTGTTCCCTCAATGCTGTTCAACTTGTCATGTCCTTCGACTGTGACATTTATCCCATTCATATTATAAGCATTTGATAATTTCTGATTGAAGTTTTGTGGTAGCTTCCACTATCCATTCTTTTCTTGTTATAGATCTAAATGTCATTTCTTTGGTTGGGTACTGAGCTAATAAAATATTTTCAAATTTAGCAGCTGTCAGCTCGGTTTCTGTTTTAAAAACTAAGTAGCTTGGCCAAGTGCCATATCCAAATATGAGTCAAAGTGTACTAATGTAGGATCTGCTCTGTATTTAGGTCGCTGTTTCGAAAACTATTAATATTTTCCTTTTTTTCATTTATTACTGGAGGAATTTCCTTTTGTGGCTTAAGTATGGTTCCATAGTTATTATATTTGATTTGGGTACGGATCTAGAATCATCGTTTACTTCTTTGTTTACACTTTCCTGAGCCAGTTCCAAGTCCATTCCAGGGTGGTCAACAATGGGGGCCAATGTATCATCCATAGATACGAGTACTGTTAATTTTTCAGCCAGTAGTCCTCCGCCCACCATATTCCTCAGTTAAAACCGGAGCCAACAAGGGAGGGATGGTTATGCAACTTGAAGTGGCCACCCCTAGAGGCTACAACCTGGTATACACATGGCTCCCAGAACTTGAGGCGTCATCAGTCCGTCGAGATCAGACCCAGCTCTGGGGGGGCCATGTTTGACATAAGACTTTCCCCTCGCTCGGGCACGTCAGGTACTCGAATTCTACGGGTGGAGAGACATGTCAGTCCTCTTCACCCTCCATCAAATCAGAGGAGCAGTCAGAGCCGTAATCCAATGTAGGTCAAGATGTCAACTAATGGTCACTCGTGATAGGGGAAGAATATAAGGATTGAAATAGGATAAGGCTCGAAAGTGGACTGAGCTTAGTCTGGATGCTCAGAACTGGCCTGTGTAGCATGGTTAGACCTGCCAGGGTAGAGCATACTCCGCTACTGTAGCCCAGTTCATCCTTGCACCACACAAGCCCACCACCACATCAAGGTGCCGGGCCACTGTGGGGAATGCGCAGAAATCGAGGCCCCGAAGATAATCTCATCAAGAAGACACCATGAAGTACACGAAAACTCGCCTAACCATAACCTGCAGGCCAAAAAAACAAACCAGTCATAGGCAATCTGACAAACAACAACAATACAGCATACGTTTAGGTCTTCTCAAGAAATGGCTACTATACAGAATAAAAGATGCTAAGTCAAATGTGGCAGCGCTCCTGCCCATTTCCTCAAGTCCCATTCGTTCTCCGAAGTCTGGAGTCCTGGACTCCACACTCCGCCATAGCTTCGGTCATCTCCCACTATCATGCTGCTTCAGATCTACTGGAATCTCTTCCTTGAAGGGTGGGAAGCATTCAGTAAGCAGCAGAACTGACTAGGAGAAATATAATTAGAATTCAGCTCAAGTCTGAGGAGGTGGTTTACCCGGAAGTCATTTTAGAATCCTTGAGGCTCCAGGTCTGACCCTGCCACCCAGTGAAGTTCGACTAAGAAAGGAATACTGAAATGAAATTTACATGCCGACGCGAAAACTCAAGATACAAAGATGGATTGAAAAATGAACTGTACACCCAACGCTATAAGGTTCACTGGATCCAAAGACTCTAGATGCAAGCTTCGAGATCCTTAGAAGCCATCTTTGAAGACTTCGGAGCTCGCATGTGTCTGATTTGAAATCTAAGGTAAAAGGAAGCTCAGAGAAAAGAATAACAGCGGAGGACGACGATGCGACAGCCCTAAAAGCTTTCCACAGAGAAGCAAGCTGGAGACCTGAGGAGCAGATGTGAACGGATGGAATCCTGGATTTGTGGCGAGGGAGGATCTCTAGTTGAGACTTAAAAAAAACAGACAGCTGCAACGTAGGAGGAATAGTTGGAGAAGTAGACAACAAGAAGAAAGGAAGAGCTAATAGATATAAAGGGAATAGCTGAGGGAGAGCCACACAAGTACGAAAGCTCCAGACGCAATTGGAGAGATATGCGCAGAGAAATTGAGGTCTTAGAAGATAATCTCATCAACAAGACACCATGAAGAACGCGAACATCGGCCTAACTATCACCTGGAGGCCCAAAAAAACAAACCAATCATTAGGCAATAACAGTGGAGGATCAAGATTCAGAAGCACTAAGAACTTTCCAAACAGAAGCAAGCTGGAGACCCGAGGACAGATGCGAGCTGATGGGATCCTGGATTGCGGAAGGAGTCTTCAGTACTTAGTATATAAGACGTTAAAGGATATAGCAGAAAGGTTGATGAACTAGGAACCAAATACATAATACTGGAAGAAGCAAAGGAAATGACAGCAATCTTTTAGGTGTACCCTTTGCCAGGTAAGTATCATTCCAATTACAACTAGAAGCAATGTATTTGGTGTACCCTGTGCCAGGTAAGAATGCTTCTAATTACAACTAGAAGCAATCTATTTGGCGTACCCTGTGCCATGTAAGTATGCTTTCTAACTACAACTAAAGGTAATCTACTTGGGTGTTACCTTGTGCTAGGTAAGTATGATTCTAATTATAACTAGAAGCAATGTATTTGGTGTACCCTGTGCCAGGTAAGTATGCTTCTTATTACAATTAGAAACAATCCATTTGGTGTACCCTGTACCAGGTAAGTATGCCACTAATTACAACTAGAAACAATCCATTTGGTGTACCCTGTACCAGGTAAGTATGCTTCTAATTACAATTAGAAACAATCCATTTGGTGTACCCTGTACCAGGTAAGTATGCTTCTAATTACAATTAGAAACATCCTTTCGTGTACCTTGTACAGGTAAGTATGCTTCTAATTACGACTAGAAGCAATGTATTTGGTGTACCCTCTGCCAGGTAAATATGCTTCTAACTTCAACTAGAAGCAATCTATTTGGTGTAACCTTGGACAGGTAAGTATGCTTCTAATTACAACTAAAGGCAATCTACTTGGTCTACCCTGTGCCAGGTAAGTATGGTTCTAACTATAACTAGAAGCAATGTATTTGGTGTACCCTGTGCCAGGTAAGAATGCTTCTAATTACAATTAGAAACAACCCATTTGGCATACCCTGTACCAGGTAAGTATGCTTCTAATTGCAACTAGAAGCAATGTATTTGGTGTACCCTGTGCCAGGTAAGTATGCTCTAATTACAATTAGAAACAACCCATTTGGTGTACCCTGTGCCAGGTAAGTAGGCTTCTAATTGCAATTAGAAGCATTGTATTTGGTGTACCCTGTGCCAGGTAAGTATGCTTCTAATTATAACTAGAAGCAATTTATTTGGAATACCCCGTACCAGGTAAGTATTCTAATTACAACTTAGGGCAATCTATTTGGAATACCCTGTGCCAGGTAAGTATTATTCTAATTACAACTACAATCTATTTGGTGTACCCTATGCCAGGTAGGTACGCGTATTATTCTAATTACAACCACAAACAATCTATTTGGCATACTGTGAAGATTTTAGTCTTATGAGATTTTGGCATACTGTGAAGATTTTAGTCTTATGAGATTTTAATAAGTTTCCCTTGGCTCTTGATGGGCCATTTACACAGGTTCAATCGGATGTCAATTAGAATGCAAAATTATTGTAATAATTATATTTCAGCAAATATACTCTTATAACAATATATACAAGATATGTTATAAAGCAAATATTAACGAAACAAGGATCACAGCATTATAAGAAATCGATGATTAGCGACACGCTGCATTGGAGCCGACATCAAGCAATGCAATACAAGTCAGATGTAGGGGACCAATATCCTTACAGTAATTAGGCAAAAGAGAGGGATTCTGTGAATACATTAACACTGTGATTCTGTAAATACATTAACTCTGCATTAGAACCCTTAACATTAACGCATATAGATATATATAATTATATAAAATCTGTTTAAAGACAAACAAATTAAATTTTAACAAAACACAATAGAATCATACAAGTCGGTCAGTGAAGTGCTGCATTGGTAGTAATCTGTCAGGATTTTACACATTCACTCTATACCTCGGATGATATAGAACACCAACTACCCAAGGATACAAAACTGGAAGTTAAACCGACACCTTCCGTCAACGCCATCTATTGACAAGTTTGTTCAAGGCTTCTTAAGACAATACTTCGACACATACCATGTGCCAGGTAAGTGTTATTCTAATTACAACTACAAATAATCCATTTGGCGTACCTGTGCCAGGTACGTATCATTCTCCAATTACAAATAGAAGCAATCTATTTGGGGTATACCCTGTGCCAGGTAAGTATTATTCTAATGACAACTACAAACAATCTATTTAGTGTACCCTGTGTCAAGTATTATTCTAATTATATAATCACAAGCAATCTTTTACGTGTACCTGTGTCAAGTAAATCTTATTCTTCGAAAATAAGCCAGAAACTCGTCTGTCTTTCCTAGTCTGGTGGACATTTCTTCTTCGAAACTAAGACCTGACTTCAGAGTAAAATTCTAAGATGGCAATAATACTAACATAGATGATAATAAATAAATAAATAAGCAAATAAACGATATCTGAGCCACCAGTTGCTGCCTAACGACAATTATTGTTGGCCTACTGGGGAAGCCAAATATTTTTGCGTGACCCTGATTATTTATTTAACTAGTGCTATTTATCTATTTATTATTATAATTGTTCTTGCACACCTCTACACAATAAATCAGACTTCGTGAGCCAGACCATTCTAGACGTATATATCTGCCCTACACCGATGCCTGTTTATTTCGATGTATTTTGGACAATGTTCATGTTTGCCCCTTGACGAAGCTTTTCCAACTGGCTAAACATTAAATCTTAAACTCGGTACAATTTTGTTTCGCCATATTTAACTCAATTCTGAGCGAAATTTCTTGCTTCTAGTTAGCATAAACGAATATCTAGATACCTGACTTATATAAGTCGAAATATGAATTGAATACGACTCGTGATTGTGAACTAAATCATTTTTATTTTTCGTAAACAGATTATGATGGCTGCAAGTTTATTGAGTAAAAATATTACGTGATTCCGATTGTTATTTTCACGATATCTATGTTTTATTTATCTTTTATCGACGTGACAACAACAGTAAAATGTGTTCTTTCAAGCCCAGTAGTTTTGATTAAACAGATTTTCTCTCAATTTTACCTTGGGTTGTGTTTGATGGCATAAGTTTACGGGAGTTTTATCCTTGTTGTCGATGCACAATAAAAGTCATTGGCAGCTTAAATAGTTTTCACAGCTTCAGCTACAACATGGTTAAAATTTAACGTATATTTCTTTGTTGATCTCTGATATACCTATAGCGAATAAAAAATGATTACACAAAAATATCTCAGTCCTATTCTACATAAAACGTCTTATATAACATAACTACGGTAATTATTTACTATCGTACGATGGTTGAAATGCAAGCCAAATGGATTATGTTGTTATCCAATTCGGTTGTAATTAGCAAAAAAAGCTGTTTCTCGTTCGGTTGTTCATGGCTGTTCACATTTACGCAAAGAGAATAACGTTAAAACAGCTTTCATCATTAACTTTTACTGTTTTTTGAACTTATTTAACTTGAAGATGGGATACAGTTAGGCTATCGTAATTTGGTCTCGTAAAATCGGATTAACGTTAAAGACGAATGATCGTAACTTGAGCACTACCTGTACAGAGTATGGAAACCATATTATATCTTTAAATATTCTTCTATTATGTTTTTTTATACATATTTGTATTTAGAAATGTATTTTTCCTTATTTAAATAACAGGAAACATAAAAATGATGGGTGGCATTTTGAGGGTTGGAACGGATTAAGGCATTTAAGTATTTCAAAGGGGAAAATTGATTTGATGAGCGAGCAAATTGAACTACGAGCTCGGCCACGGAACGAATTAAACTCCTAGGTTAAGGTACCATTGTAGACTAATGGAGAAAAGTAAAGAAAATGGTAAAATGGAGAGCATTTTTCCGAGGATCCAATTTTTGCAATACGCTCTGATTCTGAAGCACCTCTAAAAGCTATAGCGACCATTTATTTCTAATATTAGTATTATCAGTAATCCCTATATATCTGATAGGACTTTATAAGAACTTCAAAGGACAAGAGGAAGAGACAAGACACAAAGATCAGAAGATAAGAGCTCCAAGAAGTTTGTAGCGAGAAAGGAAAGGGGCTATTGCAGAATCAAATCTGGACAGAATGGCAGAGATGAGCGAAATTACAAAACAGGTAGCAAAAAAGAGGTATTGAGAATATGAAGAAGAACGAATGTAAAGAGGAAAAATAAAAAGAAATATTCTTATGTTGAGAAGACAAACTCAAAAAAAAAAAGAGGGCAAATTAATAGAAATTATAATTATTGAAATACTAAAGCTATAAGGAGGAATATGAAATAAGAGTGCATGCACTAATGGAAATAGATAAAAAGCTAGACACGAGATCTTATATATATATATATATATATATATATATATATATATATATATATATATATATATATATATATATATATATATATATATATATATATATATATATAGATCTCGTGTCTAGCTTTTTTATCTATTTTCCATATTAGTGCATGCACTCTTATTTCATATTCCTCCTATTAATTTGCCCTCTTTTTTTTTAGTTTGTCTTATTAACATAAGACATATATATCATATATATATATATATATCTATATATACTATATATATATATATATATATATATATATATATATATATATATATATATATATTACCCAGAGGAAATTAAAACAACGAACAGTTCTAGATCTTTCGTGTTAATTCCAAATTCCAAGGCCTTTTTGAATATGCTATATTATTACAAACACTCGGTTTTACAACTTAAAAATGTGATTAAAAGAGTAAAAAATAATTCTAATACTTAAAAAGGTCAATACAACTGATTTAGCTCTTTAGAACAGGAACAGCTCTTACACTGAACCAGATACAGAATTCACTAAAGAGAAGCAAAGTACAATAACCTGGACAACTGTGTAAAGCGTCTTAGAACATCATGTGCAGAATTGTTAAGCTTAACTACTTGAACGTAAATCAAATTAATGTTGTCAGCTGCAATAATGTAGTCTCATGAAGTGTGTGTTTTTAGTAAAATGTCATATGTCTGAATCTTGATAAATATTTAAAATTCCAAGGAGGTATGATGATAGTAATATCAATATTAACCTGCCTGTAAAATTGCCATTACCTACTAACGAACTTCACCTTTCCTGAAAACATTCATTTGCTCCCAAAGACCGCTCTTCATGATGGTTGAACAATTTTAAAGTCTGAATAAATGCCATATTTAAAAAAAAATTATGATTATCTGTCTTTATCGCTACAAGTCAATCTTCAGTAATCATTATATGTTCATTTTAGAGCCAAATGTCTTTGAGAGATGCACAAACAATAGTACTTCTGGTGTTACCTAGAAATTGACAGGCAACTGAAATATTAATAAGGAAGACAAACGCATAAAAAGGGTAAAAAATCAAGTCATAAGAAATGGCAGGTAAACCATACCAGAGTACAGGTGCTTGTAATGTTAAGGAAATTCATTTGAAAATGAATTTTGCATAAAACCAAAAATTAAGATGTTACTTTTGGTATCATTCTCAACATAATGATCGAGTTCATGTTTAAGATAATCAGTTTTGAGATTATTTCATAAACCACAATTAGATTAGAAGTGCTACATATGTGACAATAAATAAACCAATAAATACAAATATGCAAATGAATAAATGAATACATAAGCCAGCAAATAAGTAATTATGCAAACACACATAAAAATATAGATAGGCCGGGGGGCCATAAGATTGAAAGCAATCGAGCTAGAATAAGTAGATAAACAAATATGCAGATGAATATGTAAAGAAGTAATTCATGTTCAATGATAGCATTCACAAAAGATTTCTACCTACTTGAATCATAGGTATTTCAACATGAAGAATAAACCTATTTGAAGAGAGAGAGAGAGAGAGAGAGAGAGAGAGAGAGAGAGAGAGAGAGAGAGAGACCCTCGTGTATTTTGAGAGTTGGTTTTTGGAAGTTATTGGGTCAGCATTACCTCATTGTTCAGCGAGCAGAGCGAAAATAGCACTATTTAGAAACTTGATGTGTTTTTCAGCTTGACTCACAGTCCATGTTCGCTAAATCACGGCCCATTTGTGAGAGAATACGAATGTTTACTGGCGCGCTTAATTGTGAATGTGGTCTTCGGCTATCATAACCTAGACTCCTCATGATGGTGGAAATGGATGAGCACCACAATAATACTTGAGTTGTTAAGGCTTAGATTGATGCTAAGCATGTGGGGAAAAGGTGTATAAATGAAGAATGAGCTTAGCTTAATAAGGAAAATTATTTGCCCATTAGAGCAAAGTATTGAGTAAATCCAATCATTATCTGACAATTTCAAGTATTGTGGAAAAATATTATGTCATTAAAACTTGTCTTTTCTTTGGATTTGAGGCAGCACTCTGAAGAGAAAGGCAGAGATAAACTAGAGACCAATGTCAAAGTTATATTGCTCTCTTAAAATAATACAGCTCAGGTTTTGAGCAAGATATGATTTTCATGATGACCCGAAATAATTAGCTAACCTACAGACATCAGAATTACTTCATATATGACTTTGACATTGGTCTCTAGTTTATCTCTACTGCCTTTTTCTTCAGAGTGCTGCCTCAAATCCAAAGAAAAGACAAGTTTTAATGACATAATATTTTTCCACAATACTTGAAATTGTCAGATAATGATTGGATTTACTCAATACTTTGCTCTAATGGGCAAATAATTTTCCTTATTAAGCTAAGCTCATTCTTCTCTTATTCTTCATTTATACACCTTTTCCTCACATGCTTAGCATCAATCTAAGTCTTAACAACTCAAGTATTTTTGTGGTGCTCAGTCATTTCCACCATCATGAGGAGTCTAGGTTAACGATAATCCACCTATATATATAATATATATATATATAATATATATATATATATATATATATATATATATATAAAATATAAAGGTGATGCACGGAAAAGGAAAGGAGGAGGCGAGAAAGCCAAAACTTTCGGGCTAACACAACCCCTTTACTTAGGCACAACTGATCATGACAGAGGTTAGGTTTAAGGGACTTGAATTTGTTCCTCATATTCTATTTTTCATATACTCATGTGGGTTAGGTTAAGTTAGATTAAGCGGCTTACAATTTTTTCCCTCATATTCATATTTATGTGAAATGGAGGTTTTTCGTCCGAAGAGTATATCTTGAGCCAAAATGGGGTTGGGTATTTCACGTGGGTTAGGTTAGGTTAGGTTAAAGGACTTGTAATTTTTTTTCACTCATATTCATATTTGTGTGAAATGGGGTTTTTTTCATCCGTAGAGTACATCTTGAGCCATTGGGTTGGGTTGGGTTGGATTGGGTTAGGTTAGGGACTTGTATTTTTTTTTTTTTAATTTTTTTCACTCATATTCATATTTGTGTGAAATGGGGTTATTTCATCCGTAGAGTACATCTTGAGCCAAAATGGGGTTGGGTATTTTCAAGGGGTCGAGCGAAACCATGGTTCTCCTATCAAAAGAGTTCTTTATGAGTCAGTTTGGGGTTCTTTTCTGAACTACAGCGAAATATTTGGTTATTTTCCCATGCCGTCGTTAATGGTCAACGTACATGATGTTAAGATAAAGGCAAGCTTATGGGGTTCATCGCCTGTGGGCCGAATTGGGACGGGTGTTGAGGTTGAGCCGAAATAGGGTCTTTTTCCCTACTCACACCTTACCTGCAAGGTAACTTCGTTTGCAAACAATGTAAACACATAATATAATATATATATATATATATATATATATATATATATATATATATATATATATATATATATATATATATATGAATAACTTGATCACGAAATATATAAAACGTGATGCTATGTACAATTTAAAAGGGATGCCAGCTATTATACATATATATATATATATATATATATATTATAATATATATACATATGTGTGTGTGTGTGTGTGTTTGTGTGTGTGTGTGTGTGTTTGTGTGTGTGTCAGCATGTGATCCTTTTTCATTAAGTATTATTAAGTCAAATTTTGTTTTTATTTACTTTGTTAAACTTAGTTTTGTAAATTTCACTTGTCGTTTGACCTCCTTTCGAGTACGTATAACAATTGTTTACTTGTTATTAACGTATGTGATTGTTTTTTAAGGAGGTTGCGTGTGTGGTCCCTCCCCTGTTGATACGGGGGGTGACTTCTTACCTTCTGCGAGGAGAGCAGGCAGTCGTGTTTGTGTTCCTATCTTAACTTTTATTATAAGTGTTCTTTGAATTATCATTATAAAGGTTGATAATAGTCATTTCAATTCCTGTACTCAAGAGGTTCAGGTGCAATTTCTATCTGTTTATTCATGTTTTAAATTTATGGTTTTTTCTTGGGTTCGTGTACTTCCCCTTTGAATTCATCCTTCCACTTTGAAAACTGAGTTTTTGGAATGATTCCACCCTATCGTGGACTTCATATCGGTGTTATATGGATACTTGAAGAGGATGTTGATTTCTGTATTTTGATGACGGCAAAACGTCCCGTTGCAATATAAATACACACACACACACACACATATATATATATATATATGTGTGTGTGTATATATATATATATATATATATATAATATATATATATATATAGATATATGTGTGTGTGTGTATAATATTAAAATATCTATATTTATATATATAATATATATATATATATATATTATATTACTATATATTATATGTTACAGTAAGAACACGTACTAAGGGATTACGCGTAATCCCTGAATATTTTCAGTGAATACGCGTAATCTCACCAAGAAATTCTCGTCAAGGGGCCAGGTGGATCTAATTGACATGCAAAGCATGCCCAGTGGATCCAACAAGAAATGGATCATGGTGTACCAGGATCACCTGACGAAGTTTTGCATCCTTCGAGCCTTGACGTCTAAAAGAGCTGCAGAGGTCGCTTTCATCTACTGGACATTTTTCTTCTCTTTGGTGCCCCGTTATTCTCCAAAGCGATAACGGATCCGAGTTCACTTCACAAGTCATTACAGAGCTGAAGGAAGTTTTGGCCAAAAATAACACTGGTGCATGGTAAGCCTCGCCATCCCCAAAGTCAGGGGTCGGTTGAGCGCGCAAACGGTGATTACGCGTATTCACTGAAATATTCAGGGATTACGCGTATCCCTAGGTACGTGTTCTTACTGTAAAAATATATATAAATATATATATATATATATATATATATATATATATATATATATATACACATTAGGATACTTTAAATGATTACTGAAATTAAATCCCATATTGATTAGTGCATTTTGATGACGGTAAAACCTGCCGTTATAATATATATATATATATATATATATATATATATATATATATTATATATATATCTATATATATATATATATATATATATATATATATATCTATATATATATATAGATATATATATATAGATATATATATATATAGATATATATATAGATATATATATATAGATATATATATATAGATATATATATAGATATATAGAAATATATATATATATATATATATATATATATAGTATTATATATATATATATATAATGAGTGGTGAAGTTGTTTCGTTCCTGTTCATCACATGATAAAGTTTTCAAGTAAGGGGGAATGATATTGTAGCAAAATCACTATGATTTAGTCCTTGTAGAATGTGAAGTCGGTACTGCTTCTTCAATATGGGATTTCATTTCAGTAATCATTTAATTTATCCTAATGTGTATATATATATATATATATATATATATATATATATATATATATATATATATATACATTAGGATCATTAGGATACATTAAATGATTACTGAAATGAAATCCCATATTGAAGAAGCAGTACGCCGACTTCACATTCTACAAGGACTAAATCATAGATGATTTTGCTACATATCATTCCCCCTTACTTGAAACTTTATCATGTGATGAACAGGAACGAAACAACTTCAACCGCTCATATGACTGATGCAAATACAGGTTATCTTTTGTGCTTAAATAATGACATTAACCACAAGAGAAAATAATTCGTTGTTACAAAGATTGTATATACTTCTTGGATTACCAGTAAACTGAGTAAATACTGCTATTGCCTAATTGGTAACTGTAACACTGAGTGACATTTGCACAGTTCTTCATACCTGGAAATTGTTAATCTTGTCTCAACGTTACATTCTCTAAAAAAGAAAAAAAAATCAAGTAATATCAGCGACATAGTTTACATAGTGGGTTGTCTGTCGTGATTGATATCACGTCAAAGACTGAGATGGAACGAGAGATAAAAGGCACATAACAAGATAATGAACAATGATCCATTTGCGAGATGTAAAAATAACGTCTACCATACCAAGAAAAAATGAACGCCTTATTAACGGCAATAACGTCTTTCCACTTAGGGAACGAATATATCTTCCCACATTATTTCAAACAGAATACAGATAACAGGGCCGAAATGTGTAAATGTCCGGCCGTCCCAGATAACTCCCATAATCCACCTAAAATGAGAAAAGGTTGGCGTTTAGTGTTCAATAATCTGTCAAGGGGGATTCCTTTACAATATAAGTTTCAGGAAAAGGGTTGTTTCCCTCACCTATGTGGTTAGGAACCGGCGAAGATGAAAACGTGCGACCCATAAATTAACTTGGTCTCCTCCGCTGGTGATTTACTTGACTATGGCAGTGTTAATAGAGACCTTTTGTCTCGCTCAAAAACAGGAGAGAGAGAGAGAGAGAGAGAGAGAGAGAGAGAGAGAGAGAGAGAGAGAGAAGGGAAACCTATTAACCTTCAAGTTAGTAAAATACTCCCATATGATTTATATTGTTAAAAACCGGACTCAGAGAGAGACAGAAAAAAAAAAGAAACGTGGGAAGAAAATCGAAATGTAAGGTTCACTTAGTACTTTATGGTCTGGTTGAGGCACCGTTTTCATAACAAGGGAAGGTTTTCCTCACAGCAAATCTCGGAATCGCTGAATATCTAGCTGCCAAATCTGGTACTAATTAGGATCTTCTCTGTAATCGTGGAGAAAAATTGTATGGCAAAAGCAATACATTAACTTTATGAAATATGGCCATTATTCTTCGCTTCAACCGCCTACATTCCATACACGCTTCTTTTATTTTAGGAAGCCCCATTAGCAAGCTACTGACGGAATAATTTCACATTTTGGGGGGAAGAGAGAGAGAGAGAGAGAGAGAGAGAGAGAGAGAGAGAGAGAGAGAGAGAGAGCTGGTTTATGACATGGCAAGCAAGCACAACCTTCTTATTAAAATACTTATCGCGAAGAAACAAAGTACAGTAGACAGAGGTGTTGGAAACGGTTTCAGAACCTTTTGAATATTTTATACATTCCACGTCTATAGCGGTAGGCTAAAAATATTGCTTATCAGCCTAACTTGGAAGACAACTTGCAAGGAAGATTCACGAGTAAAACTCGTAAAATCTAAATGTTCTATTAGGAATTTAATAATATTTACTGGTCTAATATATTGTGCATATATATATATATATATATATATATATATTATATATTATATATATATATATATATATATATATATATATATAATATATATGTATATATATATATATACATACATACTATATATATGTACATACATACATATCATACATACATATTATATATACTGCGAATATATATATATATATATCAAAATATATATATAGATACATTAATATAAATAATAACATTATATAGCCCAATGTGTTAAACCATTTAAATATTATTCCAAGACATTATTTAAGATTTTACAAGTTTTATTCGTGAATCTTCCATTGCAAGGTTATCTTGCTTTACATTTTCCAAAACTATATTAGTATTCTCATAATTGCCCAGAACACAATGGGTGATCGTCTTCCTCAAAAAGGCTGAGACCCCTATTTTAATACTTCATGAAAACTGATGCACTATTTGGAAAAGAAAGCAATTTTTTTAGTAAAGGGCCAAGTTCACGAGATATGAAATTTCTGTACAAGAAAGCAGCCTTGATGTCATGAGAGGGAATTTCAGCATGAAATTAACAAGTAAAAATTGCTAAAGACTACACATTAAAAGACGCTGGTAACAGATAACAAAGACATTATCTCGAAACATTTTTCCTTTACTAATCGTGAGCACTATCAACTTGAACCTCTGAACAGCAATAAGAACACAGGGCTGAGCGATAACCAGGGCAACCCCTGAGGAAGATCTGCAGTATTTATATAAACCCACATAATGTTCTCTCCATGGAGATAAGGATGCGAGGCGGCACCAATTTATGTCTCCGGATAACAACTGCAAAATAGAGAATCGATAGCAACCCATTAATTAGAGGTTTTTTCTCCAGGGTTAATCTACAACCGTGCGTAAAAATGGCTCATTATCTTCACCTTTTTTTTTAAGAATTTAGTTCGACAAATGTTGGCTGGCCATGTGCCATAAACAAGCACTTTTTATCTAACTGTTAGGTATAAGTGCGGCATTTAAGATAACTTAAGAAATCTTAACATACGTCGCAGTGGTAATGAAGACATCGGAGTAAAAGATCACATAACCCTTGGGGGAAAAATACACAAACAGGACACCAAGAGGAGAAAACAGGACAAAAGAAATCAAGAGATGATGGAAAATGAAATCTAGGACAACAGCAAGGTGAAAAAATAACGGAGAAAAACGGGTTAGATAGCAAACTAAAAATACGAAGTACTTATGCCACAATTAAAACCACTTTTCATAAGGAGCAAAATACAATTTCTATATAGGATACTGTCGGAGAACACTGAAGAGTTAAAGACGTAACATTCGTTGACTGATAAGAGTGAAGATAAACGAAACTTCAAGAGAACGGATCGAGCACCCGGTTGACCACGGATAAAGAGCATAAAACTCTTCAACGAGATACGACCTGAGATGAAAAAAAGAAGACGAAAAACGCCTAAGTTCACAAATAAACCAGCAATAGCCAAGCGTAATACTTATCGTTTTTGAAACACTCCAATTGTACCACGAAACAGAGAGCCACGAAGACACATGCCCACGTACATGCTTAATTGCACCATACTTATACATACGTATGTATGTGTGTGTGTATCATGAATATTTGAAAAAAATTAATTATGCAAATAGTTAGCCAATAATATATATATATATATATAGATATATATATATAATATATATATATATATATATATCTATATATATATATATATATATGTATATATATATAATAATAATAATAATATAATAATAATAATAATAATAATAATAATAATAATACCTCTCATTGTGACCATTTCCTTGCGTAAAACTGACTGTTGAGTACAACCCATATTGATATATAGACTGTAACTTGATTGAACAAAAATAAACTTCTGATACTAATGCTTCGATGAACCTACGCCATTTCTCTCGTCTTTCTTCCCGTCAAGTTACTTCGTCATTCAAGTTCATTGAAAGGCTGAGATTAAAGAAAGGAGGTTGTTTTACCAGTCCAATGAGTCAAACTTGACTCTCACAGGGCTGGTGGCCCGAAAAAGATCGGGATATAAATAATTCTAAAAAAAAAAAAAAAATAAAAAAAAAAATAAAAATAAAAACCCCAAATAAATAAATAAATAAACAAATAATATATATACATATATATCTATTTATCTTCAAATATAGTACTAAATCTAAGTGAATAAATGAATGAATAAATAAATTATATATATGAAATCTAAGCGATAAAAAGAATTAACTATATATTAAATCTACGTAATTTAAAAAAGAATTAGTAATAAATAAAAATCTCAGGTAAAAACTTAAATTCTATCAATTAAACGTGTATTCCTTAGAAAAGTTAAAATTCTAAAACAAAACAGAAAAACTACTAGATTCAGTTAAAATGTCAGAAAACGTTTTCCGGCCAAAACATATCTCTCTTTCTCGCTTAAAAAAAAAAAACCCGACAACAGAAAATATATGTTTAATAAGATAAAAAAGTATCACACTCACTGCACATTTGGGAATAGTGCCGTGAGGTGTACACCATTAAAAATCCATCGGTTCCAGAATATCGTATGGCCAATTCTTAATCGAGTCAATATTACCTCAGTTTTTTTTGTCCCCGTATTGATTAGATGACTCCCATGGAGAAACAGTTGACTTAATTGTCTTAATTTATTATTCTGAGATACGTTGCTCCACAATCTTTGCCACTGTTTTCCATTGTAAATGTTTTTAATAAAGTTATGTAATCTCTAACGGGGAGATTAAATATTCCGTTGAGGCAGGTTGACGGCTGTTTTAGCAGCAGTATCCGCTCTTTCATTTCCAACAACTCCTACATGAGCTGGGACCCAACATAATTCAATATCTACCCCTTCAAGATAAAAATTGTTTAAAAGTTCTTTAATCTTTAATACCAACAGGTTCTTATGTGAATAGCTTTTGAGGGCTTCTATGGGCACTTCGTGAATCCGAGTAGATGATAAACACAAATTTAGTCTTTCTTCATGTGCTTTAACAATATTGATGGCTAGTAAAAATGGCATATAGCTCGGAGGTGAATACTGAAGACTCTTTTGGCAATGATAACTGGCTCATTTTCTTCAAAGACACTGCAGCGCTTCCTACACCCACTGAAGATTTAGAGCCTCAGTGTATAATGGCGTAGTGAGGACCTTTCCTTTGAATATAGCTCTATGGCAATTTGTTGATGGTGACTCGGGGTATAGCTAAATTTCTTTGATAAATGAAAAAGATGAGAGCATATTCTGTTTTTTTTTCATGATCCAAGGTGGGGGAAAAGAGATTGGTAGAATGATGTTCATTTTGATATTTGTTGACTGGGCAACAGCCTAGTTTTGCTCTATGGGGGAATGATGGCACATGATTATTTATAAAAATAAATCACTCTGAAAAAAGAGCTTTTTTGTAGGAGAACTTATAGACAGAATATTCAATGCACTCCGCATTGTTACAAAATCCCGATGCAACGACAAAGGGGGTTCTCAATTTCACATAAAACCGAGAGATTTGGGGATGATCTAAACGCTCCACTACAAATTCTCAGGCCTCGAGTATGTATTGGATCTAAAGACTTCAAAGTTGCTTCAGATCCTGATCCATATATTGGGCTTCCATAATCTATTCTTGATAAGACCAATGCCTATATCATCAGTAAAGTTGATCTCCTTGCACCCCATATTGTATGAGATAATTTCATCATTAAGTTAAGAGCACTATTACATTTAGATTTGATGTAAGATACATGTGCTTTCCATTCAAATGAGTATCAAAGACCAGTCCCAAAAATTTTACGTTATCGTTGGGAAAATGGGATTGTTTGTACATTGCCCAAAGTAAGATTTATATCTTGATTCGTTTCCATCTACTATTCCTATAAAACATTATTGCCCGAGTTTTTTCTGCCGAAAGTCTGAAACCAACAGACGCAGTCCAAGCTTGTATTTTTCGAATGGCATTATTTAGAATTCTTTGCAAATGACGAAGATTGTTGGATGAATAGTAAATTGCAAAGTCGTCCACATAAAGACTACTTTGCACTCCCTCCAGTGGCATTTGATCTACTATATCGTTAATTGCCAACGCAAAAAGCGTTCCACTTAAAACACTGCCTTGGGGTACACCACAGTCAAGCTTAAAAGATTCAGAGTAAATATTATCAATACGAGTTTGAAATGTTCTTCCATCTATAAAATTTCTGATAAAAATAGGAAGATGTCCTCGGAAACCGTTATGATGCAAGGATTTTAGTATCGAGTACCTCCATGTTGTATCATATGCCTTTTCTGAATGTCAAAAAATAGGGCTATTGTGATCTGTTTTCGTTCAAACCTCTACGTACATAATTTTCAGGTGAAGAAAGAGAGTCCAAGGTGGATCGCTCCGATTGAGAGCCAAATTGAGAATTTGATAAAACATTATTACGACGCAAGCACCAATTCAATCTATAATTAACCATCTTTTCCAGTAATTTACACACAACTGGTTAGTGAAATTGGTCTGTAATTATCTGGATTACTAGGATCTTTTCCTGCCTTAGCTATTGGTATTACTATTGCATGTTTCCATGCCTTTGGAATAGATGTTTGGTCCAAAGATGATTATAGAAATCCAATAGATAGGCCTTGGCTAAAGGGGCTAGATTTCTCATCATATCGAAATTTACATTATCTTTTCCAGGGGCTGTGAGCTACAGTTTGATAATGCAAATTCCAACTCTTCGTTCAGTAAATCTTTTATTGTAGTAAATATCTTCTACAGTATCAAAATTCAATGGTATTGCTTCTTCTCTTCTTTTAAGGGCTCGAAAGTGGGCATCTAAATTATCAATACTGCTTATGTTTTCAATATTACGACCGATAATATTAGAGATTGTCTGAGAATCATGTATTAATGAGCCATTATGCATTAATGCGTGTCTTGTTGGTCTGCTGTAAGAACCGTTAATCTTCCTAAATTTCTGCCACACCTTCTGCATAGAAGTATTATCTGATATGCTTGACACGTATTTTTGCCATGAAATTATCTTGCCTTTAATTACTTCCTTCCTAAAATTTAGCAGAAATCTTATTGAAATATGGTTTCAATACACTAATTTCTATGGCTATGTCAACTAATTTGTTTATTGTATTCCCTAACATTAGGGGACCTGTACTCAAATGTTTGAATCTTTTATTTAGGGTTTCTAATTTCTTCCAATTGCATGCTTTTCGTTTATCAGTTGGGTTAATGTGTCTGACCACCATGGGACCGAATGTTTCAACTGTCGATTGCCAGTCAGAGGCATCGATTTATCAGCCGCTTGTGTGATAAAATTCACAAAGTCGTCGTTTGTTTTATCATGGTCCTGGGAATAATCAAAGGCAGGCACTTGCCTAGTGTAAAACTTGAACTTATCCCAGTCAGCTTTATTTGTATTATACCGTTGGATCGGAGAAGTTGGTGTATGTCCTAATATGGTAATCAAAATAGGAAAATGGTCACTGTTAAACAGGTCATCTAGGACATTCCATTCAAACCTATCAACAATACTATTGGAACAGAGTGTTAAATCAATTGACGAATAGGTGCCATGAGTTTTTGAGTAGTAAGTGTCTACTCTCTGCCTCATTCATATAACAGAGGTTGTGATCATTCATCATCTGTTCGACCTTTGAACCATCTGTGTCAAACATCAACACAATTGGTATCCCAGATGGGATTGTGGGAGTTAAAGTCTCCTAATAATAGGAAAATTCTCTTGCCTTTTGGGGAATACTTTAGGTAGATTTTGCAAATTATAGTTACAAGAGGGTTGATTGTACATATTATAAATATTAAAGGAGTTATTATCTAAATGTAATCTAACTCCAGATAATTGAAATTCTGAGGTTCTAAAGGATATAGCATCGTAAGTTACTCTGTATGAATATAGATTGCAGTTCCTAATGTATTAGCAGAAGGAACTGAATGAGATGCTAAATTGTAATTTCCTATTGATTGAACGGTATTATTTGTATGCTGTAAGCATATTGCAATTGGATTATAATATTTAATAGTCTTTGAATTTCCCCTTGATGTAAACGGGTTTTAAGACCATTAACATTCCATGGATTACGTATGAATTGTACATTATGGTAGTGGAGGTGGAATATCACTAGGTAGAGTATTGTTTCTGCTTATTTTGCCGGGAATGGGTTTCTGTTTAACTGCAGTAGCAGTATTTTTTTGAATTAGGTTTTGCTTCTTTAGCTATGGCTCCCTGTTGGTTACTTCGATTTCGATTCGTTTCCTGAATTTCTTTTGGATTGTGATTAAATTTTTCTAGAAATTTTTCAAGATGAAGGGTGCCTGTTGCACGCTTCTTTATTAGATGGTCAACACACATACAACCATGTTGTGGCTTCTAATTTACCATATCTGGTTTTTTATTTTTGTTCTTAGTAAAATTGTCTATTAGATTATTCATATTATGTATACTTATATTTTAAGGTCATTGAATTCGTCTAAAAACAATCATTACAGCCACAGGACATTTTGTGGGTTGTTTTATGCCCTGTGGTGTTTTATGGGATATCATTGATTTACTAGTTTTTTTGCCTAAAAAACTGGTGAGGGATTTATTTCTTCAAGGGGTACATTGTTAGTAAGGATTCCTTCCGCTTCTTGAGAACCGTGTGCATTTGCGTGTACTTCGGCCTTTATCACATGGGTGGTAATATGATTGTCTGAAACATTAAGTTCAGATTCAGAGGTTGGGAGTTGAAGCAATGTTACTATTTCTGCTTCAATTGGGTTTGGTACATGGGTAGAAGCCCTTTCAGGTATGTATACTTGAAGAGTATCTTTCTGCTGGTTTTGTTAAGCATATCTCATTATTCGATTTTTTTGATTTGGGAGGAGTTGTACTTTCAAGTACACGTTTTTTTCTTTCTGACTTTGCTTTTGGGATTTCTAGTTCCACCATCTCCACTTCAGAAAGTTCTTCCGTCTCTTTGGTGCTGTCATCGGTGGCAAGTATGTTGAATCTGTTCTGTACAGAAATCTGCTCTTCTTTTTTAGTTTGATTTTGGGTAGTAGTGTCATTCTTTTTTCCAATTATTCTATTTATATGCTGGCGTTTTGGTAATGATTTGGGAATACCAGCGTCAATGCAAGAATTGGATTCTGATCGACTTGATGAAGAAGTAGAGTTATCAGGAATCCTTGATTCTGCACCAGACAAGAAATGAGAAACTTGTATATCATCAGTTGAATGCTGATTCTTGGATGCTACTTTCGCATAAGTCGAATTATTACCTAAAATATGTTTTCCTTGCAGCTTTTATAGGTGATATGTTCATTATTAGCAGTATCTATTATAGTCTGTTCTAATTTATACAGAGGACATTGTCTTGAGTTCGGAGAGTGAGCTCCCTCACAATGATAACAAAATCTTTCGGATACACAATCTTTGGAGGTATCGTGGAATTCAGAAGCATTATGGAATTTGGAGCAAATGAAGCATCTTTTTTCATTGGTGCATTTCCAATAACATGACCAAAATCATAACACTTGTAACACTGCATAGGTCGTGGGTGGAATTTCTTGACAGCAATGCTCAAGTGTCTGACTTTTATATAGTCTGGAAGATAGGGTGTGGTAAATATCAACAAGATGGCATTGTTATCTCCTTGCTAGCTTTTTAAAACCTTTATAAACAGAAGAGGGGCATCTCTTCAGTATGTCTTCATCAGAAACTCATATAAATCTCTACAATATATTTAATCCTTTTGACTGGTTGAAGGTGCTGTGAGGATAAACTTTCCCAATGCTATCTGAATCAGAAGGTTTAAAATTTCTCTAAAACTACTGCTTGGGATTCATTCCCAGCCTTAATTAATAGATTATATCCAAAACGCTTCAAATTTCCTTGAGGAATGGTACCAACTTTCTTCTCAAGGCATTCGTATCCCTTATGATGTTGTTTGCACCCTTCCTTGTACGAAGCAACATACCAATTGGCTCAGGTAATACCCTTGGAGCAATTTTCTGGGCATCACACAAGTCAGAGTGCTTTGGAATATAGTCAAATTCAGAATCCAAAACGTTTTGAATATTATGCAATTTTGCACAGCCAGAAAATCCGCAAATGTTGCCACTTTTGATATTGGAAAGGGCAACCATAGCTTTGGAATGATCCTGAAAGTTATATATGCTTCAAAATCTTGTTTTGTCTTTTGAGAGTTTCAGCTTCATCCTTTCAATCTCTCCGAATGGTTTAAAAGAGTGAACAATTTTTCATAATTCATATCAAGTGCAATGCCCGTACAATACAAGACTCTACAATTTTCATTTGCACTGCCAGATTTTTTAATCCCCTGGCATCCTGGGGATGAAGGAATAAATGGTTCCAGTGTGTAAATACTGGAACTGGAGGAAAGGCCCTTTTTAGTTCCCTGGTCGTCAACCGAGTTGTCATTACTTGAAGTCGCTAAAGTCGTCACAGTGCCGGTGGAGAGTCAGCAAAATCCAGGGGAGGGGGGGTCATTAGCCGAATTATCCATAAGAAGGTTTTAGTTTGTTTGTTTAAATGTTTTGTGTTTGTTTGTTTGTTTTACCTGTTTGAGAATATTAAGAAAGTATCATACGTTGTAAAGGGCATTTACATTCTCCACTATCGGCACAGTGAGAGCATACTTCCCAGATGATCCGCTCCATACCCTACCCGTAGGATCGCATCAAAACAGATACAGAGGCACAGGTGGAGCTAAACCACCCGCCTGTTGGACTGAGACCATAAATCATGGAATCATCCCCCTTGCATCTGTAATGACGGGCTTCCGGCCATAAGCCGAGAGTCCTATTTCAACAAAGATTGGATCCCCCTGGATTCCGATGACCCAACCTCCGGGAACAGTTGTTCCGCCAAAAGGTCCAAACCTTCTTCGGGACGGCTGACGTCATCCTATACTCTCACATATAGCTTTGAATGAAAATCCCTCCCAACCGTGATCCCTTCTCCCATTCATCAAACCTGCATGATGTAACGAATGTGGAAATATCCACGCTATTTACTAGTAAAAAAAATTGAATAAAAGAAATATTACTAATAGGGTATGGACAGCAAGAAGAAAGTAGGATGCTAAAAATAGGAAGAGGTCGAAATAAAAAAAGGAATTAGTGAAAGACTAAAGAGAGAAATTTAGATTCGAGACTTGGGGAAAATTTCCCCAAGTTCGAGAGCCCTCTTGCCCGTTTCAAGGCTTCACCAAGGAAGAAACATTCCAAGGTGAAGCCAAGAAACTTCGTCAAGGCATTCTCTCATTAAGAGGGATTGAAAGGCTGAAACGTCACCTTGTTCTCATTATAAATTGTAATTAATGTTTTTAAATCAGGATTTCATACAGATCAGCATAACAACGCGACTAAGGACCAACAATGAATAATCGGCGTTGGCGTTTAGATTTCGCAGTTGATATAACTAACTAGTTGGAGACAAGATTGGAATTAATAAGTATCTCATTAATTTGGAATATACCACCCCTACCCCCCTTCCTTTAACAACCATCACAAACCCCAAAAAACTAGATGCCCAAGATAAAACTCTCCCACCGATACAAACCCATTAAAATTATTTGTTGTTTTGGAAGCACTCTTCCATGTAATGGATCAAATCTTGGATGTGTTTTCTTTTAGGTGTGTGTGTTTGCCGTATTAGGTTCTTAGGAAGAAAAATATGTGGAAAACATATTACATAACTGGCACTGCAAAGCCAAGTGGATGCCGTTTTCCAGTGATACGATATGTTAGCGTCATCTCTTTGTGGATGATTCTATCGGGAGTGGGGTGCCGAGTGTCCCGTGTCGGACCCGTCCTCTTATCGGGTGGTATCGGCCTGACAAGCAGTCAATTAGACCCTTTCAACACCTAATTTGTGGTCAGATATGCGATGTCTGCCATGGCTGGGCATCGCATAGACCAGCTTCTACCATAGGACCAAGGCGTCACAGGCATGTGGTGGTTCTGTTTATAAAGGAACGGCTCTGTCGCTATCTGGTCTTCATCGAACTGATCTGTCTTTTGTAGAGAGAGAGAGAGAGAGAGAGAGAGAGAGAGAGAGAGAGAGAGAGAGAGATAAGGACCGGCAAGAGGAGAGAGGGAGTGTTGCCATTCTTTCAATTAAGCGAACACACCTAATCTCATCTCTGACAGACTCTATTATATCACAGGTAAATAGAGATGTAATTGAACTCCTCTCTACCTTTTCTCCTTCTCTTAAAATGGGAGTCGTGGATTAGCTTCGTTCTAATTATAAGTTTGGCCTTTGTGTCCTTTGTCCTCATTGTTCTTGAAGACGTTAATGTCGAAGTAGAGTTTGCTTACTATTTACGAGAGAGAGAGAGAGAGAGAGAGAGAGAGAGAGAGAGAGAGAGAGAGAGAGAGAGAGAGAGAGAGAGAGAGAGAAAAAATCATTTAAATCTTTAAGATTACATAATCTGCTTAATCTGTCTAAGTTTTATATGTATTTGCGTAAACTGATGATGTAGTTACATACAATATATATAAAAACTGCTACCGAGAGTGAAGAATTACTTATTTTTGGGTCAGAAGATATTTGGATCATTTACTGTTGTTGACCATCGACAAAACAAAAATGACTGCTAAGAATATCTTTTAAAGGATAACTTTTACGTAAACCACTCTCAAAGTATAAAAGCACATATTCATTAAAAGTAAACAAACGTGGCCATACGAATCAACTTAATTCCTTACTTGATTGTCCCAGCCGAAAATAAACATATTTTTGGCGGAAATAAATTGCGAATTTTGCCAGCACACCTTTATGAAGAAACTGCAGATTTTGAAAGCCATTTCTATGCCTTCAACGTCTAGAAGTGTGTCGCTTTCCAGTCAGGTTTCATACTACTCAGTTTGTTATGAATTGTGTTTTGGCTACAACTAAAATGTGGAATAGTTTTCTTAGTGCAGTTGTGGAATCTTCTGATCTCCAAATGTTCAAGCGAGGACCAGGTTCATTCCTGCTTTCTGTTGACGTCTCCTGAATTCAGGTATTTCTTTTATTGCCAATTCCTCATTTCCATTCATTTATCACCTTTCCCTGTAACTTGTCTCTCTCTGCAACCTGATTTCCCTCTACAGCTATGTTGGATTTATAGTCCGTTGACGCCGACCATAGTTTTTCAGCTGAAGATTAAAAGAGAGAGAGAGAGAGAGAGAGAGAGAGAGAGAGAGAGAGAGAGAGAGAGAGAGATATCACGCTCACTCGTAGTACTTCATAGTATAAATAATGTTCCATCTTGTTCTTTCTGTTGTTTGCCTCAAGCAACCTTAGATAGGCAGTGTACCTCCTTCACATTTTTATCGTATTACATCGCGGCGTCGCTCTTACACCATTCAAACCCACCTGGTAATGTGTACCTGACATTTTTTTCTAATTGGACTGATAAATTACCTGCCAAACAGTTAAAAATATCGCAGAATTCTTTCTAAATAAAGCTTAAATGTGAAACATTAATTCACGATTTACTACAGGAAATACCTAATTATTCATAAAATCAACCCTTCTACAATGTATATATGTATGTATGTATATATATATACACATACATAAATATCCACGCACAGCGATGTGTTGTAGTTAGCAATTTTTATTCGTACATCCCCGTCCATTTCTTTCTTTTCAGGGACAATAACTCAAAGGCTTCCGTGCGTTCAGAAGATCCTTTTGTATACATATCAATTTATAAATGTCACTGTTATTCTGAAGCAATTGCAATTCCCTCAGTGTACTGATAATTATTCTTTAAGTGTAAATTTCCCACAGACACACACATACACCATTGTCTCTTTATTGTGTTAAGTATAAGCCCGCATTTTGGAAAATAATGTGACACGTATGGACGCTCTAGAACTGGGAAACTTTACTTCTTCCGCTTTTTATCAACTTCGCCGGTTCATAACATTATTACAGTTTCTCACAGGTTAAATCACTCTCATATTGCCTCGGATTTATAGCTATCATGAATATAAGCGTTGAAGATCATATCACAACGCAGTTCTTATCAAGTCTCAACACTCTTTATGGCAAAATTTTATTTAGTTTTTTCTTATTTTTTTCAGAAATTTTCTTCATTTATGCGACTATATTTTTACCGAGATTGATGTTCAATAAGCTTACTATGCTCCATGCAATCACACTATTTACATTTCCACTAAGCGTATAATAGCACTGAACACTACATATTCCAAGGCCAAAACAATGAGATGCAGAACCTTAAGAATACAAAATACCTCAATAAAGCGATAATAAATGAAGACAACGCTGAAAGATGACGAGCAATAGATTTATATCAACACAACAGTGAGAAAAATATAATATTTTTGGGTGAATGACTGCAGAGATCTATATTATGTTATATCAAAAGCAAAACCTTTAATGACTGAATTTTAATACACATTATGTAGGTCAATAACAAAATGATACAGATACACGTCATGCAAAAATAACAACGCTATGAAATGAAGATCATACGTGTAACTAGCCCAAAGCTTTTCTTTACCTAGCTAGACCCACCATAGTTGATCAACTGCCAAATACAAATCTAAATACTATCAGATTTTTCCCAGAACCTGATCCAAAGCTTGTGACAGGATAACTAACCACTGGGACGTGAACATTATTTAAAAACATCTACGTTTTGACAATTATCCAAATTTTTTCTTTCATAAAAGTCAAACTGACGATGCTCCTTTTATTAAGACTTATACAATTCACAATTCTTGAGGAGTCTCTAATTAGCCAAACTCAGTCAATAAGATCACTACCATATAAAGAGCTAAAGCCGAGAAGAAAGTAATACAAAAGTGAATGAACCGGTTACACATTTCTTCCATCCTATAGACACACTAAGATACCAGAGCTCTCATGACTTTGTAAAGAATAGCCCAATGTTCGTCGTATCTCAGGGATCCATTGTCTGGAATGTCATCCCAGATATCGCTTATCGACAATCGCATCGTCTCCTGGTTGACCGACTTGAATAAGCGGCTCGAATATGTTTACTTTTTGTAGCGGCCCAATCCGATTTAGTCAATTTAAGTTAAACTTACAATGGCACGATAATTGGCTCATAATGAAAGCAAATGAATATAGGTTCCCGCCAAGTTTCTTATTTAAATAAACGTTTATTTATGTTGCACAGCTGATTACATCAAAATCCAGATTTTTAAAAAAATTTCATAACCTGTCAGGAAAAAACCTCCATCGAGGCCATTACTCCGTGTCTGACAATGTAAAGGAAAATATGATATATGTGGATGGATATATTGAAGGCTACTTTAATCATCACTTGATCTCATAAGAGTATAAAATAGTATAAGATTAAATCATCTAGGAGAATATCAGGTCGAAAGCTATTATGTCCTAACTTGATGGGCCATCTCTTTTGACAGTAATAATATAGGATGATGGTCACGTCAGTTCTACCATGGAGCCACGACATGAATAAAAATGGTTAGACTACCGCAAATATCATAATAAGCAATATTTAAAGAATTACATGAGCAATTTTGAGTGGATTCAACTCGTATCAGGGGTACCTATCGTTAACAAGGAGGTAACTCACTCTCTCTCTCTCTCTCTCTCTCTCTCTGGCAAAATGTCTTGAAGCTTGCCCGTACAAAAATACACTCATGGATCATAGATTGCTTACTCGGTGGTTGCTAAACAGCTAAAAGTTAGCAAGATCATGCTGTACAATGCTGCAAATTTCATCAAATTTTCTCAGTAAAACTTGTAATTTTCGAGGACATGCATATGGTGCTATATAATTTCTCGTGCAATCATATTCGTATTGCAATGCTACAAAACCCGATCAAATTTGAAAAGACGTATCCTTACACCATGATAATATTTCTAAAACTAGTCTTGTAAAGACTGCATACTACCAAAATCACTAATGTTAATTGGGTAGGAAAAATATATTCTCAAAACATTTCACCGTGACAAAATCCTCCGTCTTATAAAGTATCGCTAATAATCTTTCAATTGCTGTTTCTACTCAGTCACTACCCGACTTATTTACATTCCTCTGTTAAAGCCTTGGAGACTTGGCAACAATGTAAAACCTTCAGGTCTGATTTGATGCTGGGTAAAGAATATTCTATAGCAGCTTCTGCTTAAACATTATGGGATCTTTGTAAACTTTCCTCTTTTCTTTACAGAATCTTTATTTTAAAAGATGACAGCGTCAGTACTCAAATAAAGTGCTCAACACCTAATCAGGTATGTGTATTGAATTATACGCAGCGAGTCAGCTGAGAAAAAGAAAGGTCAGATATACATCAACAATTTTTTCAACTTCCATAACTAAACATTTACAAACTATGGAATTTCACAGTACATTACAGCTTGATATAATTAATGAATATTCTGATCAATGAGATAGATTTCCTAATTAATATTTTCAAGTTAATAATTTGTCTATATTCAGTTAACGCTTTCAACCTCGCTTTTCTAAACATAAACTGACAGTCTTGACAGTTTCTATAATTTATTGTGCGTTGTTAGACGCTGTACCGTGAAGGGAAAATAAATTACACTATCAAAATATTCGAATCTAAAATACAAATCTATCTCCTCATCCTAAGGATGTACCAAAATTAATTACTTGGAGCTGTTACGCAAGAAGCGCCATATTACCGAAGGTTTTCAAGTAGTAGACATCGGAATATTCAACCCAGTAATTCAGACTTCATATTTTACACTATCACTGATAATCCTAAATATAATTAGCCCCGGTATATTCTTATTCCAAACACGTAGCCCTAGGGTTGATCAGTCAGTAGCTGTTCCGAACATTCTCTCTCTCTCTCTCTCTCTCTCTCTCTCTCTCTCTCTCTCTCTCTCTCTCTCTCCAATAACTTGTTTGCGTACAAAGAAACTTTTTATCAATACCAGCATTCTAATTAAAACGAACCCTATTTTCTTTACAAACAGCTTGCGTATATAAATAGAGGAGGCATCTGCCTTAGTCAATCTCAATACACACACAAACCTCATTCTTTTATCACAAAGCTAAAGCTAGGCCAGAGACCGTCCATAAAAGCGAGTACCCAGAGATGTGAGCGTCCTTTCATAATTGAAAAATAATCCTTCCCACTTCCATCTGTCAAGTCTCCTCAAACCGTCCATTAAGTCTTTAAGCACTGTGCGATCATTATACACACTAGTGGGGACAAACCACATATCAAAGGCCATTACTTTTGCCTTTAATGAATGACCTTAACGTTGGCCATTTTCTCAGGGGATATAATCCGAATCACAAATGAACTATAAGTACGTCTGCGCTGACAAATGAATTACAACAATCATTTTACGGATGATTACAAGTTATTTAGCAAGAACTCATTTCATGAAACTTTTTAGTAAATCTACACTTCTACCATAAATCTATTGCCACTATAAGACAGAATAGTTTTAATCCGGCATTTCCTTCAAATTCAAAAGGACAAGCAATATTAAAATATATACTGGATTTCTAAAGTACCCTACACCTTGCATCAGTTTATCTTCTCGAGAGGCCATCTGTTAATTAAAATTTTAATTCGTCTTACAAAACAGAAAAAGGTGTTTCTCTCTGAGACACTGAGTCTCACGAGCTATGCAGATAAATATCATGTTTAATACATTGCCTGCAAGGAGTAATCTACAATGATTACAAAATCAGGTTTAAAAGATTAAGATCACTCACGTCTGTTACATGGTCACCCTTCCGCATCATCAGACCACTAGCAACCAAATGCTTAACTAGGAGATGCCAAAGGCACTATAAACTGGCTTATAACTAAAGGTTGGCTTATAGTTCAATCACACAAGCCTGTATTATGTCAACAGCAACTACACAACGTATGCATATTTGAAGTTTCCATTTTAACCTCATTGGACAGTTTTCTACACACTCAGACCTTCCACTGACATTGTTCTAAACTTGTGCATTTACTACCTCATAACCACCACCTCACCCCAACAGGATGGTGCGCAATGATATTTTCGCAATCCATTCATTAATATATTTCATTTCCTTTATAACATTGCTACCATTTGAAGCATGGTTTTAACACAATCAACTAATGATTTAGACAGCAAAATCATATACTTCATGGAGATAAGATATGGGATTTACCACGAGATAATAGCCCAGTGTGGAGAGCTGGCTTTTACTCTCCCTGGTCGTAGGGGTTAACTTCAAGGCAGCACAAGAAAGTATGAAATTATTATTATTATTATTATTAAAGTAGTTTAACCAGACCACTGAGCTGACTTTCAGCTCTCATAGGGCTGGCCCGAAGGATTAGATTAAAATTAAAAAAAACCATGTCTAGGCCAGAGGCAAAGCTCTGGCACCGAAGTGTTTTCTCGGTGTGATGACGAATGAGTGAAAATTAAACTAGAAACTGCACAAAGGCACACACTCACACAGGAACACATGCACACTATAAATACATTTACTCATGTTTCCATATTTTCATAAAAAATAAAATCAGAATAAGTTAAGTAACATTTAAAAGTTTTGTTTTAAAATTCATTAGTCTAATAATGTTCGTATTTTCAAAGTTTACTTAGATTTATATTTATCAACTAAATTGCACCTTCTTTAAGAACATAAAAATGGGTATGACTGAAAATGCAGAAGATTCTGACAAGATTTCTTTCATAGATCTGTTTCCAAGTGTCGACAGTCGTTGCTGGTTGTACTTTGGGCATTCGCATAACACATGTTTGACAGTTATAACCTCCCTGCACTCTGCGCACTCAGGAGCTGAGCTACGTGGGCAGCTCATTAAGTGTCCATGTGTCAGACGGGTATGGCCTATACGGAGACGTGTCAGAATTACTTGTTCATGTCTTTCTCTCCGATATGATGAACTCCACTTTCTACTTCAGGTTTTATTTGCTTCAATTTGTTATTTCTGACTCGCATTCCAAATATGTTGCCATTTTCTTATAATACCAGCTTTATGTATGTTACATAATCACTCATAGGGAGATTCACACTTGATCTTGTCATTTGATTTGCTTCTTTGGCTGCTTTGTCAGCCTCTTCATTTCCTTTGATCCCTACATGGGCAGGGATCCAACATATTTCTACTTTTTTCCCAATAATATCTAATTTGTGAAGTGATAATTTAATTTGTTGTACAATATTATTTTTTGGTTTATAACTTTGGATGGCTTCTATGGCACTTCTTGAGTCACTAAAAATCACAAAATTATTTAGTGATGTTTCTTTAATTATTCTTATGGCTGAGGCTATTGCGCAAAGCTCCGCTGTGAATATTGAAGCTGTATTGGGTAGAGAGAACTGATATGATCTGTCCTGGGACACTGCAGCATATCCACTCCATGTTCCGATTTAGATCCATCTGTGTATATTGCATAATGTGGACCTTTTCGGTTTATGTGCTCTATTGTATGTTGTCTATGGTGTGATGGCGTATATAAGTATTTTTTTGATAAATATTTCAATTGTGTGCAAGTTTTCATTTTATTCATTGTCCAAGGCGGAGGTATTTTTACTACTGGAGGAAGGTTTGTATATTTACATTTAGTGACTCAAACAGTCTTCTAGCTCTAATTGGAAAAGGGGGTGGATGATTGTTAATAAAAATATCTCTTTGTTCAAATAATTTTTTTGTTGGAGAATCGCTTGTCTTGATTCTCAAAGCACTCTTCATTATTACAAGCTCTCTATGGAGAGAGAGAGGTAGTTCACCACATTCAACCTGTAAGGAAGATGTCGGTGATGATTTAAAGGCTCCTGAACATATTCTAAGGCCCTCATTATGAAACTGGGTCCAATCATTCAGTGTTGCGTCTGACGCAGAGCCATATTATTTCGCTACCGTAATCAATTATAGACAGGACTGTTGCTTTATACAGTAATGTAAGGGTTTGTCTATCGGCTCCCCAAGTGGTGTTTGATAATTTTCTAATTAGATTTAATGCTTTTTTACATTTTGATTTCAGGTATGTTATGTGAGGTTCCAGTTTAAGTGAGTATCAAACACTAAACCTAAAAATTTTGCAGTTTGTCTAATGGTATACTAAGATTTCTGATTTTTAAATCTATCACTTCACCATTCATCCACCTTTTTATCTTTTATAAAACACTACTGCTTGAGTCTTATGTATGGATAACTTAAATCCTACAGATGAGGTCCATTCATTTATTTATTTTTATTATACTTTTATTAATGATGCGTTCTGCATGTTTAATACGAGAGGCTGAATAATATATCGCAAAATCATCCATGTATAGGTTGCTTTTAATTCCAGTAGGCAGATTTTTATTGATATCATTGATTGCAAGGGTAAACAGTGTGCCACTAAGGACACTTCCCTGTGGAACACCATTTTCAAGTGGAATGTTCTTGACAATACATCATCAATTCTCACTTGAAAACTACGATTTGTTAAAAAATTTTGGATGAATCTAGGTAAATGTCCACGGATGTTGTTATTTTGTAAACTTTTTAATAGAGGGTACCTCCAGGTAGTATCGTAAGCCTTTTTGCAATGTCAAAAAAAGACTGCTACAGTTATTTGCTTTCGCTCAAATCCTCTTCGTATATGGTCTTCGAGGTTAGAGAGAGAATCTAATGTAGATCTGTTGCACTGTGACCCGAATTGAGTGGGAGTCAAGATTTTATTTTCTCGAATGTGCCATGTTAATCGAGTATTTACCATTTTTTTCTAGTAACTTGCACAAACAACTTGTTAGAGAAATTGGTCTGTAGTTATTTGCATTACTTGGATCTTTCCCGGGTTTGGGGATAGGTATTATTGTGCTTGACGCCATTCATCAGGAAATAAATTTCTAAGCCCAATAAATGATTATAAAATTGCAACAAATATGTCTTCGCTAGAGGTGCTAAGTGGCAGATCATCTCAAAACAAATACTGTCACCTCCAGGAGCAGATTTATTGCTGTTAGTGAGAGCAAATTCCAACTCTTCCATATTAAATTTTCTATTATAATAAATATGTCTTCTATTGTTTCGAAAATTATTGTTATTAGTCTATATTGTTTTTTCTTTGTGCGGAAGTGGTCATCTAAATTTCTATCACTACTTACATTAGCTAAGTTTTCTCCTATTATATTACTTATTACTTTTGGATCGAGTATTCTTTTTCCGTCTTTTAATATGGCATGTCTGGGTGGTTTCACATGGGTACCATTTATTTTACGGAATTTTTCCCATATTTTTTGTATGGGAGTATTATTAGAGAGATCTGATACATATTTCCTCCATGAAATTATTCTTACCCTGAATTAAACTTCCTTTTTAAATTTTGCTGATATTTTGTTGTATAAAGGCTTTAACGCTTCAATTTCTAGCAACAATATAGTCATTTTTTGTAAAGTACTTTCTAATATTGGTAATGTTTTATTTATTTTACTGAACTTTCTATTCAAATTATCCAATCGTCTCCCTATTGAGTGTTTTATATTTATTAATTCTGTCAGCTTTTCGGACCACCATGGAACTTTGTGTTTTGTTGGATGGGGTTTTGATTTTGGTATTGCTTTATCAGCAGCATCTTTGATGAAATTAACAAGAAACTTATTAGTTTCATTATGATCTTTCAGATATTCAAATGGCGGTATACTTCTAGTATGTATTTCATATTGTTCCCAATCTGCTTTATAAATGTTATAGTGAGGAACATGTTTAGCTGGGTTATTTTGTAAAAAGGAAATTAATATGGGAAATGATCACTGGTGTACAAGTCATCAATTGTGTTCCAATCTAATTTGTCAACTATACTTGTTGAACAGTGTGTTAAGTCTACAGAGGAAAATGTTCCATGTGTTTTTGAATAATATGTGCTAACTTCATCATCATTTATACAACACATGTCATTTGAATCTATAAGTTCTTCTACTTTACTTCCTGTTCTATTTGAGTTTGAACAGTTACAATCCCATATTGGGTTGTGAGCATTAAAATCCCCTATTATTATTATAGGTTCTTGGCATTTTTAACAAATTCTCCAAGTTTATCAATATCGTAATGTTTATTTGGTGGTTGTATAAATTATATATTATAAAATTATCGTTTTTAATTCGAATTTTAATACCTGATATTTGGAGGTCAGTAATGTTTACAGGTACTTTGTCATAACATACTTTGTTATGTACATATATGGCTGTACCTAAATTTCCTTCTTCTTCCCGTGATGTTGATATTAAGGTATATTTACCTATTGTTGGTATTGTATTATTAAACTGTTGTAAACATAATATCATGGGTTCATATTCCTTTAATAACCTTTGTACTTCTCCCAGGTGTAATCTGGTCTGTAGACCATTTACGTTCCATTGTATAATATAATTATTGAAAATATTATGTTACATCGGTCGTGTTTTGTCTTCTTTTTTTGTATTATCATCAATTTGAATTTTTTCTAAAATTTTATTTACCACATTCAGTTGTTTATCTTATAATATTTTAAGTGCTCAATACACATACATCCTTTTTCATGGGTGTTTAAATCGGTGGCCTCTTTCTTTCTATATTTCATAAAATTTCTTATAATGTTTGTTAAGCAATCTTTTGTTATATTTTTGTTTTCATTGCACAATGCAATGAAGCAATCATTACAGCCACATATGTTGTCATGTATATCTACTGTTTTATTTGCTCTTATTGTACCAATTATTGGTGATGGAGTAATCTCATCACCCTTGGCATAGTCACCATCATCTATGGTATGATTCTCCTCCACTTCTTTGGTGTTTTGGATCTCTGCATCCATAGGTTTTATTATTATTTTAGGAGATAAAGGTATGTTCTTATTTGTTTTTGTTCTTTCTTCATATCTTTGGTTTTTGGTTTGACTGATGTTTCTCTAATTATAGTTGGTTTCTTTGTTTTTGGTGGTGTTCTCTCCAAAGGTCGTTTTTTTTTCTTTAATTTTCGGTACATCACAACTTCCTTCTTCCACCTCTGTGGTAGTATCTTCTTGTGTTTCTATTTGCTTTAAAACGTCAAATGAATTTGATAGATTATCATCCAATTCACTAGCACCTGTTTCCTGATTCTTTACTATCTTAGTTTTTTCCTGTATATTACTAACTTCTTCAGACCTACTTTGCTGTATCTTGTTACTTCTATCTGTATGTTTTTTTGTTTCATTATTGGTTCTGTTATAGAAGAATATGTACGTTTCTTGGCAGGATCTTGAATTCCTCTCACTTTTAATTCTAATTTAGCCTCAGCTATAGACATGCCTGTTCTTTCTTTTAACATTTTCAATTCCGTGTTGTATATGTAATACATGCATTCTTTGGATCTTGCATGATGGTTCTGCTCACAGTTTACACATTTTGGTTATCACCGCACTTCCATTTGGTGGCGTGTTCTGTAGATCCGCCCTCAGTAAGCACACACCGGACCATTCCTACAATTTATCTCTTTGTGTGTCCATACTTACTGCAATTTTGACACTGCAGTGGCTTTGGTATATAGGGTCTTAACTCTCTATTTTGTCCTAAAATTTTTATTTTTTGAGGTAGATCTGAACCCTCAAATTTTATTTTTGCTATTTTTACTACTTGTTTACTGCCTCTCTTACTTGTCATGTCATACACTTCGCAATCCTCAACCTTGGGGTATCTCTTTTTGATCGAGTCTAAACTATTTTCTTATTAATTGGTTCGTCGTTGTTATCAGGAAGTACAATGGTACCCTGAATGCTGTTCATATTGTCATGCTTCTCCATTTTAACATTAATAGAATCTATAATTTTTAAAGACAAATAGTCTCTGACTGGCTTTTTGTTGTGGCTTCTATAAGCCAAGTCTTCTCTCTTATTTTTCTGAACGACATTTCTGCCGTTGGATGTCTATTTAGTAAAAAATTTTCTAATTTCAAGGCCGAAATATTTTGTTCTGCTTCCATAGTTAGAAACCTTGACCAACTTCCACTCCCAAAGAGGGAGTCAAAGTGAGTCAAGGTTGGGTCATGCCGGTACTGAAGTTTCCTAGGTTTAGTATATGGTATTAATGTTTTAATACCAACCTGGTCTTTGTGATCTGAGCTTCCGTTAGAATGGTCCAAATCCGTGCCAGAAGTCGTGGGGGTATTTTTTAAATTTTCCATAAAATAAAATTGTAAATTTCGTCCAGGATGAGGTCCCTCTCACCAAGGAGGCCCAACTGGGGGAGGAGCAATAATGTTTACACAGTGGTAACTGCCCTGGGACACTCACCTGGATATACGCCATACCCACAATGCCTTAAGGGTCGTCAGTCCCATGAGATCGGGCCCAGCACTGCGGGCATGGCTTGACATAAAAATTTCCCCTCGCTCAATCACGTCAGGTACTTTAGTTTTACGGGTGAAGTGGCATGCCGTCCAACTCCACCCTCCATCAAGTTAAAAGAGCAGTCAATTCAAATGTCCAAAATCATGCCAAGGTCGTCAACGAAAGAAGAAGAAGGGAAAGGGGAAAATTTATAAGAAGAGGACTAAAGGAGTTAAAGGTCCCAATGTTCAGTTGGATCCACAGCAAAGAGCATAAGCATAAAAGGGCATACTCTCTCTGCAGTGGATCCCTAAGCCCCCCACCTCGTCAAGGAGTTGGGATCAGGGGGGAAAGTATGAAAGGTAGTGAAGGGTACTAGTTGTACATGCAGGGCAGGGGCGAAGATATGTTGTACCTCTTACACAAGAGGAGTATGAAGTGGCTGATAATGCGAAGGTCCTCAATACAGATCTTCGATTTCATGGTTAAAAATTAAAAACATTTAACAAGCTGCTGTGAATTTCTCTGGAACAGCCCAACACGGGAAACTGGCTTATTTATAAAAGGAAGAAGATCAAGCAATCGACTCTTACGAGTGGAAAAGAGGG
>NC_087200.1:111177765-111202525 GCF_015104395.2 Macrobrachium nipponense | reverse complement strand
CCCTCTTTTCCACTCGTAAGAGTCGATTGCTGATCTTCTTCCTTTTATAAATAAGCCAGTTCCCGTGTTGGGCTGTTCCAGAGAAATTCACAGCAGCTTGTTAAATGTTTTTAATTTTTAACCATGAAATCGAAGATCTGTATTGAGGACCTTCGCATTATCAGCCACTTCATACTCCTCTTGTGTAAGAGGTACAACATATCTTCGCCCCTGCCCTGCATGTACAACTAGTACCCTTCACTACCTTTCATACTTTCTTGTGCTGCCTTGAAGTTAACCCCTACGACCAGGGAGAGTAAAAGCCAGCTCTCCACACGGGGCTATTATCTCGTGGTAAATCCCATATCTTATCTCCATGAAGTATATGATTTTGCTGTCTAAATCATTAGTTGATTGTGTTAAAACCATGCTTCAAATGGTAGCAATGTTATAAAGGAAATGAAATATATTAATGAATGGATTGCGAAAATATCATTGCGCACCATCCTGTTGGGGTGAGGTGGTGGTTATGAGGTAGTAAATGCACAAGTTTAGAACAATGTCAGTGGAAGGTCTGAGTGTGTAGAAAACTGTCCAATGAGGTTAAAATGGAAACTTCAAATATGCATACGTTGTGTAGTTGCTGTTAACATAAAACAGGCTTGTGTGATTGAACTATAACCAGCACCTTTAGTTATAAGCCAGTTTATAGTGCCTTTGGCATCTCCTAGTTAAGCATTTGGTTGCTAGTGGTCTGATGATGCGGAAGGGTGACCATGTAACAGACGTGAGTGATCTTAATCTTTTAAACCTGATTTTGTAATCATTGTAGATTACTCCTTGCAGGCAATGTATTAAACATGATTTTTATCTGCATAGCTCGTGAGACTCAGTGTCTCAGAGAGAAACACCTTTTTCTGTTTTGTAAGACGAATTGAAATTTTAATTAACAGATGGCCTCTCGAGAAGATAAACTGATGCAAGGTGTAGGGTACTTTAGAAATACAGTATATATTTTAATATTGCTTGTCCTTTTGAATTTGAAGGAAATGCCGGATTAAAACTGTTCTGTCTTATAGTGGCAATAGATTTATGGTAGAAATGTAAATTAACTAAAAAGGTTCATGAAATGAGTTCTTGCTAAATAACTTGTAATCATCCGTAAAATGATTGTTGTAATTCATTTGTCAGCGCAGACGTACTTATAGTTCATTTGTGTGGGATTCGGATTATATCCCCTGAGAAAATGGCCAACGTTAAGGTCATTCATTAAAGGCAAAAGTAATGGCCTTTGATATGTGGTTTGTCCCCACTAGTGTGTATAATGATCGCACAGTGCTTAAAGACTTAATGGACGGTTTGAGGAGACTTGACAGATGGAAGTGCGAAGGATTATTTTTCAATTATGAAAGAAGGACGCTCACATCTCTGGGTACTCGCTTTTATGGACGGTCTCTGGCCTAGCTTTAGCTTTGTGATAAAAGAATGAGGTTTGTGTGTGTATTGAGATTGACTAAGGCAGATGCCTCCTCTATTTATATACGCAAGCTGTTGTAAAGAAAATAGGGTTCGTTAATTAGAATGCTGGTATTGATAAAAAGTTTCTTTGTACGCAAACAAGTTATTGGAGAGAGAGAGAGAGAGAGAGAGAGAGAGAGAGAGAGAGAGAGAATGTTCGGAACAGCTACTGACTGATCAACCCTAGGGCTACGTGTTTGGAATAAGAATATACCGGGCTAATTATACTTAGGATTATCAGTGATAGTGTAAAATATGAAGTCTGAATTACTGGGTTGAATATTCCGATGTCTACTACTTGAAAACCTTCGGTAATATGGCGCTTCTTGCGTAACAGCTCCAAGTAATTAATTTTGGTACATCCTTAGGATGAGGAGATAGATTTGTATTTTAGATTCGAATATTTTGATAGTGTAATTTATTTTTCCTTCACGGTACAGCGTCTAACAACGCACAATAAATTATAGAAACTGTCAAGACTGTCAGTTTATGTTTAGAAAAGCGAGGTTGAAAGCGTTAACTGAATATAGACAAATTATTAACTTGAAATATTAATTAGGAAATCTATCTCATTGATCAGAATATTCATTAATTAATATCAAGCTGTAATGTACTGTGAAATTCCATAGTTTGTAAATGTTTAGTTATGGAAGTTGAAAAAATCTTGTTTACTTTTATATCTGACCTTTCTTTTTCTCAGCTGACTCGCTGCGTATAATTCAATACACATACCTGATTAGGTGTTGAGCACTATACTTGAGTACTGACGCAGTCATCTTTTAAAATAAAGATTCTGTAAAGAAAAGAGGAAAGTTTACAAAGATCCCATAATGTTTAAGCAGAAGCTGCTATAGAATATTCTTTACCCAACATCAAATCAGACCTGAAGGTTTTACATTGTTGCCAAGTCTCCAAGGCTTTAACAGAGGAATGTAAATAAGTCGGGTAGTGACTGAGTAGAAACAGCAATTGAAAGATTATTAGTGATACTTTATAAGACGGAGGATTTTGTCACGGTGAAATGTTTTGAGAATATATTTTTCCTACCCAATTAACATTAATGATTTTGGTAGTATGCAGTCTTTACAAGACTAGTTTTAGAAGTATTATCATGGTGTAAGGATACGTCTTTTCAAATTTGATCGGGTTTTGTAGCATTGCAATACGAATATGATTGCACGAGAAATTATATAGCACCATATGCATGTCCTCGAAAATTACAAGTTTTACTGAGAAAATTTGATGAAATTTGCAGCATTGTACAGCATGATCTTTTAGCTGTTTAGCAACCACCGAGTAAGCAATCTATGATCCATGAGTGTATTTTTGTACGGGCAAGCTTCAAGACATTTTGCCAGAGAGAGGAGAGGAGAGAGAGACGAGAGAGAGAGAGAGAGAGAGAGAGATAGCCGAGAGCGTTACCTCCTTGTTAACGATAGGTACCCCTGATACGAGTTGAATCCACTCAAAATTGCTCATGTAATTCTTTAAATATTGCTTATTATGATATTTGCGGTAGTCTAACCATTTTTTATTCATGTCGTGGCTCCATGTAGAACTGACGTGACCATCATCCTATATTATTACTGTCAAAAGAGATGGCCCATCAAGTTAGGACATAATAGCTTTCGACCTGATATTCTCCTAGATGATTTAATCTTATACTATTTTATACTCTTATGAGATCAAGTGATGATTAAAGTAGCCTTCAATATATCCATCCACATATATCATATTTTCCTTTACATTGTCAGACACGGAGTAATGGCCTCGTTGGAGGTTTTTTCCTGACAGGTTATGAAATTTTTTTAAAAATCTGGATTTTGATGTAATCAGCTGTGCAACATAAATAAACGTTTATTTAAATAAGAAACGTGGCGGGAACCTATATTCATTTGCTTTCATTATGAGCCAATTATCGTGCCATTGTAAGTTTAACTTAAATTGACTAAATCGGATTGGGCCGCTACAAAAAGTAAACATATTCGAGCCGCTTATTCAAGTCGGTCAACCTGGAGACGATGCGATTGTCGATAAGCGATATCTGGGATGACATTCCAGACAATGGATCCCTGAGATACGACGAACATTGGGCTATTCTTTACAAAGTCATGAGAGCTCTGGTATCTTAGTGTGTCCATAGGATGGAAGAAATGTGTAACCGGTTCATTCACTTTTGTATTACTTTCTTCTCGGCTTTAGCTCTTTATATGGTAGTGATCTTATTGACTGAGTTTGGCTAATTAGAGACTCCTCAAGAATTGTGAATTGTATAAGTCTAATAAAAGGAGCATCGTCAGTTTGACTTTTATGAAAGAAAAAATTTGGATAATTGTCAAAACGTAGATGTTTTAAATAATGTTCACGTCCCAGTGGTTTAGTTATCCTGTCACAAGCTTTGGATCAGGTTCTGGGAAAAATCTGATAGTATTTAGATTTGTATTTGGCAGTTGATCAACTATGGTGGGTCTAGCTAGGTAAAGAAAAGCTTTGGGCTAGTTACACGTATGATCTTCATTTCATAGCGTTGTTATTTTTGCATGACGTGTATATGTATCATTTTGTTATTGACCCACATAATGTGTATTAAAATTCAGTCATTAAAGGTTTTGCTTTTGATATAACATAATATAGATCTCTGCAGTCATTCACCCAAAAATATAAATATTTTTCTCACTGTTGTGTTGATATAAATCTATTGCTCGTCATCTTTCAGCGTTGTCTTCATTTATTATCGCTTTATTGAGGTATTTTGTATTCTTAAGGTTCTGCATCTCATTGTTTTGGCCTTGGAATATGTAGTGTTCAGTGCTATTATACGCTTAGTGGAAATGTAAATAGTGTGATTGCATGGAGCATAGTAAGCTTATTTGAACATCAATCTCGGTAAAAATATAGTCGCATAAATGAAGAAAATTTCTGAAAAAAATAAGAAAAAACTAAATAAAATTTTGCCATAAAGAGTGTTGAGACTTGATAAGAACTGCGTTGTGATATGATCTTTAACGCTTATATTCATGATAGCTATAAATCCGAGGCAATATGAGAGTGATTTAACCTGTGAGAAACTGTAATAATGTTATGAACCGGCGAAGTTGATAAAAAGCGGAAGAAGTAAAGTTTTCCCAGTTCTAGATCGCCCATACGTGTCACATTATTTTCCAAATGCGGGCTTATACTTAACACAATAAAGAGACAATGGTGTATGTGTGTGTCTGTGGGAAATTTACACTTAAAGAATAATTATCAGTACACTGAGGGAATTGCAATTGCTTCAGAATAACAGTGACATTTATAAATTGATATGTATGCAAAAGGATCCTCTGAACGCACGGAAGCCTTTGAGTTATTGTCCCTGAAAAGAAAGAAATGGACGGGGAATGTACGAATAAAAATTGCTAACTACAACACATCGCTGTGCGTGGATATTTATGTGTGTATATATATATATATATATATATATATATATATATATATATATATATATATATACATACATACATATATACATTGTAGAAGGGTTGATTTTATGAATAATTAGGTATTTCCTGTAGTAAATCGTGAATTAATGTTTCACATTTAAGCTTTATTTAGAAAGAATTCTGCGATATTTTTAACTGTTTGGCAGGTAATTTATCAGTCCAATTAGAAAAAAATGTCAGGTACACATTACCAGGTGGGTTTGAATGGTGTAAGAGCGACGCCGCGATGTAATACGATAAAAATGTGAAGGAGGTTTATCTTAGCAAAAAAAAAAAAAAAAAAAAAAAAAAAACTGCTAGAGAGAATAGTATATCCGAGAAGGTACACTGCCTATCTAAGGTTGCTTGAGGCAAACAACAGAAAGAACAAGATGGAACATTATTTATACTATGAAGTACTACGAGTGAACGTGATATCTCTCTCTCTCTCTCTCTCTCTCTCTCTCTCTCTCTCTCTCTCTCTCTCTCTCTCTCTCTCTTTTAATCTTCAGCTGAAAAACTATGGTCGGCGTCAACGGACTATAAATCCAACATAGCTGTAGAGGGAAATCAGGTTGCAGAGAGAGACAAGTTACAGGGAAAGGTGATAAATGAATGGAAATGAGGAATTGGCAATAAAAGAAATACCCGAATTCAGGAGACGTCAACGGAAAGCAGGAATGAACCTGGTCCTCGCTTGAACATTTGGAGATCAGAAGATTCCACAACTGCACTAAGAAAACTATTCCACATTTTAGTTGTAGCCAAAACAAAATTCATAACAAACTGAGTAGTATGAAACCTGACTAGATAGCGACACACTTCTAGACGTTGAAGGCATAGAAATGGCTTTCAAAATCTGCAGTTTCTTCATAAAGGTGTGCTGGCAAAATTCGCAATTTATTTCCGCCAAAAATGTGTTATTTTCGGCTGGGACAATCAAGTAAGGAATTGAGTTGATTCGTATGGCCACGTTTGTTTACTTTTAATGAATATGTGCTGTTATACTTTGAGAGTGGTTTACGTAAAAGTTATCCTTTAAAAGATGTTCTTAGCAGTCATTTTTGTTTTGTCGATGGTCAACAACAGTAAATGATCCAAATATCTTCTTACCCAAAAATAAGTAATTCTTCACTCTCGGTAGCAGTTTTTATATATATTGTATGTAACTACATCATCAGTTTACGCAAATACATATAAAAATTAAACAGATTAAGCAGATTATGTAATCTTAAAGATTTAAATGATTCTCTCTCTCTCTCTCTCTCTCTCTCTCTCTCTCTCTCTCTCTCTCTCTCTCTCTCTCTCTCTCGTAAATGGTAAGCAAACTCTACTTCGACATTAACGTCTTCAAGAACAATGAGGACAAAGGACAAACAAAGGCCAAACTTATAATTAGAACGAAGTAACTCCACGTCCACGACTCCATTTTAAGAGAAGGAGAAAAGGTAGAGAGGAGTTCAATTACATCTCTATTTACCTGTGATATAATAGAGTCTGTCAGAGATGAGATTAGGTGTGTTCGCTTAATTGAAAGAATGGCAACACTCCCTCTCTCCTCTTGCCGGTCCTTATCTCTCTCTCTCCCTCTCTCTCTCTCTCTCTCTCTCTCTCTCTACAAAAGACAGATCAGTTCGATGAAGACCAGATAGCGACAGAGCCGTTCCTTTATAAACAGAACCACCACATGCCTGTGACGCCTTGGTCCTATGGTAGAAGCTGGTCTATGCGATGCCCAGCCATGGCAGACATCGCATATCTGACCACAAATTAGGTGTTGAAAGGGTCTAATTGACTGCTTGTCAGGCCGATACCACCCGATAAGAGGACGGGTCCGACACGGGACACTCGGCACCCCACTCCCGATAGAATCATCCACAAAGAGATGACGCTAACATATCGTATCACTGGAAAACGGCATCCACTTGGCTTTGCAGTGCCAGTTATGTAATATGTTTTCCACATATTTTTCTTCCTAAGAACCTAATACGGCAAACACACACACCTAAAAGAAAACACATCCAAGATTTGATCCATTACATGGAAGAGTGCTTCCAAAACAACAAATAATTTTAATGAGTTTGTATTGGTGGGAGAGTTTTATCTTGGGCATCTAGTTTTTTGGGGTTTGTGATGGTTGTTAAAGGAAGGGGGGTAGGGGTGGTATATTCCAAATTAATGAGATACTTATTAATTCCAATCTTGTCTCCAACTAGTTAGTTATATCAACTGCGAAATCTAAACGCAACGCCGATTATTCATTGTTGGTCCTTAGTCGCGTTGTTATGCTGATCTGTATGAAATCCTGATTTAAAAACATTAATTACAATTTATAATGAGAACAAGGTGACGTTTCAGCCTTTCAATGAACTTAATGACGAAGTAACTTGACGAAGACGAGAGAAATGGCGTAGGTTCATCGAAGCATTAGTATCAGAAGTTTGTTTTTGTTCAATCAAGTTACAGTCTATAATATCAATATGGGTTGTACTCAACAGTCGGTTTTACGCAAGGAAATGGTCACAATGAGAGGTATTATTATTATTATTATTATTATTATTATTATTATTATTATTATTATATATATATAATATATATATATATATATATATATATATATATATATATATATATATATATATATATATATATATATATTATTGGCTAACTATTTGCATATTAATTTTTTCAAATATTCATGATACACACACACATACATACGTATGTATAAGTATGTGCAATTAAGCATGTACGTGGGCATGTGTCTTCGTGGCTCTCTGTTTCGTGGTACAATTGGAGTGTTTCAAAAACGATAAGTATTACGCTTGGCTATTGCTGGTTTATTTGTGAACTTAGGCGTTTTTCGTCTTCTTTTTCATCTCAGGTCGTATCTCGTTGAAGAGTTTATGGCTCTTTATCCTGTGGTCAACCGGGGTGCTCGATCCGTTCTCTTGAAGTTTCGTTTATCTTCACTCTTATCAGTCAACGAATGTTACGTCTTTAACTCTTCAGTGTTCTCCGACAGTATCCTATATAGAAATTGTATTTTGCTCCTTATGAAAAGTGGTTTTAATTGTGGCAATAAGTACTTCGTATTTTTAGTTTGCGTATCTAACCAGTTTTTCTCCGTTATTTTTTCACCTTGCTGTTGTCCTAGATTTCATTTTCCATCATCTCTTGATTTCTTTTGTCCTGTTTTCTCCTCTTGGTGTCCTGTTTGTGTATTTTTCCCCCCAGGGTTATGTGATCTTTTACTCCGATGTCTTCATTACCACTGCGACGTATGTTAAGATTTCTTAAGTTATCTTAAATGCCGCACTTATACCTAACAGTTAGATAAAAAGTGCTTGTTTATGGCACATGGCCAGCCAACATTTGTCGAACTAAATTCTTAAAAAAAAAGGTGAAGATAATGAGCCATTTTACGCACTGTTGTAGATTAACCCTGGAGAAACCTCTAATTAATGGGTTGCTATCGATTCTCTTATTTTGCAGTTGTTATCCGGAGACATAAATGGTGCCGCCTCGCATCCTTATCTCCATGGAGAGAACATTATGTGGGTTTATATAAATACTGCAGATCTTCCTCAGGGTGCCTGGTTATCGCTCAGCCCTGTGTTCTTATTGCTGTTCAGAGGTTCAAGTTGATAGTGCTCACGATTAGTAAAGGAAAAATGTTTCGAGATAATGTCTTTGTTATCCTGTTACCAGCGTCTTTTAATGTGTAGTCTTTAGCAATTTTTACTTGTTAATTTCATGCTGAAATTCCCTCATGACATCAAGGCTGCTTTCTTGTACAGAAATTTCATATCTCGTGAACTTGGCCCTTTACTAAAAAAAATTGCTTTCTTTTCCAAATAGTACATCAGTTTCATGAAGTATTAAAATAGGGGTTCTCAGCCTTTTTGAAGGAGACGATCACCCATTGGTGTTCTGGGCAATTATGAGAATACTAATATAGTTTGGAAAATGTAAAGCAAGATAACCTTGCAAGGAAGATTCACGAATAAAACTTGTAAAATCTAAATAATGTATTAGGAATTTAATAATATTTAATGGTTTAACACATTGTGCGTATAATATATATATATATATATATATATATATATATATATATTATATATGTATATATGTAGTATGTATATATATGTATGTAGTTGTATGCATGTATATATGTATATATATATATATATATAGTATATAATATATATATATATATATATATATATATATATATATATGCATATATATATATATATATATATATATATATATATATATATATATATATATATATGATGTATATATATATATATGTGTGTGTGTGTGTGCGTGTGTTATATGTATATATATATATATATATATATCTATATATATATATATTATATATATATATATATATATATATATTTATATGCACAATATATTAGAGCAGTAAATATTATTAAATTCTAATAGAACATTTAGATTTTACGAGTTTTACTTGTGAATCTTCCTTGCAAGTTGTCTTCCAAGTTATACTAATAAGCAATATTTTTAGCCTACCGCTATAGACGTGGAATGTATAAAATATTCAAAAGGTTCTGAAACAATTTCCAACACTTCTGTCTACTGTACTTTGTTTCTTAGCGATAAGTATTTTAATAAGAAGGTTGTGCTTGCTTCTCATGTCATAAACCAGCTTCTCTCTCTCTCTCTCTCTCTCTTCCTCTCTCTCTCTCTCCTCTCTCTCTCGCTCTCTCTCTCTCTCTCTCTCTCTCTCTCTTCCCTCCAAAATGTGAAATTATTCCGTCAGTAGCTTGCTAATGGGGCTTCCTAAAATAAAAGAAGCGTGTATGGAATGTAGGCGGTTGAAGCGAAGAATAATGGCCATATTTCATAAAGTTAATATATTGCTTTTGCCATACAATTTTTCTCCATGATTACAGAGAAGATCCTAATTAGTACCAGATTTGCCAGCTAGATATTCAGCGATTCCGAGATTTGCTGTGAGGAAAACCTTCCCTTGTTATGAAAACGGTGCCTCAACCAGACCATAAAGTACTAAGTGAACCTTACATTTCGATTTTCTTCCCACGTTTCTTTTTTGTTTTCTGTTTCTCTCTGAGTCCGGTTTTTAACAATATAAATCATATGGGAGTATTTTACTAACTTGAAGGTTAATAGGTTTCCCTTCTCTCTCTCTCTCTCTCTCGATCTCGTCTCTGCTCTCTCCCTCTCTCTCGTCTCTCTCTCTCTCTCTCTCTCCTGTTTTTGAGCGAGACAAAAGGTCTCTATTAACACTGCCATAGTCAAGTAAATCACCAGCGGAGGAGACCAAGTTAATTTATGGGTGGCACGTTTTCATCTTCGCCGGTTCCTAACCACATAGGTGAGGGAAACAACCCTTTTCCTGAAACTTATATTGTAAAGGAATCCCCCTTGACAGATATTGAACACTAAACGAACCTTTTCTCATTTTTAGGTGGATTATGGGAGTTATCTGGGACGGCCGGACATTTACACATTTCGGCCGTGTTATCTGTATTCTGTTTGAAATAATGTGGGAAGATATATTCGTTCCCTAAGTGGAAAGACGTTATTGCCGTTAATAAGGCGTTCATTTTTTTCTTGGTATGGTAGACGTTATTTTTACATGTCGCAAATGAATCATATATTCATTATCTTGTTATGTGCCTTTTATCTCTCGTTCCATCTCAGTCTTTGACGTGATATCAATCACGCACAGACAACCCACTATGTAATATGTCGCTGATATTACTTGATTTTTTTTCTTTTTTAGAGAATGTAACGTTGAGACAAGATTAACAATTTCCAGGTATGAAGAATTGTGCAATGTCATCAGTGTTACAGTTACCAATTAGGCAATAGCAGTATTTACTCAGTTTACTGGTAATCCAAGAAGTATATACAATCTTTGTAACAACGAATTATTTTCTCTTGTGGTTAATGTCATTATTTAAGCACAAAAGATAACCTGTATTTGCATCAGTCTTATGACAGCGGTTTGAAGTTGTTTTCGTTGTTTCGTTCCTGTTCATCACATGATAAAGTTTCAAGTAAGGGGGAATGATATGTAGCAAAATCATCTATGATTTAGTCCTTGTAGAATGTGAAGTCGGTACTGCTTCTTCAATATGGGATTTCATTTCAGTAATCATTTAATGTATCCTAATGTATGTATATATATATTATATATATATATATATATATATATATATATATATATATATATATATAACACATACATACATACATTAGGATACATTAAATGATTACTGAAATGAAATCCCATATTGAAGAAATGAAATCCCATATATCATACTGAAATGAAATCCCATATATCATACATATATATATATATATATATATATATATATATATATATATATCTATATATATATATATATATATATATATATATATATATATATTGTAACAGCAGGTTTTACCGTCATCAAAATGCACTAATCAATATGGGATTTAATTTCAGTAATCATTTAAAGTATCCTAATGAATAAACATGAATAAACAGATAGAAATTGCACCTGAACCTCTTGAGTACAGGAATTAAATGAACTATTATCAACCTTTATAATAATAATTCAAAGAACACTTATAATAAATTAAGATAGGAACACAAACACGACTGACCTGCCCTCCTCGCAGAAGCTAAGAAGTCACCCCCCGTATCAACAGGGGAGGGACCACACACGCAACATCCCTAAAAAACAATCACATACGTAATAACAAGTAAACATTGTTATACGTACTCGAAAGGAGGTCAAACGACAAGTGAAAGTTACAAAACTAAGTTTAACAAAGTAAATAAAAACAAAATTTGACTTAATAATACTTAATGAAAAAGGATCACATGCTGACACACACACACACCACACACACACACACACACACACACACACACACACATATATATATATATATATATATATATATATATATATATATATATTATGTATATATATATATATGTATATGTATATATATATATATAGCTGGCATCACCTTTAATTGTATATAGCATCACGTTTTATATATTTCGTGATCAAGTTATTCATATATATTTATATATATATATATATATATATATATATATATATATATATATATATATATATATATATATTACCATTGTTGCATACGAAGTTACCTGACAGGTAAGGTGTGAGTAGGGAAAAAGACCCTATTTCGGCTCAACCTCAACACCCGTCCCAATTCGGCCCACAGGCGAAAAAAACCCCATAAGCTTGCCTTTATCTTAACATCATGTACGTTGACCATTAACGACGGCATGGGAAAATAACCAAATATTTTGCTCTAGTTCAGAAAAGAACCCCAAACTGACTCATGAAGAACTTTTTGGATAGGAGAACCATGGTTTCGCTCGACCCCTTGAAAATACCCAACCCCATTTTGGCTCAAGATATACTCTACGGATGAAAAAACCACCATTTCACATAAATATGAATATGAGTGAAAAATTCTAAGTACCTTAACCTAACCTAACTAACCTACGGAGTGAGAAAAAAATTCTAAGTCCCTTAAACCCAACCTAGCCCAACCTAACCTAACCTACCAAGTGAAAACATTTCAAGTCCCTTAACCTAATCTAACCCAACCCAACCTATTGGCTCAAGATATACTCTAGGGATGAAAAAACCCCATTTCACACAAATATGAATATGAGTGAAAAAAATTACAAGTCCCTAACCTAACCCAATCCAACCCAACCCAACCCAATGGCTCAAGATGTACTCTTCGGATGAAAAAAACCTCATTTCACACAAATATGAATATGAGTGAGGAAATTACAAGTCCTTTAACCTAACCTAACCTAACCCACGTGAAATACCCAACCCCATTTTGGCTCAAGATATACTCTTCGGACAAAAAACCTCCATTTCACATAAATATGAGTATGAGGGGGAAAAAATTCTAAGTCGCTTAACCTAACTTAACCTAACCCACATGAGTATGAAAAAATTATGAATATGAGGAACAAATTCAAGTCCCTTAACCTAACCTCTGTCATGATCAGTTGTGCCTAAGTAAAGGGTCGTGTTAGCCCGAAAGTTTTGGCTTTCTCGCCTTTCCATTTTCCTCCGTGGCATCACCTTTATATTGATATATATATATATATATTATATATATAATATATATATATAACTATAGATATATATATAATATGATATATAGATATAGGTGGATTATCTTAACTAGACTCCTCATGATGATGGAAATGGATGAGCACCACAAAATTACTAAAGTTGTTAAGACTTAGATTGATGCTAAGCATGTGGGGAAAAGGTGTATGAATGAAGAATAATAGAAGAATGAGCTTAGCTTAATAAGGAAAATTATTTGCCCATTAGAGCTAAGTATTGAGTAAATCCAATCATTATCTGACAATTTCAAGTATTGTGGAAAAATAAGTCATTAAAACTTGTCTTTTCTTTGGATTTGAGGCAGCACTCTGAAGAGAAAGGCAGTAGAGGTAAACTAGAGACCAATGTCAAAGTCATATTGCTCTCTTAAAATAATACAGCGCAGGTTTTGAGCAAGATATGATTTTCATGATGACCCGAAAATAATTAGCTAACCTACGGACATCAGAATTACCTCATATATTGCATCTGGCTCTAAGACTTTGTGGTGACAATCTTAGCCATATATATATATATATATATATATATATATATATATATATATATATATATATACATATATATATATATATATATATATATATATATATATATATATATATATATATATATATATATATATATATATATATATATATATATATATATATATATATATATATATATATATATATATATATATATATATATATATATATATATAGATATACATATATATATAGATATACACATATATATAACCAAGGATGTCCTCTAACTTCTCTCATGATAGGCACTTATACTTTTATGGCTGAGATTGTCACCACAAAGTCTTAGATTGCCAGATGCAATATATGAAGTAATTCTGATGTCCGTAGGTTAGCTAATCATTTCGGGTCATCATTAAGAGAGCAATATGACTTTGACATTGGTCTCTAGTTTATCTCTACTGCCTTTCTCTTCAGAGTGCTGCCTCAAATCCAAAGAAAAGAAAAGTTTTAATGACATATTTTTCCACAATACTTGAAATTGTCAGATAATGATTGGATTTACTCAATACTTTGCTCTAATGGGCAAATAATTTTCCTTATTTAGCTAAGCTCATTCTTCTATTATTCTTCATTTATACACCTTTTCCCCACATGCTTAGCATCATTCTAAGTCTTAACAGCTCCAAGTATTTTTGTGGTGCTCATCCATTTCCACCATCATGAGGAGTCTAGGTTATGATAGCCGAAGACCACATTCACAATTCAGCGCGCCAGTAAACATTCGTATTCTCTCACAAATGGGCCGTGATTTAGCGAACATGGACTGTGAGTCAAGCTGAAAAACACATCAAGTTTCTAAATAGTGCTATTTTCGCTCTGCTCGCTGAACAATGAGGTAATGCTGACCCAATAACTTCCAAAAACCAACTCTCAAAATACACGAGGGTCTCTCTCTCTCTCTCTCTCTCTCTCTCTCTCTCTCTCTCTCTCTCTCTCTCTCTCTTCAAATAGGTTTATTCTTCATGTTGAAATACCTATGATTCAAGTAGGTAGAAATCTTTTGTGAATGCTATCATTGAACATGAATTACTTCTTTACATATTCATCTGCATATTTGTTTATCAACTTATTCTAGCTCGATTGCTTACAATCTTATGGCCCCCTGGCCTATCTATATTTTTATGTGTGTTTGTATAATTACTTATTTGCTGGCTTATGTATTCATTTATTCATTTGCATATTTGTATTTATTGGTTTATTTATTGTCACATATGTAGCACATCTAATCTAATTGTTGTTTATGAAATAATCTCAAAACTGATTATCTTAAACATGAACTCGATCATTATGTTGAGAATGATACCAAAAGTAACATCTTAATTTTTGGTTTTATGCAAAATTCATTTTCAAATGAATTTCCTTAACATTACAAGCACCTGTACTCTGGTATGGTTTACCTGCCATTTCTTATGGCTTGATTTTTTACCTTTTTTTATGCGTTTGTCTTCCTTATCAATATTTCAGTTGCCTGTCAATTTCTAGGTTTATGTCACCTCAAAACTCTGGATATCACACACATATTGGCGAATACCAGAGCTGGAATTAAGGTTTCTTACATTCTTTTGCGAAATGGTAAAACCAGAAGTACTATTGTTTGTGCATCTCAAAGACATATGGCTCTAAAATGAACATATAATGATTACTGAAGATTGACGTGTAGCGATAAAGACAGATAATCATAATTTTTTTTTTTTTAAATATGGCATTTATTCAGAATTTAACATTGTTCAACCATCATGAACAGCGGTCTTTGGGAGCAAATGAATGTTTTCAGGAAAGGTGAAGTTCGTTAGTTGGCAATGGCAATTTTACAGGCAGGTTAATATTGATATTACTATTATCATACCTCCTTGGAATTTTAAATATTTATCAAGATTCAGACATATGACATGAGACATGACACTTCATGAGACTCTACATTATTGCAGCTGACAACATTAATTTGATTTACGTTCAAGTAGTTAAGCTTAACCCTTATGTACATGATGTTCTGAGACGCTTTACACAGTTGTCCAGGAAATTGTACTTTGCTTCTCTTTAGTGAATTCTGTATCTGGTTCAGTGTAAGAGCTGTTCCTGTTCTAAAGAGCTAAATCAATTGTACTGACCTTTTTAAGTATTAGAATTATTTTTTACTCTTTTTATCACATTTTTAAGTTGTAAAACCGAGTGTTTGTAATAATAAAGCATATTCAAAAAGGCCTTGGAACTTGGAATTAACACGAAAGATCTAGAACTTCGTTGTTTTAATTTCCTCTGGGTAATATATATATATATATAATATATATATATATATATATATATATATTATATATATATAGATATATAGATATATGTGTTCTTATGTTAATAAAGACAAACTAAAAAAAAAAAGAGGGCAAATTAATAGGAGGATTATGAAATAAGAGTGCATGCACTAATGGAAATAGATAAAAAGCTAAACACGAGATCTATATATATATATATATATATATATATATATATATATATATATATATATATATATCGAGCTACAATGTCCTTTAATATCTAATTCGCTCTACCTCGGAATTAATATATTTTCATATATGCTTAACCGAAGGGGGAATTTTTTCTCGATAATAGATTTACCTGTACTTGGGCGCGAACGCAGGTACATTATAAATCCAGGAGCGTCAGTGGAAGCTTCCACTGACGCTCCTGGATTTATAATGTACCTGCGTTCGCGCCCAAGTACAGGTAAATCTATTATCGAGAAAAAATTCCCCTTCGGTTAAGCATATATGAAAATATATTAATTCCGAGGTAGAGCGAATTAGATATTAAAGGACATTGTAGCTCGATATATGTATATGAATCACGGTAATGTCATATGACTTATATATATATATATATAATAGTATATATATATATATATATATATATATATATATATATATATATATATATATATATATATATATATAGATCTCGTGTTTAGCTTTTTATCTATTTCCATTAGTGCATGCACTCTTATTTCATATTCCTCCTTATAGCTTTAGTATTTCAAATAATTATAATTTCTATTAATTTGCCCTCTTTTTTTTTTTTTTTTTTTTTTTTTTTTTTTTTTTTTTTTTTTTTTTTTTTTGTGTCTTCTCAACATAAGAATATTCTTTTTATTTTTCCTCTTTACATTCGTTCTTCTTCATATTCTCAATACCTCTTTTTTGCTACCTGTTTTGTAATTTCGCTCATCTCTGCCATTCTGTCCAGATTTGATTCTGCAATAGCCCCTTTCCTCTCTCGCTACAAACTTCTTGGAGCTCTTATCTTCTTATCTTTTGTATCTTGTCTCTTCCTCTTGTCCTTTGAAGTTCTTATAAAGTCCTTATCAGATATATAGGGTTTACTGATAATACTAATATTAGGAAATGGTCGCTATAGCTTTAGAGTGCTTCAGAATCAGAGCGTATTGCAAAAATTGGATCCTCGGAAAATTGCTCTCCATTTTACCATTTTCTTTACTTTTCTCCATTAGTCTACAGTGGTACCTTGACCTAGGAGTTTAATTCGTTCCGTGGCCGAGCTCGTAGCTCAATTTGCTCGCACATCAAATCAATTTTCCCCATTGAAAATACTTAAAATGCCCTTAATCCGTTCCAACCCTCAAAATGCCACCCCATATTTTTATGTTTCCTGTTATTAAATAAGGAAAATACATTTCTAAATAACAAATATTGTATAAAAAACATAATAGAAAGAATATTTAAAGATATAATATGGTTTCATACACTGTACAGGTAGTGCTCAAGTTACGATCATTCGTCTTACGTTAATCCGATTTTACGAGACCAAATTACGATAGCCTAACTGTATCCCATCTTCAAGTTAAATAAGTTCAAAAAACAGTAAAAGTTAATGATGAAAGCTGTTTTAACGTTATTCTCTTTGCGTAAATGTGAACAGCCATGAACAACCGAACGAGAAACAGCTTTTTTTGCTAATTACAACCGAATTGGATAACAACATAATCCGTTTGGCTTGCATTTCAAACCAATTACCGTAGTTATGTTATATATGACGTTTTATGTAGAATAGGACTGAGATATTTTTGTGTAATCATTTTTTATTCGCTATAGGTATATCAGAGATCAACAAAGAAATATACGTTAAATTTTAACCATGTTGTAGCTGAAGCTGAGAAAACTATTTAAGCTGCCAATGACTTTTATTGTGCATCAGCAACAAGGATAAAACTCCCGTAAACTTATGCCATCAAACACAACCTAAGGTAAAATTGAGAGAAAATCTGTTTAATCAAAACTACTGGGCTTGAAAGAACACATTTTACTGTTGTTGTCACGTCGATAAAAGATAAATAAAACATAGATATCGTGAAAATAACAATCGGAATCACGTAATATTTTTACTCAATAAACTTGCAGCCATCATAATCTGTTTACGAAAAATAAAAATGATTTAGTTCACAATCACGAGTCGTATTCAATTCATATTTCGACTTATATAAGTCAGGTATCTAGATATTCGTTTATGCTAACTAGAAGCAAGAAATTTCGCTCAGAATTGAGTTAAATATGGCGAAACAAACTTGTACCGAGTTTAAGATTTAATGTTTAGCCAGTTGGAAAAGCTTCGTCAAGGGGCAAACATGAACATTGTCCAAAATACATCGAAATAAACAGGCATCGGTGTAGGGCAGATATATACGTCTAGAATGGTCTGGCTCACGAAGTCTGATTTATTGTGTAGAGGTGTGCAAGAACAATTATAATAATAAATAGATAAATAGCACTAGTTAAATAAATAATCAGGCTCACGCAAAAATATTTGGCTTCCCCAGTAGGCCAACAATAATTGTCGTTAGGCAGCAACTGGTGGCTCAGATATCGTTTATTTGCTTATTTATTTATTTATTACCATCTATGTTAGTATTATTGCCATCTTAGAATTTTACTCTGAAGTCAGGTCTTAGTTTCGAAGAAGAAATGTCCACCAGACTAGGAAAGACAGACGAGTTTCTGGCTTATTTTCGAAGAATAAGATTTACTTGACACAGGGTACACGTAAAAGATTGCTTGTGATTATATAATTAGAATAATACTTGACACAGGGTACACTAAATAGATTGTTTGTAGTTGTCATTAGAATAATACTTACCTGGCACAGGGTATACCCAAATAGATTGCTTCTATTTGTAATTAGAATGATACGTACCTGGCACAGGTACGCCAAATGGATTATTTGTAGTTGTAATTAGAATAACACTTACCTGGCACATGGTATGTGTCGAAGTATTGTCTTAAGAAGCCTTGAACAAACTTGTCAATAGATGGCGTTGACGGAAGGTGTCGGTTTAACTTCCAGTTTTGTATCCTTGGGTAGTTGGTGTTCTATATCATCCGAGGTATAGAGTGAATGTGTAAAATCCTGACAGATTACTACCAAGGCAGCACTTCACTGACCGACTTGTATGATTCTATTGTGTTTTGTTAAAATTTCATTTGTTTATTGTCTTTAAACAGATTTTATATAATTATATATATCTATATGCGTTAATGTTAGGGGTTCTAATGCAGAGTTAATGTATTTACAGAATCACAGTGTTAATGTATTCACAGAATCCCTCTCTTTTGCCTAATTACTGTAAGGATATTGGTCCCCTACATCTGACTTGTATTGCATTGCTTGATGTCGGCTCCAATGCAGCGTGTCGCTAATCATCGATTTCTTATAATGCTGTGATCCTTGTTTCGTTAATATTTGCTTTATAACATATCTTGTATATATTGTTATAAGAGTATATTTGCTGAAATATAATTATTAAAATAATTTTGCATTCTAATTGACATCCGATTGAACCTGTGTAAATGGCCCATCAAGAGCCAAGGGAAACTTATTAAAATCTCAAAAGACTAAATCTTCACAGTGTGCCAAAATCTCGTAAGACTAAAATCTTCACAGTACGCCAAATAGATTGTTTGTGGTTTGTAATTAAAGGAATAATACGCGTACCTACCTGGCATAGGGTACACCAAATAGATTGTAGTTGTAATTAGAATAATACTTACCTGGCACAGGGTATCCAAATAGATTGCCCTAAGTTGTAATTAGAATACTTACCTGGTACGGGGTATTCCAAATAAATTGCTTCTAGTTATAATTAGAAGCATACTTACCTGGCACAGGGTACACCAAATACAATGCTTCTAATTGCAATTAGAAGCCTACTTACCTGGCACAGGGTATGCCAAATGGGTTGTTTCTAATTGTAATTAGAGCATACTTACCTGGCACAGGGTACACCAAATACATTGCTTCTAGTTGCAATTAGAAGCATACTTACCTGGGTACAGGGTATGCCTAAATGGGTGTTCTAATTGTAATTAGAGCATACTTACTGGCACAGGGTAGACCAAATACATTGCTTCTAGTTGCAATTAGAAGCATACTTACCTGGTACAGGGTATGCCAAATGGGTTGTTTCTAATTGTAATTAGAAGCATTCTTACCTGGCACAGGGTACACCAAATACATTGCTTCTAGTTATAGTTAGAACCATACTTACCTGGCACAGGGTAGACCAAGTAGATTGCCTTTAGTTGTAATTAGAAGCATACTTACCTGTCCAAGGTTACACCAAATAGATTGCTTCTAGTTGAAGTTAGAAGCATATTTACCTGGCAGAGGGTACACCAAATACATTGCTTCTAGTCGTAATTAGAAGCATACTTACCTGGTACAAGGTACACGAAATGGATTGTTTCTAATTGTAATTAGAAGCATACTTACCTGGTACAGGGTACACCAAATGGATTGTTTCTAATTGTAATTAGAAGCATACTTACCTGGTACAGGGTACACCAAATGGATTGTTTCTAGTTGTAATTAGTGGCATACTTACCTAGTACAGGGTACACCAAATGGATTGTTTCTAATTGTAATAAGAAGCATACTTACCTGGCACAGGGTACACCAAATACATTGCTTCTAGTTATAATTAGAATCATACTTACCTAGCACAAGGTACACCAAGTAGATTACCTTTAGTTGTAATTAGAAGCATACTTACATGGCACAGGGTACGCCAAATAGATTGCTTCTAGTTGTAATTAGAAGCATTCTTACCTGGCACAGGGTACACCAAATACATTGCTTCTAGTTGTAATTGGAATGATACTTACCTGGCAAAGGGTACACCAAAAAGATTGCTGTCATTTCCTTTGCTTCTTCCAGTATTATGTGTTTGGTTCCTAGTTCATCAACCTTTCTGCTATATCCTTTAACGCCTTATACACTAAGTACTGAAGACTCCTTCCGCAATCCAGGATCCCATCAGCTCACATCTGGTCCTCGGGTCTCCAGCTTGCTTCTGTTTGGAAAGTTCTTAGTGCTTCTGAATCTTGATCCTCCACTGTTATTGCCTAATGATTGGTTTGTTTTTTTGGGCCTCCAGGTGATAGTTAGGCCGATGTTCGCGTTCTTCATGGTGTCTTGTTGATGAGATTATCTTCTAAGACCTCAATTTCTCTGCGCATATCTCTCCAATTGCGTCTGGAGCTTCCGTACTTGTGTGGCTCTCCCTCAGCTATTCCCTTTATATCTATTAGCTCTTCCTTTCTTCTTGTTGTCTACTTCTCCAACTATTCCTCCTACGTTGCAGCTGTCTGTTTTTTTTAAGTCTCAACTAGAGATCCTCCCTCGTTTTCCACAATCCAGGATTCCATCCGTTCACATCTGGTCCTCAGGTCTCCAGCTTGCTTCTCTGTGGAAAGCTTTTAGGGCTGTCGCATCGTCGTCCTCCGCTGTTATTCTTTTCTCTGAGCTTCCTTTTACCTTAGATTTCAAATCAGACACATGCGAGCTCCGAAGTCTTCAAAGATGGCTTCTAAGGATCTCGAAGCTTGCATCTAGAGTCTTTGGATCCAGTGAACCTTATAGCGTTGGGTGTACAGTTCATTTTTCAATCCATCTTTGTATCTTGAGTTTTCGCGTCAGCATGTAAATTTCATTTCAGTATTCCTTTCTTAGTCGAACTTCACTGGGTGGCAGGCCAGACCTGGAGCCTCAAGGATTCTAAAATGACTTCCGGGTAAACCACCCCCTCAGACTTGAGCTGAATTCTAATTATATTTCTCCTAGTCAGTTCTGCTACTTACTGAATGCTTCCCACCCTTCAAGCAAGAGATTCCAGTAGATCTGAAGCAGCATGTTAGTGGGAGATGACCGAAGCTATGGCGGAGTGTGGAGTCCAGGACTCCAGACTTCGGAGAACGAATGGGACTTGAGGAAATGGGCAGGAGCGTTCTGCCACATTTGACTTAGCATCTTTTAATTCTGTATAGTAGCCATTTCTTGAGAAGACCTAAACGAATGCTGTATTGTTGTTGTTTTGTCAGATTGCCTATGACTGGTTTGTTTTTTTGGCCTGCAGGTTATGGTTAGGCCGATGTTCGTGTACTTCATGGTGTCTTCTTGATGAGATTATCTTCGGGGGCCTCGATTTCTCTGCGCATTTCTCTCCAGTTGCGTCTGAAGCTTCCTTAACTCTGTGGCTTTCCCTCAGCTATTATTTTTATCTATTAGCTCTTCCTTTCTTTCTTATTGTCAACTTCTCCAACTATTCTTCCTTCGTGACAGCTGTCTATTTTATCCTAAGTCTCACTTTGAGATCCTCCTCGTCTTTCGTCTCTTTGTTTTCTGGATCTCTTTGTCCTGATGTCCAGCCATGCCAGCTCCATCTTTCCGTGGATATTGGCGCCCAAATAGCTGTCTATAGTATATAGCATTAGATTTCATAATTCATTGAATCCCCCGAGGTCTCGTTCATCGATTGCAGGAAGGCGTACTAGAATAGGCGTCATCTGGTATGCAAGTACGTGTGTTTTTATGCCTTTCCTTTCGAAATTCTTCCGTTCGAAGTTTTGGTTTTTCAACATAACGTGGAAGTTTCCGCCTGTTTCTTATATGTTCGAGAAAAAAAAAACGGAAATTTATCATTTGTCTCCAGTACATCAAATTCCTTGACATAACTTCAAGTCAGGCGTTCTCTTTGTAATCTTATGATGACGTGTGAAACAACAGAATATTTTCTTCTGGGGTTAACCTTGTGTTTATATTTATTTCTTATTTATTTCTTTTTATTTACTTATATCTCATTAGATACATACTCACTGTGTGAGTGTGATATTATAGGTCTTTCAATGAACGATTTGGTACGCTTGATGTAACTTCAAATGTTATACTTCTCTCTCTCTCTTCTCTCTCCTCTCTCTCTCTCTCTCTCTCTCCGGCTCTCCTCCTCTCATCTCTCTCTCTTCGCAAAAGAAATGCAGTTAGTTGTGAATTGAGAGTGACTATCGCATTGCCAATTGGCGGCCGCACCGTTGCGAGGAAAATACGTATACCCTGCAATTTAGACAAAAAAGTTGTTGTCGGTGCTGTGATTTTGAATGTGTTTTTGCTCAAGATTTCAATGCAGATGTACTGAGCTTTTTAATCTTTTCTTGTAAAGAAAATCAGGTGGCCGAGTTTGACACCTGTTTGGTAAACGATGCTTGGAGAGAGAGAGAGAGAGAGAGAGAGAGAGAGAGAGAGAGAGAGAGAGAGAGAGAACATTATATCGCCAGCAGTGATATGCTAGGAAGTTTGACATCTGTTCAGTACACGATGCTTGTTTTGTCAGCGTTATTATTACCAGACACTTGTAGATTATATCTGTCTGAGATGAGAGGGAGGAGAGAGAGGAGAAGAGCGAGAGAGAGAAGAGAGAGATAGAGAGAGAGACGAGAGGAGAGAGAGAGAATGGCATCAATATATCGCCAGCAATGATAAGGTAGGAGAAAATATGCATCAACCTGAATGACTGTTTTCGAAGCAGCTTCGTTGTCATGAAATGAGACGAATTTCCTTCGACTCAGAAGCCGAATTTAGTCTTATTTTTTGTTACATTTTCTCCACGATTTTATTCGTTTATTATGTTTGATTATTTGGACAAAGACACCAGCTTTCTATTGATTTTTCACGTCAAGTAGTATAGTATAATGAATTTAGAAGATTGTAGTTTTTTTATTGTAAAATTGTTTAGCAGTTTGAGGTTGGTGATAAGGAGTCGTGGTGGTATTGTTTTTGAATACGTCTCGGGAGAAAATTGTGAATCTGACACTAGTTAATGTGTAGCGGTTTGGAGATCTTTTTGCATTCATACTATCATGTGATATGACATTTGCGCACTTGGCAGTGAGTCATGAAGAAAGTCAGGTTAAGGGAGTCATAATTTATTTTACTCATATTCATATCTTTTCATATACTCACTCACGTGGGTTAGGTTAGGTTAAGGGACTTAGAATTTGTTCTTCATATTCTATTTTTTCATATACTCATGTGGTTTAAGGGACTTAGAATTTTTTCCTTCATATTCATATATATGTGACATGGCAGTTTTTGGTCCGAAGAGTATATCTTGAGCCAATGTGGGGTTGGGTATTTTACGTGGGTTAGGTTAGGTTAGGTTAAGGGACTTAAAATTTTTTTCACTAATATTCATATATGTGTGAAATGGGTTTTTTTCATCCGTAGAGTATATCTTGAGCCAATAGGTTAGGGTGGGTTGGGTTAGGTTAAGGGACTTTGATTTTTTTCACTCAGTGGGTTAGGTTAGGTTAGGTTAGTTTAAGGTACTTAGAATTTTTTCACTCGTATTCATATTTATGTGAAATGGTGGTTTTTTCCATCTATAGAGTATATCTTGGACCAAAATGGGGTATTTTCAAGGGGTGGATAGGTTAGGTTTTGGGACTTAGAATTTTTTCACTCATAAGACTTTTTTAACTCATGTTCATATTTATGTGAAATGGTGTTTTTTTTTTTTTTCATGTGTAGAGTATATCTTGAGCCGAAATGGGATTGGGTATTTTCAAGGGGTCGAGTGAAACCATGGTTCTCCTATTCGAAGAGTTCTTCATAAGCCATTTTGGGGTTCTTTTCTGAACTAGAGCGAAATATTTGGTGGTTTTCCCGTGGAGTTGTTAATGGTCAAGGTGCGTGAGGTTAAGTAAAAGGCAAGTTTATGTGGTTTTATCGCCTGTTAGCCGAATTGGGGAACGGG
>NC_087200.1:111171963-111177265 GCF_015104395.2 Macrobrachium nipponense | reverse complement strand
AGCCGAATTGGGGAACGGGTGTTGAAGTTAAGCCGAAATGGGGTCTTTTTCCCTACTGGTGTGGTAGTATTTCTTTCTTTTGCGTGTGTGTGTGGATATATATATATATAATAGATATATAGATATATATATATATATATATATATATATAGATATATATATATATATATATATATATACATATATAATACATATATATATCTATATATATATATATATATATATATATACTATATATATAAACACATATATATACACACATACATACATACAGGTATGTATTAAAGTGCGTTAGCATTTCTCTCTTGTGCATGGGTACAGATATACATACATATATATATATATATATATATATATATATATATATATATATATATATATATATATATATATACATATATATATGTGTGTGTGTGTGTGCGTGCGCGTGTGTTTATATGTATTATATATATATATATATATCTATATATATATATATATATATATATATATATATATATATATATATATATATATATATATATATATATATATATAAAGTGTGTATATATATATAATCACATATATACACATACATACATACACGTATGTATTAAAGGGCGTTAGCACTTCTCTCTTGTGCATGGGTACAGATTTATACATATATATATATATATATATATATATATATATATATATATATATATATATATATATGTATGTGTGTGTGTGTGTGTGTGTGTGTGTGTGTGTGTGTGTGTATACATAAGTACAATCGGTTGTCCTTTAGCAGGAAGGAAAGTCGTGGGAAAAGAGTAAATACGAGCTAGAGTTAAGTTTTCAGCGTCAATGGAAAGCCTGGAGACGCAGCAATGATGTAAGAATGGGTGGTCGGAAAATGAAAGTGGCTGAGTTGTGGAGAGGAAATATAACGGATGATGGTATGGTAGGGTAGGAGAAAAGATAAGTCTCTGAATGGGTGGAACAAGAAAGGTAGAAGGTTATGCAGAAAAAATAAGACAGAGATTAGAATTGTTTGTGGAACAAAAGCTTGGAATATAATGAAAATTGATTTCAAGAAGTAGAGGCTAAGCACGGGAGGATTTTCGGCCATTCAGTGCTCAAGACAATGAAAAGAGGGAGTTCCAATGATGGTCCAGCAAGATAAAGAAATCAAGAAATGGAGATGAAGTACGGCGATCTAAATGCGGAACTGAGAGAGAGAGAGAGAGAGAGAGAGAGAGAGAGAGAAGAGAGAGAGAGAGAGAGAGAGAGAGAGAGAGAGAGAGAGAGAACCCACAGTTGCACAAATTTAGAGGTTGAACAGCAAGACTGAAGAGAGGAAGCGGGAATGGAGTTCAAATAACATGGTAAATATACACTTTTTTTTCTCTCAGTATGTATCTGATGCTCGACGATTTTTTTTGACGATTTCTGCTTTTTCGTAATCTCTTATAACCTAGTTATTTTTCTTTTGTTACTTTGTATTTGCAGTTAACTTAAGTTTTTATGTTCCATTTTTACTTTATGTTATGTATTTTTTAAGTGTTGTCAATTATAGCTGTTTTAGCATTTTTAGATATAGTCAATCAGCATAGTTTTCTTACTGTTTATCTTTATTTTTTATATCATTCTATAGGTAAGTGTCCTTAATGATGGGAAAAGTTATGTGTTCCCGAAAGCTCGGTTGTGCCTCTATTTTATTCTAAAAAATAATAATGTCTACAATATTACCAGGTATTCTGGCTATCCTGTTCCTCCCTAAATTGAAGCCTTCTAGAAACGACAGCATACCCAGTTTTATATATATATATTTGTGTGTGTGTGTCTGTTTGTATGCATGTGTATGCAAGACTATAAATATTTTCTTAACATTATAGTATTTATCTTGCGGTTCTATGAAAAAAGTTTTTAAAAATTTTGCTTTATATCCTGAATCGTTGATGAGCCGTTGTGCAGTAAAATTTCTACAAGATTTCTCTTTATACAACCGCACATTGGCAACTCGTCAAATACTATCATACACGCGTCATCACGCTCATTGCAATTCGAGTTATGGCGAAGCAGTGCCTAGTGGGGAGCGATGTTGTTCATGGACGATGTTCACAAAGTCTATAGACTGCACGTGCCCGTCTTTGATGCCAGAGGTAAAATTTTTCCCTCAGTAAGTGTTGAGTATCACATGTTGTAACTTGACAAAGGGAGTCGAAAACATGAAAAAGAGTAAACACATTTCTCGCCTGTTTTCAGTTCCTAAAACAATTTCCAGATGAAACACATCTCGAAAGTAAATCCTCCTTGAGTTCTTTGAGATGGATTTTCATGTCACTGCAAACTCGGTCAATTCATTTAGCTTCATTTGAGAGAGATCTTAACTTTGTCTTCATATAAAATTGATGTAACAAAGTATATAGAATGCAGTCGATTCACTCCCGTGAATACAGTTTAGTTGTTACTTCCAACACCATGAGTGAAATTAAAGTATCAAGAAAATTTTTTTAATTGTTTGATATAATTCGAAAATATTGAACGGTATTCCGATTGAAATAAAAACAAAGAATATACTTTAATAGAACCGAAATGTTCGATTTCCTCTCGGAACGAACATGAATTGTTTGGCGATATGATAAAATCCCCCTTCCCCCAAAAAACAACACCACTTAAAATTATTCGAATTAAAACATAATTAATTTAGTCCTCCTTAAAATTAATTGGTTTTTCCCGTCTGTATGTCCTTGTGCCAATCTCCAGGCCTCGTAGGTTGGCGGTAAAGGATGACCCGTCTTCGAGTTTCGAACCGGACATGATTGGACAGATGACCCCATTCCTTAAAATCCAATGTGCCTCTGATTTCCTTGCAAGTGAATTAGTAACCAGTTGTCAGACGACTGTTGTGGATCGCAGGTAGAGAAAGAGATAAGAGAAAAACTTGACTTGAGTGTTCTTTGCTGCATTAAATGATACCATCAAAGCGGCAGAGCCTCGACGAGTTAATCGTCGCTCCCTTAAGGTGAAACTATTTATGGTATATTACCTCCGTTTTTCTTTTCCAATAAAAATTTCTCTGCCAGACTTGACCCTAGTCCTTGATCTTTTACATTTGTCCCGCATCTTTACAAAATATTTCATTTTTTGGCTCTGTTACTGACAGGGGTGGATGTTCCACGCTCTCTCTCTCTCTCTCTCTCGTCCTTCAACTTTTTCTTTCTCTCTTTAGGTCCTTCTCTTTTTCTCGGCTCTCTCTCTTCTCCAAGGGTAAGTGCCGAGGTACCTTCCATTTATTTTGAGCGCACTGAAGGAAGATTTCCTGAAGGAGGTTCTCTTGCATTGTCTAAGGACAGTCTCTAGGACATTGTAAGGGTGAAGTATTTCCATTACTGGGCTTTGCTTTTCCCATCTGAACATCCACAAGGGGTGTGGCATTCAAGGTTATCTTTTGTTTTAATGACATAATCCAAAGGATCCTTCATTGGTTGGGCCGACCGAGTTGTTTGGCTGCGGGAGAGACAGGGCATCAGGGTATTTCTCTTTTGGGGATGCGTTAACTGAGCTATGGTAAAGGGTTATTCCAAGGAAGACTGTATCAGTAAGGTCATAAATATCGGTATGAAGAATGTTACCGTCAGCATACTGAGGATACCAGCAATTGTATCCACAGTCAACAATAAATAGAACGGAGTTCCCAAAACGCCACCCTGTGGATCGCCAGATACACGTACAAATTCAGGCCAACATACAAACCATGAACACAGCTCAGTGACCGATCGCATAAAAAAGAAAAAATTGTGAATTATGTTAAGGGCATACCTTCACTACTTGAGTTACATATTATATTGTTAACCTCTGTCAGTGTTGCCTTCACTTGGTATAATTACATATAAAATTATAATCTTTAAGCATTCTGCTTATCCGGACCTAAGGTTGAGGTATCAAATTATCAGTGAAATTACAAAAACATCGAGACTAGCCTGACGTAGTTGTAGATAGCACCTAAACAACCCTGGGAGACAGGAACTGAGAAACATAAATTTCCGTGATATGGAAAAGTTGATTTGAAAATTCAAAAGGATAAAATCTGGCCTGAGTCAGAATAAATGGGTATCGGACTGTTGTCTTTAAAGGAAGATAAAGGAAACCTCTACCTAATTCTTCACTCCGAGCTGTGAACGTTGTTTTTTTTTCTCTCTCTTTCTTTTTTTATCCCCCTTGAACGAAAAGCAAATTTGGTGACAGAGGCCTCTGGATTGCAGTGATGAGATGAGAAACGTCAAGTATCAGGTATTGGTTGACTTGATTTGACTCTTGTTGTTTTTCGTTTATAGCTATTATCACTACTACTTTTGTGTAATCCTTTGTTTTTCATTCAGCTTCAGAATTTAAAGATCTTGGTGTGGGTATGAAGTAGCCGACGGCTAAAGAACATTTGTTACGTAAGGAGGAACGCTCAGCAGAAGGACAATTGGATGGCTCTTGTCGAAGTGTCGTATTTAAACCTTAACCCAACAAAGCGAATTGTGGTCTTCTGTTTTCAAATCTTTAATTTTAGTCTGCCATTCACGTATGATCCTATGGTTCCTCTGAGCAGTTGCTGACGATCTCCAGTCGCGACATTATTCATACCAGAAGAAAAATCAATCTAAATATAATTAATGCCGCTGAGGCAAATTTATTCTTTATTCTCTGAAATATTAGAATTAGCGGATACCGTATTGGCTCATGTACCTGTTATATTTATTGTGTCTATACAGACACGCATACATACATACACACACGCGCGCACTATATATATATAATATATATATATATATATATATTATATATATATATATAATATATATATATATATATATATATAAACTTTAAGCCATAAAGCGTTACCCTTAACAAGGGTGCTCCAGATAAAAACGACACATGGGATATTGCTACATTAAAGCTTTCAAACGGATGAATTTTGAATGCATACCGAACCCAGCCCTTTATAAATCATGTTCTCCTCCTACCTCGTAAACATTTTCGAATCATACACTTTTTCATTCTTTCACATCATACCAAACCAAGTAAAACACTGATGTAATCTTTTCCTGGCATTAACCTTTTTCCCAACTTGTCTTTGCAGTATTTCCAATTTTCTCACCCACTCAGTTCTTATGTCTTGTCATGCAAATGCTCTTCTCGGCTGATTTTCTTTTCTTTTTTTTCCTTTTCTTTTGTATTCATACTTCACATCTGTTGCATTGATTTCGTCATCTATTTCGTGACTCACCTTCTCCTTGAAACGGTATCATCATCCGTTATGTTTTCTTAATAATAACCACATAAATCA
>NC_087200.1:111156963-111166963 GCF_015104395.2 Macrobrachium nipponense | reverse complement strand
AATTTTCAAATTCATAATGGATTTTTATGCAGACACGTAACCGATTTGTTTATAATTATTTTAATTAATGCATTATCGTTATCATCCCATAGATGTTATCAATAACTGTAGGGTATAAGAAATCAACCCTGACTGAACGAAGTGATCATTGGAAGTAATTCGAAGATACGAAATATCATATCTAGACCGGCCATAAACCTGGTATCAAAGAGGACTATCAAGTCATATCTCGGTGTATCTCTTAATATGGATGAAGAAACCTATTCTGTCTGTAATTTGATGTAATGAAATTATCTCGGGTTATAAAAAACAGCAACTTGTTTCGGTATCGCTTACGGGGTAAGGGAATATTTTTGCCCATTCCCTTATGTGACTCTAAGTGGTTTGCTGCTGATATATAGCAGCCGGGTAATTACAATATAGGCCACCAATTACCTCACACTTGATGTAGGGTATCATCAAATTCAGTGATCGATTTTGATTACAGGGCTATCAGTATGCGATCTCTCTATCTCGAGGTTAGCGTTACATCAGATACTGTAATTACAGATATATCGAGGAACTGAAGTTTTCCCTTCTAATATATGAAGAAATGGATGTTCTTGGATACAGGAAGAGGAGAGATAGAGAGAGAAGGAAAGGAATAATAAGAGGAAAATGTCGATGAAGGGACCCGGGATGGCAAGGAGTTGTATAAGTCACAATCAATCTTCATGGATCAAGGATGACAATGCGGCCGAGATGTGCGCATAATTAGATGTGGTTCCAAGGATTAATAAGTTGCGACGAGGTTGGAGATGGATGGTGGGTGAATTGAGGGAACTTCCCTCACGCCCTGTAAGGGTCCTCAGATGGAGACTGTCTGCTAGAGGGCTCCTTAAAACCTTGATAGGCCAATTAGCGATAGACTGAAGGGCTATCAAGCTAGCGTACTTTAGGTGATGCCTAGACGATCTGCAGATCCCAGTCTGTGATACCCTGGTTCCTGATGGACCATGGCAGGTGCTGCCATCTGTGTGTACCTCGCGCACCTACGGCGCATAAGCACTTGTGATCGACGCGGCTTCTCGTCTGTGTACAATTATCTCAAAGCCGCATCGCATTTAACGCCCTCGATTGCGTCTGAAGCCACTAAATGCTTTTAAAAGCAAATCTGGCTTTTTTTCTATATATCTTGCTAAGGGCACCTGCCAAGTGCTTTTTAATCTCCCACTACGCTTGAAGACCGAATTTAACACTTAAGGCGGAGGTGAATGGCAGAACATTTCGTTCGGTTTTGATTCTTCTAAAGCCAATCTAAAGAAGGATAAATTCTATGATTTAGATAAATTAGATGACTCATAAACGTACAGAAATTGAGAGACTGAATTGTACAATTAATCAGGTTAGGTTGATAAGAAAATCTTAGTGACTTCTCTTTGCTATCTTAGTGCTTAAGTAAGTTTCACTGACAACATTATTCTGTTTAAGAAAGACTTACTATCCTTTCAAAAGGTCTTTCCTCGTTGATCTTAAGTGAACGGTATACTTGTGAGATATGTAGGAGCCCAGTTTGGATATATAAGTAATGTCACGGTTTAGAAAAGATATTCTCTAGACCTTAGGTTGTTTGATGTCCTTGAATATGAGGCCTTATTACCGGGAAGCAGAACAAGAAATCTGAAGGTAGACAAGATTCTCAGCTTTTGAAGTCCTTTAAGTAAGACGACAAAATATGGCAAGTTGAAAATTGTAGGGTTACAATCTTTTTGCAGCGAAGAAAATGCTCTGGAACCTAAAGGGTGGATAGATGATTCATAAAAGAAGTTTTTAGTGTCTATTTAAACAGCTCTAGATAACAACGCATTCCCTGAAGTGAAAATAAATTTATACAGAACGAATTCAGCTATCTTCAAGATCAGTATAGCAGATTGTGATTCCTAAGTGCCCATCAAGTCTAATCTGGTGAAGACTTGACCGCTCGTGCCTCTTAATACCGCACACACAAACACACACACATATGTCGTTCATAAGCCTTCCTTGCCTTTGAATTTATAGTTATCAGTTAATCATGAACAAATGAAGTTAAGATTAAAGGATCACCATGACTGGTTGCGTGAGACATTAAAGGGTTTCGTCGCATAGGATGGTTTTCAACTTGATAGAAATAGCTAGAGTGGTATAGCGTTGTCATTGAAAGAGATTATTTGGAGGAAATTGAAAGTGCTCAAGAACCGTGTATATGAATAAATATATGCACTTATTTCTTATTGTTCTTTATGTATATTTTTTTCAAACACAATGGGACATCCCATTAAGTAGAATTTCCCATTTGGATCCTCCTGCTTTGATATAGTATGTATACAGTCATCCGTTTCAATGACATTGTTAATCCATTTTTGAAAACATGGTAAATATGGTTTGACTTGCTGTCTCATCATCATTCTGAACAGCGACCAGTTCTTATGGAAGGCTTTTTAAATGTAAATTGTTCTGTAAAACGAATATTGTTTTCTATCTCATTATTTTTATTGGAAACTATGGTGGATATAAGGTGTCGTTTTGAGAGCAGATATCCCGTTAATGTGTTCACGAAAGAATGATTCTTGCAAGTTTGTATCTCTTATTTGATGCAGGTCTGCCATTGATGAATTTCGTATATTTTGTTTTGAATGAAAAAGATTTTCTGTATTTGAGAGATGAAATTTGTTCTTATGCCTTGTCCATGCTGTCATAAAGTAATTAAATTCCAAGTGGTAAATAGTGAATGTAGCTGCAGAAGAGTGTAATATACCACGTTAGATAGTAAGTAGTTCATACTAATGATTTTATTCCCATATTTACAGAGGTCAGCATTTCTTATTAACACAATATCTGGTTGTAAAAATTAGTTTCATATTTTCACTAAAATGATTTTGCTGAGTGAAAAGTAAATACACGCAAGTACTTACTCATGCCTACTCGACAACAGTGACAAATACACACGTGTGTACTACGGATTATATATATACATTATATATATATATATATATATATATATATATATATATATATATATGTGTGTGTGTGTGTGTGTGTGTGTGTGTGTGTGTGTGTGTGTGTGTAACTGAATCACGAAAGTTAGGAACGTGATAAATCCATAAATAAAGACCCTTGTATTTGTAACATGTTTAAGAATGACCTCAAAGATATAATTACAGACTTAAATAAAAATTAGTTGCCTTAGAGTTATCTTCGTTGTAATGTATGTCTGACATGTATTGTGAATATGGTTTTGTTTACCAAGTTCTGAACAGCTGTCACCTATAATCCTTTAATTGTCTTGTCCTTGTATCTGAGATGATTGTCTTAAACCTTTAATTGCACCCATTGTTTATGCTTGTTTGGGAAGGTTACTCATCTTCCGTATGTCGGATTCTAAGGTACTATAACTCTTTATAATCCCTATCTGTCAGTTATACGAATCTTCTTGTATTGTCTTTTACCTCATGTATGTCAGTTTCTGCTTAGTAAAGGACGTTTAACGTCGAAAGGTCTCGCAGATACTCCTTCGTTTATTTATCCTTTGTGGCATATATATTTCTTTATATATATATATATATATATATATATATATATATATATATATATATATATATATATATATATATATATGTATGTATGTAAATAATGACGGTCTGTGTCCGTCTGTGTGTGTATGAAATGATGTGGTAGTACTGAATAAAAAAAAAATGTAACTAACTTATTCTTGGGTTCAACCGACGATTTTTACCCTTACATCCTGATAGCTTTTTTTTGTTTTTTTTTTTTTTTTTTCGGAGGCAACTTCTCTCTGTCCATTCAGTAATTGTCACTGTCGTTTCTTTGTAGTAACGTGAAATTATTCAGATGTGTGCTGTTAGTATAAGTGGTAAAAGAAGTGTGCTGCCTCTTTAGAGGTGAATATGTTACATGTAAGACTATATTGGACTTTGTATGTGCTACAAATGTGGAAATTATATATATATAATATATATATATATATATATATATATATATATATATATATATATATATAATATAATATATATATAAAATTTCCACATTTGTAGCACATACAAAGTCCAATATAGTCCTACATGTAACATATTCACCTCTAAAGAGGTGAATATACAAATATTATATATATATACTATATATATATATATATATATATATATATATATATATATATATATATATATATATATATATATATATATATATATATATATATATATATATATATATATATATATATATTTCTCGCCTAGTCTCGAACCTAGCCTGTTGAGTGTGGAAACTCGATCATGTAATCAATTTTACGTATCTTCTTCCTCATAATGCACTGCATACAGATGTATGTATTTGCTTTTGTACGTTAGAATAGCATATGTCTAATACCGATGCGAAATGATTTCGAAAATTCTCTTATTGAGAGGCGATATAAAATAAATTATCAGTCAGCGCATACTTTAGTAAGATAGCATTACATAAATGTTAAATGGTGAGCAAAACTCATACAGATACACACATAAAAGGTAGTCACCTTCATACATCATTAGTGTAGGGACTTACGAGAGGAGCTTGTTACACCGAACATCCTCGGGAACACTGCTTCCTTTCCAACTGAATTTATTAACTACTTAAATGGAATTTATGACCCACTTGTATAGTACCTTATCCTTATCTTTGATAGGACACTTCCGTCGAGCTTTATAAGTAAAGTATAGTCATTGTGAATTTTAGGGTCAGGATTGTCTTTTGCTTTCTCACTTATAGCGGGGAGTCACACATACAATTTATATTTAAATGCTTCTACTGATTTATTTAAAATTTTATATGGATTATTGAACATACGCTCTTAATGGCGGTTTCGTAGTTTTGCATATCTGAAGTTTCATAAATTACCAGAAGGAATAACTGATAAAAAAATAAAAGGGAAATAAGTTGTCGTAAATTGTGGATGGTAAGGACACACAATCTATTCAAAGTTCGTTCTGCAGCATACCAGGTCTGTGAATATGTGAATTGCAGCTATTTTATGTGCATTTCCACTGCATGTCACAACCTTCATCAGTTTTGTTATCTTGCCATGGACGTTTAGTTGTAATAAAATCTTGAACGGTGAGCACCGGAAGTTGATGATGTGTTTGTTCTTTTGTAAGATAATGTGAGAGGGATGAGACAGAGACAACATGAATCCCATTTGTCTCAAGCCATGAATATTGCGAATACAATATTTACACCAGTCGTAACAATTTAGGTATACAAATATCGATAGAGCTAGATGATATTGCCAGTAGTTTTCAACGAAGAACATGATTGGCTATACCCTTAAAGGCAAGTAATGAATGTTATAATGACTTAGGTAATGTATATTGTCAAGGTTAGCAGAACAGTATTTAAAACACCAGCAAGTCGAAGAACAACAACAAATGCAGGATAAGTGGATAAGCACTTTGGTACTACATTTTGTAGCGGTTGGATGGCAACTTTTAGTGTCGTGTCTACATTCTTGAGCGGTAGTTCTCTCTCTCTCTCTCTCTCTCTCTCTCTCTCTCTCTCCTCTTCTCTCTCTCTCTCTCTCTTCTCTCTCTCTCTCATCTCTCTATCTCTCCTCTCTCTCTCTCTCTCTCTCTCTCTCTCTCTCTTCTTCTTCTTCTTCTTCTTCTTCTTCTTCTTCTTCTTCTTCTTCTTCTTCAAAAATGAAGCTTTACTAACTTGCAAGATTTTGCTTGTTAACAGTGCACTGGTTGACAATGCGCTGGCGTATATCCATTTTTATCCCATAAGTTTGACGCATTTTTCTGGACGCAAATATTTTATCCCCCTGACATGTGATGATGTTTAGCGATTTTTTTTTTTTATCTTGACAGGCTTTGAGCAGCGTGTATATTTTACTAATTTTTGTAATGCAGATTGTATCTTTCATTCATGTACTTTCAACTAGTTTTCTTCCTGACCTGATCATTTTCGTTGACATTATTCATATTCTGTTAAGTTTATGGAAAATGTTTCGTTCCGTTGTCATTATATTGGGATATGGGTGCTGCCGACCGTCAATATTTAGTTCCCTCATTTAGTAAAGTTAATTTAAGGCAACGAAAAAAGAATTTCTTTTTTTCTCCTTCCATGGAAATAAATTCACTGTAATTTTAAGTAGAAATTCATTGTAGTTTTCGTATTTAGAGATTTTTAACCTGTGAAAGTACTACTCCATTTCAACTGAATTTGATTTGCATCATCAAATGGTTCTCAGGCTTTAATAGCAAATCAACCACCGTCGACATTTCCTTGCAGGATGTGAGTCGGAGCGCTGATTAATCTCAAAAGCGTTCGGGATTCATATTTTCAATGCCATTTATCCCACCACATATTAGGAAACGTGTTGAACTGGACTAACCACACGTACTAGGGCTAGAAGGACTCAGAATAAAGTTGAGTGAAGGTATGAAAAATGTAGAGGTGATGTTGGTCTGGTCGAGAAATTGTATTTTATTTAGTGCATACGTATTTTTGGTGATATTTATTCGTGCAGGATAACTTTTGATGTTATTTTTTTATGTCTCAGCGGTAGATCCTGCTGCAATTCAGAACTGTACTTAGCGAAGAAGAGATTCCCTGGATAATTTATATTTACTACATTTCTTGCACATGATTATTTTGCAAAGACTGACGATCTCAGCTGGGATATACGGATGCGAAACACTACTGGAATCGAATGAAATGCACTAACCCACATCTGCACACACGGATTACTGGATATCATTCGATTTATAAACATACAAACAGTTATCTTTTCCTCCATCTCTCTCTAACAAAGACGTATCAATGTTTACAGCTTAGCAAGCGGCGTAGGAGTTGATTTCGCCTTCACTAATTGCCAGGATCTCAAGTTTCCTTTGTACCTTATATAAATTTGCGCGCCTCGATTTACTTGAGTGCAATATTTTATATGGCAATTATTATCGTGGTGTGGCGATGTATATGCATACCGAGGTATTTAATTATATGTTATTCATCATACGTCCTTTTCCCATAAAGGGGCCGTCTCCATGGGTTGTTAACTTTCGGGTGTCAGCACTGTTACTGGCTGTGATCAATCACAGTTGGCTAACTACCCAGTACCTAATTGGCTGCTTAGGCGCATACTCATACTCAGGCACACACTATGTGTCTATGTATGATATATATATATATATATATATATATATATATATATATATATATATATATATCAATGAACAGTTTTCATTGTGTAGTGGTTTTGTACTTTATAATCTCAATTTGTTATAGAATTAAAGCAGCAGTTAAAACAGAAGGTAATAGAACGCCAAATGAAATATCGGTTTTTGTGAACAAAAGAGCTTGTCACTCTTCTCAAACCCAGTGGCCTTGGGAGAGATTGATTAGTCATTTTATATTTGGGGCACATTATTGCAATCTCTTAATCCTTTCATTTCATTTTTAGATTGTATGAAGCATATTAACTGCATTTACAAGAACTGTATTATATGAGCTATGATTTAATAGGCCAATGCCCTTCCTTTTTAGGCAGAGGAATGTAAAGAAGTGAACTGCACAAAAGCAAACGGCGAAATTCTCCAAATAAAGAATGAAGCTTCGATTGAGATATCTCGGTCCATCTTCCTTCCATTTCATTAAGAAACGAGTTTCATTCCTTCTGGTGACTTATCAACATCTTATTCGGGGAAGTGTCAGTCGGTCTCCCTTCGCGTTGATGACCGATAAAGATCTAGGCTTCACCGATAAGGTCTTTCTCCTCCTTCGGGTCCCGGGGGATGTCGAGGCCTGGCCAGGAATGGAGTTGCTCCGTCATTTTCATTTTGTTTACCATTGTGTAATAGATACTTTCTCTTCTCTTTCTTTATACCTCTCTTGTGCGATGGTATCTGGTTCATTAAAATAAGTGATTTTGTGTTTATATGTCGTTATTTTTTTAGGGGATGTACATGTGATATTTATCAAGTAAAAGATGTGATGTTTGATTTTATTTTGTAATCTGAAACCTAACCTGAAATTTCCTGAAAGCACAAAATGTTGGTTTAGTTGAGCCCTTTTAGAATATTATTAGTAATAATCTTCTGTCATGTGATACCCTTGTCTTTTAAAGATATGTGAACTTTTACAACAACGTTTATAATAAGACTTTTCGTTTTCCTTTTTTAGAGACATATTCTGTAAATGTTTCAGATTAACTTGCCTGATTATTTTTTTTATTTCACAAAATCCAAATAATGTTAAGGAATTAGCATGCAAATATTTCAAAGTTCATCTTTTATGCAAATCCCAGAGCTTAAAATTTGTCATAAGGAACCAGATGAAGAGAAAGGGAAATGTAGTCACCTCGGTTGTCTTACAAAACAACTTAAGTGGCAAGAAAACTAGCACTTTGGTGATGTGCAAGAACAGCCACTTCAACCGTTCTTCATGTTTTTTCTTTACCTTCCATATCCTTAAAATAATGTTTGGCAACCTTCCCTTGACTGACAATAAGGGGGAACTGGTCGTCTTCCCTCGTCCAAGTCGAATTCCAGTTATGTGAGAGATGAATTGCGCGGTTTATCAGTGTAACATGTCATTGGGCAGGATATGCAAAACATGCATTTGTCAGGGATTGCATAATAGGGATTTGTAGATACAGGACTGATCAAAATATGGTTAGAATCTCCGAAGTAGTTGATCAAAATATCATAGTACAAATCCCTCATAACTTTCATGTTACCAATAGAGAATTAACTGTGAAAGTGTAAGGTGAAAGAGACTACGATTATAAATCGATAGACGTTTTCATCCTTAACCTTATCTATCTCCATCACGTGACCTGTCTTCTTATTTCAGAGAAGTAACCTAATTTACAAAACCTGACAGAGGTTGTCTTGATTTACCTAGTTTGGTATTAGATAACCGAGAAGAGTCTAAAACAGTTTGATGTCGTACGGTTTTTTTTTTTTTAGCATGTTAAACATTCAGGTATTACCGGCATACGCGTAGGTTTTGATAGGCTGTTACTGTAAAGCTAAACATTACCTGAATATATTAAGAAATTATAGAACCAAGCAAAGACCCTAGTTACAACCATTTACAGTGATGCTCAAATCTGACGCGACATGAGTCTTTTTATATCGTCCAGAATCTCAGACTAAGTGTAACGTTGCCAAGAAGTGTGGGAATTCACAGTCAGCACTATTTTCCTTATGATTGTATAGATATAATCCCTATTACGCATTGGTATAATTCGTAATCCGTGTGATTTGAACTGATTTTTTTTTCACATTGTTTAGTTCAAAGTGAAGTGAGATAAGGTTAGCAGTGCCATCAGTGACAGGGCACTGCACATACTCCTCGGGTTGGTCAACATAACTACCTCTGCATCATTATAACAGTAGACCTAATAAGCTCAACAGTCATCATAACAATATTTTTAAGATATGAATATGAATTAAGACAAGTTTTCTTTTAATGCTGAAGTTTTATGCTGTGTTCAATTAAGCTGCCTTGGTGTTGCAAAATGATTTATACGCCTAAAAGAATAAACTAGGTCTTCTGAGATGTAATCTCTGTTACTAAAGAATTTATTTGTAAAGATTACCTTTTCTTTGAGGAATAAAAGATGATGATGATTTTGATTATATGAAGAAGATGGCTATTAATGAAAATATATATTAGTTTTAATATCAAGGCTTATGGAACACTTATTTTTAACTGGTTTAAAATAATATTTTCTGTAAAGTCCTTCTGCTCACTTTTGGTGTATAATTTCTTCTTTCATAAGATAACTTGAAGCGCAAGAATGTGTAAATAACTTCGTATGCTTCCTGGCCAGAAATTGTTAATATAATGTGAATGCTAAGTGTAAAGTAAAGAAATCTAACACTCCTAGGCCTAGGAACAAAATCTTGGCTTTGACTAAAGAATAATTGCATATGCGAATATATGCTAGTAAGCCATCATTTTTGAAGTAGTTAAGAAATACAAT
>NC_087200.1:111149463-111151963 GCF_015104395.2 Macrobrachium nipponense | reverse complement strand
ATTGTTTTCTGGATGAAACATCTGTTTACCACGTGTGTGCTGCCCTCAGGCGTTTCCTCGTTTCTGTAGAGTGAAATCGACCTTATTGCTAATCTTGTAATGTCAGTTTAGATATTAAGCCTACTTTGACTATGTTTTTCCTCTGTACGATCAGTTGTGCCTGAGTAAAGGGTCGCACTAGACCGAAAGTGCTTGGGTGCTTGGCTATCTCGCTTTTCATTTTTTCCTTCGTGGCAAAAACCTTTATATATATATATATATATATCTAATATATATACTATATATATTCTATATATGTGTGTGTGTGTGTGTGTGTGTGTATAATGTAATATATATCTATTTGGCTTTTGCAATTTCAGTGTTTCTTCCTTTTATTTCTCGTCATTTTGTATTGTAGCATTTTATTTGCATTCTGTTTCCTCTCTTCTTTATCACTCACATTCACACTCAGTTTCCAAAATGAAGATTTGACTTAAAGACCCATCCACAGATGTTGTCTATGAAAAATCCTGCTATTTCTGTGTCAGTTGACAACTTCCATTATTCCACTGTTGATATTTACATATAATGATCCATTTTCCTCATAATCGTACTCTTGTTTAAGTTTAGTCTCAGCTTTCTCTTCTTGCAGACACTTTCAAACTCTTCAAGCAGTTTATGCAGTATGTATTCATTATCATTGTCACATCCTACTGCTTTGCGCTTAAATCTGGGTTGTCGGACCACTCATGACCCTGAGCCTAATGGAGCCCAAGGGAGGGTTGGTCATTCGTGTCAAGCGAGATGATGGTAAGATGTATCAGCCCCTGAAATTTTGATTGCATATAGTGAACTTACAGTGTGATAAAGGGACATAAAATTCGGAAATTACGTTTGATGCATACATGTAAGGAATGAATTTATATTTTTATTGCTAGTAATAAAGCTAGTTCGAAGGGGAAAATGTCTATGAATAAGAATTGCAACACTGTTTAAACCGAAAGGCTCACGCATTGCTTCTATATGAATTCGTGAAGATCCAGACGTTTTATCACAAAACAGATACAAGTTTCTAAGGACACAAGAAGACATTTCCTAAAACAAAACATTGTCTATTATCGTAAGGAGGCGCTCCAATGGGGCGTGAGCTGTGGTAAAGTTAAGGCTTGGGAAAGGTTATGCTAGAATATATCCTTGTAAGATTTGCAGGCATACTTCCTAATTAGGTATCATTATGTAAGGTTATAACCTCAGTCCTGTGAAACTGCATCTATGCTGGGCCTCGAGTTGGTAGCTAAAATATGATAAAGCCTTCAAAATGTTTAGCGTTTAATAACGCTCATGAACATCTTCTGTCTTCTCTATAACTCCTGGTTTCTGTCCTTCCATAAAACATTCAACATTCATTAGGACACAATACACATTTTGTCTCAGGTTAAGAGGACATTGTGGCTATTACAGTTACATATGCCTCTGGCAAAAAGTGACCAGTAAATTCTACACACACACACACACACACACAAATTCAAATTATAAATAATTATATTATATAATATATATATAATATATATATAATTATATATACATATCATATTTTTTAATTAATATATACATATATATATATATATATATATATATATATATATATATATATATATATATATATAGATATAGATATTATATTTATATTATATATGTGTGTGTGTGATTTTGTATTTATTGTAGATTTTATTGAATAAAAAATCATTTGAAATATGAAATCACATGGTAAATATTTTCGGTTTCTTCAAATTATCTATCTTTTCAACATTATTATTTGCTTGCTTGTTGCTCTCTCCCAAACACTGACAAATGCTACTGCATTTGAAGAATAACTTGAGACGTCAAAAACAGATATAGATAGATTCCAGTATATCAGAAAGTTTAAAATCTCTGCCATCAAATCCCGGAATGCAAAGTGTTCGTTTTATTTGTTGGGACCATTTCATCTAACTCCATAATATTACTGTTTATTATTATTTTTGTTTTTCTTTCTAAGATTATTTCCATTTATATTGTTTGTTATTGTTATTTTTCCCAATAATTTTTCTTGAAAACACTAACATGTTACGATAAAGAAGATTATTCAATGCAGCAAATTATTGATCACTTTTGAACAGAAATCTGGAATTTATTCGTCATAAGCGTACTATGCTATTCTTGCATTAAGGTTCAATGATGATTGAAAGAGAGAAAAACTTGGCCACATCTATCTCTTATGAAGAAACCGCTCCCGGGGAGACAGTGGGAAACCATTTGCCATGTAATGTTGTAATACAACATACCCGTAATTCATTGAGCATTGTAACCTTCGTTGTTATTACGCCATGGATTCCTACATTGGTCTAACAAGTCTACGGGGGCTTAGGAGCAAGTATTTTACTATTGTAATTAAGATGATTATCTCTGTTCAGGTGTCTGGCTAACTTGAATGGATAATACCAATTACGTTTGAGGGTTGAGATCGTTTTCCACTTAGCCT
>NC_087200.1:111141963-111146963 GCF_015104395.2 Macrobrachium nipponense | reverse complement strand
TAATGGCGTACTCATCTTGACCAAACAAATGGACATTGATGTAGTTCACCTGTAACCAAAGGCTAAACTACGTAGACCATCTTTTAGGTTCGTACCGTTTTTTATTCTTGGCTTCACCAAATCCAATTAGCAATTCCTTCCATGTATGAATTACATGCAGGAAGGCTCGAGTACGACTGAATAATTGATAAGTCATTTGCGGACGCGTTTTTTCTTCGCTGTAATAGTAAATAAATATGAATAATAGTTAATTGAAAATGTGTTCCTCAAGCGCCGTTTCTGATTAGATATGGAAAATGTTACTAGTTAATTGTAATGGAGGAAATGAGACATGATAAGGATTGAAAAGGAAAGTAAAAGATGAAGCTTTGCAAATGGATAAATTTAAAAATAGAAATTGCTAGACTAATAATGAAAAAAATCATCTGGAAATTCTTAAGCTTTGAGTTGAACAATCATCTAAAATTGTTTATTGCCAGATTATAGCATTTTGGTTCAAGTTCTTGTGAAAAATTTGTAATGAGATAGAAAAACCTTCCCCATAATGGTTTGGACGCTTTCATTTCTTTGACAAAAGCTTGGGAGGCTAGTATTGTAAGGGTATGTATGGATCCGCGTATAAAGAACGATGTTTATCGCAGTTAACCAAGTTCTTACTTTGTCTGAAAAACCTTATAAACCGTGATTGGGCGAGACACTGGAGTATTCATTTAACTTACTACTAGATTGAAAAGGAATGAGTTAAGTGTAAACCATTAAGCGAAAATATGTTTTTTATGGCTTTCATTTTTAATTTGTTTATATTTACTGTCCTTTCCTAAAGTAGTTGCACTTGACAGGGACAGATTATGCTCTTATTATCCCTGGCGTTTATAAGAAGGAAGTACAATATGAGATGGTGGACTCGAAATGAGATGCATTTAGAAAGGTACAGTAGTTCAGAATGAGAGAACTTTCGAAGTCACACTATAAACCAGAGACGAGACAGTTTCCATGTTAGTTATCTATGCTCTTTAACTCAATTTAGGTACTCTGGAAGTAGACCATTATCCTATATTATCATTGCAAAAATCCAAAGTATTAAATCTTGAGATTTTCAATATGGATATGGCGCAGAAACATAAAAATATGTTACAGCCACATTGCTCAAGGAAAGAAAGTTGGATTGGCTGAAAGTTTGCATAAGTAAGATTAACTTTGATAGGAGAAAAAGAACTGAAAGACTTCAGTGGAGTCTAAGTTTATGCCTGGTTGTGTTTAAGAATATGATAGGGTGGTTTTGCTAGGTAACCCCAATGCAAACGTAGATGGCAAAGAAAAAGATGGCGTTACTGATAGTTTAGAGTTCCTAGAGCATGTGAGATTGTACGTATTCGTAGGAAGCGTGTTTAGCAAGAAGCTTGATTGTTGGAATAACAAGGTTTCGGAATAAAAAAAAAATTATCTATATTCTTTGAAAGAGAAAATGTATAGGAATGTAGTTTTCCAGACTGTGTTAACACAGAGTATTTTGAAAAGTCGTTTGCTGCTTGTGTTGATGAGGAGAGGGGTGCATTTGTGATCAGTTCTTAGTTGAAGAACAAGTTTATTGATAAGTAAATATTATTGTGTAAAGTGCGTTTGATAAGAAAGCAATAAGAGCTTATAACAATAAAAAGAATGAAGTATGGTTGGACACACACGAAGGTAGGAGTAGATAAAGGTTTTTGTAAAATTCATTGACGATATATGGGCAGCAGGGTATAGGATGGTAGGAGGGAGGAATGAAAACAGTAACCGACGTGATGAAGGAATAGAAGCTTAGTAAAAAAAAAAGAAAGAGAGATGAATTCAGGTGTATGGATATATAGGCGGAGGAACAAACTAACCAAGGAGAAAGTGAGAGAGAAGAGGCCGGTTATTATTCATGGGTCATTGTCGTGGGGATTTTGAAGATATTATGAATGTTTGGGCGAAGAGGGGCAAAGCTAAATGATGCAAGAAGGGAAAATGGTAAAGTAAGATCGAAAATGATTGTGGAAGTGATTGTTGATGATGTAATTAGTCAATGAAGAGGTTGAAGAATGGAAAGCCATCAAGTATTGATGAAATGACAAGTGAGTAAGATATGTTTGGATGAAGAAAGGTTGAGGGATTAGTTAAAAGAAATAAATGTTTCACTATGTAAAGATACAGGTGGTAGAAGTAATTGTGAGAATTATAGTTGAATAACAATATAGTAGGATTGTGATTGAGAAAGATAGATGACAGAAAAATTGAAGTGGAAAACACAGTTGAGTTTAGACAGGGCTGAAGATGGGAGAAGAAGTGCTTGTTACGAAACAGTTATACCATGACCAGCTCAAAATGAATAGGGAAATTTGACACCCTCTGAATCAGTATAGAATAATTTCAAATGTCTAGGATATGTTATATTGATGATTAAGTTGTTGAGAATGATGAACGTTCATATGATGAAGGCAAAGCATGTTTGAGAATATATAATTGGGCGAGTGACGGGTTTGCTTTGTGTCTGTGACAATAGTGCTACCTATATATCCATAGGCGTTTATTATCATTATGCTTGCGGTAGGGAAGAGTAACAGCATTAGATAGATGTAAGTGCAAAGTGGAAGATAAAGTAAATAGTTGATTTGTAAAGATATTTAGAAGTAAATAAAATGAATGATGATAGAATGTAGAACAGGCGAAAGAAGGACTAGGTGAAGCAAATAAGCCAGCAGCGTTTATAGAAAAAATGGGATAAAGACATGGAATTTGTACGAAAGCGAAGGTTGAGAATGTATGTGGGAGTTATTAAACCAGCTGTTGTATAGAATTAATGTTTGGATTTTTTATTTTAATGAATGAAAACGGATCCAAATGGATCGGTCGAACTGTTGTAAAAAAAACTAAAGATTGTAGAAATGGTAAAAAATGTTAAGGTAGGGAAAGAATGGAAGAGTATTTCAAAATGATTTAGTCATGGGATAGGATAGGTATGTGAAAAAAAGTGAATTGAAAGATATTGGAATCAAGAAGGGTTCAGTATCAAAGAAGAAAGCGCGTTCGTGCAAGATAAAGGCGAATGTTGCATGAGTGGGGCCTCGACGTCCTGCTTATGGGTCTTCTGTGTTGGTGTACGAAGTAGTTTATGAAGTAGGAATTTTCTACGCAGTTCAGTCATGTTTCAGCAGTTAAAGTACGAATGTAGCTTTGACTCCTGTGCTGTTTTGCCTCCTGAATGCAGTAAAATTGAAGGGACGGAAACAATGCTGTTGATGATTATTATAAAGGCCGCCACAATGAATCTCTCTTTCTCGGTGTTTCCATCGACCTTCCCTGAAAGAAATAAAACAATATTAAACAAGAATCGAAAGTGGAAACGGAGAAAGGAGAAGAAGGGCGTTAAAAATAACACACACACACACACACACACACACACACACATATATATATATATATATATATATATATATAATATATATATATATATATATATATATATATATATATATATATCACACTGAACGATAAGCAACGGTATACTGTCGAGAAGAAAGGAATGAGAGAAACCAATCCTCGCGTAATCGTATGCAAATCCTTGTATAATGCTGAATCAAGTAAACCTTAAGTCTAACCTTGAACCTTAGCAGGAGATTATCGACAATGCTTTTAGAAGAGGATGTTACTTCCAAAAGGGTTTCATTTGCTTGAATGTTTCCGCCATTGTTTTGCTAATGAAATGTCAATTGTAAGAACGATGCTGTGTTCTTAACACTGGCCGTTGCATCATTAGATTGACTGAAATAGTGAGTTATATATTTGCTTAACGTCGATTTGGTTCCTATTTCATTTGGAACTTGAAGTAAACATGAAATCAACCCTGGTTGTTTTAATCTGTAAAGGAAACGGAAGCTGTTCATAAAATCCGTCTAAAGTAAGAAATTTAGTTAAAAGTCATCAATAGGATAAACTTGGAAAAATGTCCTCCTGAAGATGAAAAGTAAGTTAGGTTTTATAGATACAGAACTGGCTCTGTTTAGTCGAAGCAATTTGTACTTGTAAAGTTATATATTCAATGTTAATGATGGTTTAAAAATGAGTGCATTTAACTTGTAAGAAGGTTTAGTGAAAAAGTAACGTACGTGAAAAAGGATCATGTGAGGTAGTTTTAATATATTGTAACTAATGGAAGGAGGTAGATTGATAATTTATAGGTCTCGTGAGGAAGTAGGCAATGGAGAGTTCTAAAGTACTTTATCAAGGGCATTAGAGCTGTTTGAAAAAGGCGCTTTTAATATAAAAATGTGTTGGAGAAAGTCGACGAGACACACACACACACACACACACACACACATATATATATATATATATATTATATAATATATATATATATATATATGCATGTATGTATGTATATATACACACACACAATTACATATGTGTGTAGTATGTGTTCGCGCGCGGGTGTTTGCACGTGTGCGTACCCAAGTGATGATGAAATAGGGCATTTATGCCTATATATTTAGTGTTTTAATTCTTCTTTATCCCCCTCGTCTAGCGATACTGAGCAGGATGTTTATCAAAGATCTCTCCACTTCAGCGGAGTGCTAAGGGAAGAGAGGAGCAGCAAAAAAAAAAAAAAAAAAAAATATTGTTTATCGGTTACAATAGCTAAGAACGACAGACAGCCCTGAATAATTACACGCGTCGAGGACCAGGCATCGGTGCCCTGCTCAGAAGCCCTTGTTCTAATGGGGCATATTAGCCTGTAATGTTGTTAAGTTGACGTTGCTAGTTACCCCCTCGGCGCGAATTCAAAACACGGCTGTTTATGAAGAAAAAAATTAATAATACCCTGATTATGTATTACTAGACGGCCTTTGCATGTGCGAGTGGAGCCGACAATTCACAAGTCGAGCAGATTATCTTTCGTGATGCCGAAGACTCGCGACCCCTAGATGGCAGCACCAGATGACCGCCGGCGCGGTGGACGGCAAATCTCGGAGCGCTTTTTG
>NC_087200.1:111104463-111134463 GCF_015104395.2 Macrobrachium nipponense | reverse complement strand
GAAAGTTCATTCCTAGGCAAGTTTTACATTCAAAGTTGCATTTCTTATGCTATACCATATACAAACACGTTAGGAAATGAGAGTGACAAAATGCACAAGGACTAGGGCGTGTCCTTTAGCTTGCGAGGCTAGAGGGTAGTTCTGACTCATTTTAGCTACTTGACATGGTAGGTAACACCTAATGAGAGAGGTAACAATCAACCTCCTTTGGATTTGATTATTTAGGATATTTTACTCTCTTGAGGCAATGTGCAAAGCTTGCCAGGAGTATACTAGCTCAAGTATAGGGCAATATTTGATTACTACTTGGTTTACTTTTTTATTACACTTACCAAGTGAGACACAAGTGCCAAGGAGAACTCATGTCTCTTATTAGGCTAATTGTATCTCTTCTGCCCCTTCTCTTTTGGGTTCCTCTTGACAGCCTTAAGAGGTGATGAGGGCACTGATTCTGGGGAAAGGCCAGAAGTGCCGTTGAGAGTGAAGTCAGGGGTCACCATAGAGGGTACTGAAAGGCTCCCGACTCTGGCTGCTGTGCCAACTGATGCAAGGGAGATCACAGCTTCTGCAAACCAGCAAGCCACTTCTTGGTCAACCAGAGAAGGTATAGCAGTAAGGTCCACCAGTGGATCTTCCTCTGAGGATTGAGGTGATGATAAAGAGTTGTTGGGCACTAGAAACTCACAATCGGTGATAACCAACTCATTGAAATATGGGGAATCTCCTGGAGGATCCGTATGTGGTCTGGCATTGGTACTGGCGCCAAGTTAGGGCCAGGCACAGGGTTCAATGCTAGGAAATGCTCAATGCCTGAGAACTGGCACTGCTCAGGGTTCTCAAGTGGTGAGGTGTGCTTGATGAGGGACCCATGGGTGCAAAACCCCTAGTTGTGCCCCGAGTTGGGCTGAGACAGAGATTCCTGTCCCAGGTAGAGGTCCAAGCTTCTCGCAGTACTTCCAGCTATGGTGTCCGCTATGCACCTCTAGTTAGGGCATCCAGACCAATATGTGGAGTACCCTTTCAGTTTGCATGTCTTACAGCAGTATTGTTGGGTGACTGGTTTCTTTTGCTGTGAGGGATGAAGTCTTTGGTAGCCGTCCTTTCATGAGGAGTGAGGAATTGGCCTGGATTTGCATGGCAAGTGCCCTTTCTGTCGACTACTTAGGTAGGCAGAAGGTGATTCTTTTGATGATGGTACACCTTCCAAGGGGGCTATGCTCTGGTCAGGTGATGCTGCAGCCAATAACTCCCTGGTGGAGGTAGCTAGGCAATGGAGGTGAGTTGGGGTGGGACATCCCCAGATGAGGTTACCCCCTAACAAAAACTCCAACCTGTGCCTTATATTGGCAGGTGAGATTGAATACTCCAAGGGGTCATGACCTGGAGGTTGACTGTGGGAATAGACATGGAATGGTCCTCTACCGAAGTCATTGTCCACAGAATGGTCTTGTTCATAGCGGTATTGGCAGGCCTGCAGCTCAACTGGCGAGCTAGAGCTGTCAAGGGGCGCTACTGAGACAGTTGAGTCTCCACTGTCTCAGGGTGAGGATGGTTAAAAAGCCACACCGAGGTGGGCTTGGCACTTATCAAGTTAATGTGCTTGGGAGAGGTTCCATGCTTTGGGCGGGCATGAAAACTGTGCTTGACTGGCCTTGTCCATAGTTGATGGGTTTTGGTTTGAGGTGGATGGAGAGGAGTTCTTGGTTTGCTTTGGAGGGTGCTGCTTGCCAGCTCCCTTTTTAAAGCAACACTTGGCCTCTGAGTGTCCAACTTTATGTCAGTAATTGCACATTGGAGGTTTTGCAGGGAGTCCATTTTTCGGGCGCACTGATCCTGAGAGATATCTGGATGGAATTTTGTGCCGGTGAAATAAACTTGAAGATGTGTTATAGGTCTCCCAATCGTCAGCAATACAATAGGCTTCCATGAGTGTTTTTGGCTGCCTGTCGTTGAGGTGCACAGTGAGGGGCTGATGAGCATACTGGGAGAAATCTCCCAGCATAATCCTGTTGAACAAGACCTTGAATTACTTACACGTCATGGATATGAACCAGCGTTGTCCTGCTCGTGACTTGTGATAGGCCCATTTCAGCCCAGGTTCATCCAATTTCGTTTGTGAGGCCTCTAAACCGCTGGCTACATTTCTCTACAGTTATCTCATAAGCTTTCGTAATTACCTTCTAAACTTCCTCTATGTGTCTTCTGGTACCACTATTCAGTGAGCAGAGAGCAGCTTTTGCTTGCCTTCCATATGCCTGGAAAGCAGTAAGGCCCTCTCCATCTTGGTGGTGTTGTAGTTTGAGAGGAGTGCTTCTACTTACTCACTTACTCCAACCATGTCCCTGGCTCATCCTCAGTCCACTTGGGTATCAGAGAATTGATACTAGATATAGGAGCATTAGGTGCAGCAGGTGTGGGATTAGAGGTTTGTTGGTGGGCTAGAGCTTCAGTGAAGTCCATGCGAGCCTTCTCCAGCTCGATCTCCCTCTCCTTGAGAGCTAGCTCAGGCTGCCTTTGTTTTTCCTCCTTTGCTTCTTTGTATTTCCTTTGTTCCTCTCTCTCCTTCCTTTGCTCCTTTCTTTCTTTCCTTTCCCTGTTTTTCTTTGCCACTTCATACCTTTGTTCCTCTCTTTCTTGTTTTTCTCTTTTGAGTGTGGCATCTAGCCTTTCCTGTGCCCACATAGTGAGCCCCACCTCCTTCCCCATATTCATAAAGCTTTGTACTGTTACACCAACCTGGTTCTGCAGGATAGGATGGATAACAATGGCGCTGGGAATTAAAATGTTTTGAGGAGTTGTCCCTGCAATATGGTGACACTTCAATGGAATAGCACCTGCCAGTAAGGTGGCACTGTGGCTGAGTGCGCCTTTCAGAGGTCATACAAATGGAGCGGTTCTTGGCTAGCAAAACCTTATGGGAGACATGCAATTGTTGGCACTCTGTGGTTCAGTGCAGAGGTGTGGCTTGGGTATGCACACAGGACTCTTTCTTGGTGGCACTAGGGTGGTGGGGTGTTTCGAGGAACAACACAAAAGTGTGGTACAACCAATTGCAATAAGGAAAATGGCCCTCTGCCCAAAGCAGAGCGTAAGCAGTAAATAAAAGGAAGAGAAAAGGTAACACGCTTTAGATCGGTTACTCTTCGAAAGTGCCCCAGATCAGTAGCACTGTGAAAGGAGGAATCCCTTTTGCTGGCACTTGTGGGTGGCTAGTTCCTGTGGACTAGTGGCGCTGATGCTTTTCATGTGGAAGGAGGAAGACTTGGGGAGGCACTTCATTGTGCAATTTAGTGCTCACAGCATATGTAAATCTTGGAAAGGACCCATTTGTGCAAGACAGCCTCAGTAAACAATTATTAATTTTAACTTGAACCCCAGGTTATTTGGTAATACAGAGGTTTCTTAATGGTTGTCCACTGTTTCCTTTCAAGAAGAGTACAAGCACTTGCTCAGCTGCCTAGAGCTCTTAATATGAAAATTTTTGAAAACTGACACAAGCTAAGATGACACGAGTGCTATAAATCACAGCACTATGCATGAATGGGACATCTAGCATATCTATTAACCCCGTGACTAATCTAAGAGCTACCTGATCTGACCTTTCCTCCTGAGACATCGCTGTGACTATCACAAAGCTCAACATGCCGCTGTCTGGGGGCCAGCTCTTCTCAAGATGTTTTAATTCTGACCTTTGTGTTAGCGCCTAGAGAGAATATATATATATATATATATATATATATATATATATATATATATATATATATATATATATATATATATATATATATATATATATATGTATGAAGACAGGTACATATATAGCATGAAGACAGGAGCAACTACTTAAAGGATAAACATATCGGAGTGTGGAGACGCATTCTGTCCTTTATCTATTTATTATGCGCCGACGTTTCGTATCAGCTTGATAAATTTTCCAGGCTGAAATAACGATAACACATCAATTGCGTAAAAGTAATAAAATATTTAGACATTAAATGTGTATATCAGCCTGGAAAATGTATCAAGCTGATACGGAATGTCGGCGCACAATAAATTGATAAAGGACAGAACACGTCTCCATACTCCAATATGTTTTATATATATATATATATATATATATATATATATATATATATATATATATATATATATATATATATATATATTTATATATATATATAAACTATGTTTATACATACATATATATATATATATATATATATATAATATATATATATATATATATATATGTATGTATATGTATGTATGTATGCATTTATGTATGTACGTATGTATGCTTGTATGTATGTATATATAGAAATTGTATTTTGAACGATAAAATGAAAGCAGTAAAAGAAGTAAAAGAATCAAGAGATTGAAGGGAAACTTGTCATATCTATTGAAGCCAAGTCTGAATGTATGAAGTTGTTGAGCCAGTTCTTTTGTGTGAACCTTTAATATGCCTAGGTGTTGAATGTTAATGAAGAAAAAGAGGTAAAAGAAAAATGATTTATGTAGTATATGTGACATAAGAATTGTTAGGGTAAGAAACACGGGGGTTGCAGGTGTAAGGATGAAACACGGAGATTGCAGGTGAAAGGATGGATCAGGGTCTTGTAAGATGCTTTGGTCGTGTGGAAATAATGGAGTAAGACAAGTTTATGAAAGGAAGCAAACAGTTGAGAAACTTACGGTAATTCAGTGGAGGAGTCTTAATATCCTGAAAGCAAGAAAGACTGCAAGGAAAATTAAGATGAGCACTGCGGTTTGTACGGGTTCAACACGAGGTTGGTTATGTTTCTGCAGGGTAGGAGTTTGATGAAACAAATACGGAAATTTTTTGTATGGACCGATCAGTGATACAACGATACATATATATGTGTGTGTGTGTGGCGCGCGTGCGACACGGTCAATCATTAAATACACTCATCTTTCATATACTATTTTTTGGGGGGAGAGGGGTGATTGGAGAATCTGTACTGCTGCTTGTGCCTTTTAGTTGCCTTACTGTGCAGTGGATAGTAATCATGTTACCAGTATTCTCAAACTCTTGCCACCGGCAGAGACTTGGTTGCTATAATGCGACAAATTTAGAAAGACTTTGTCCGTTTCCGTGGGTCTATAGCTATGTAGGTGCACTTCTTCCTCGTCGTTAAGGAATACTCAAATCCGTTCTTGAAATGGCCTTGTAAATACGGATTTAAACCTCTTCCTCCACTTTCTAAATTGTTTATATGTGTAGATGTGCCTTTTATATTCATAAAACTCTTTATTTTCCTTTTCTGTAGAAACGTTTTTCTTTACGTCGTGTATTTGCCTTTTCTTACTATTTTTTCTTGGCTATGATTAAAAGCTATTTTTCTAAAATTTCAAAATGATTCTTCCTTTATATAAATTCTATTTGTTCCATACCTATTTTCTTTCTAATGCAGAAATTTATTAGTATAATATCATAAAGAACATTCATCGAAGTGGTCTATGTATAGGTGTGTCAAAGGTGCATAAATCGGTGGTGCTTTAAGATGGGTATCTGATCTTAAGAGAATAATTATCAATTTCCTCGCGGGTTAAGCAGGTTAAGTGTCCCCCATAGATGACCTGCTTTTGGTTGATAGAAAAATTTTCCTAGTTCGTCGTAACATTTGCCACGTTTCTAGTTTTATTTGCATTTTAATCGATATGTATGGCATCTGCACAGGAACTCGTATCAACAGCCAGCATCTGTCCTTAAGTTTATCGCACTTGAGTTAGATCAAGTCTAGGACTCAAGTTACCATGTTAAAAGGTACATTTAAGTGATTGCCTTAATTTCTTTACTTCTTTTTAAATGTTAATTGAAGATAGTTACTTTAATTAATGATATTTTTGTACGTTATATGTATGATAAATGTATTTATTGTTCAGTCTATATATAATATATATATATAATTATCCATTCATTCATTGGCTTTTTTCTTTTAGTGTTATCCCTTAAAAATAGTAGTAATTATAAAATTACCATTACAAAACACGATGGGATTGTTTTTCAGAATTTTAGTCTCACCGTTGTCCTTAAAGCTTTAAATGTGTCTTCATGGATGGGTAGCCTTGTATTTGTATATGATTTACATTTAAAACGCATGCAGCCCCAAAAATTTACGAACACCTCACGTCTGTGTAGAAGTCGTGTATGTTTAGTTATATAACTGAGACAAATATAACCTAACGAGTAATTTGCCAGTGTCATTTCTATTTTAATGATGATTATAGCCTTGTTGCGCCGCTGTCTGTTTAACTCGCTACGAAGTCCTTTCGACTTCCCCAAAGAGAGGCTTCTCCCACATTGACATTCCTGAGTTCGGACTTTCTTCATCTTTTAAGGTTTCTCCTTCCCAGGCCATTTGTCAGGGCAAATGGGTTGCTGCGAACAAGTTTCGGTATAATTTCATAAATAGGGGTAAAGTTAACTCGCTCTCGTGCTTCCCTCGTTTCTATAATTGCAAATGCAAATAGATGCCATGTAGCTCCTTCACTTATTTCCTCTTTGTCTTCCTTATAACCTCGTAGCCAAGGTAGTACCATTTTTGGGTTGAATTATGTGTCCACTCAACCGCAGTGTTACTTTTGTCGTAAGTTTTAAGAACCTTTAAGATCCTTTATTAAATTTATGTTTTAGTAATTAATTATTTATTTACGTATTCCACTTTTAACCGCGATAACCTAATTATCACGGAGATATTATTGCTGATCTTTAAAGTATGGGATTTAGGTGCGAGCTTATATAGAGAGATGCGTGCCTACCGTTTATTTCTCTATCTTTATGTCTTTATCAGGTTCTATTAGTATATTCTTCTCCGTTCCCACCGTTATCCCTACATTAAGGGGTCGGTTGCCTGATGCGCCTTCTCCAGTGCCGTCTGTCGAAGGCATCATCCTCCACCAAACCTCTTCTCTCCATGGGCCACATACTCAAAACTTCCAAAGGCGCCGTTCCTGTCGGCCGTTACTCGAAAGGCTCATACTCAGAACACCGAGTGCGCCCCGCCATCTTGGAAATATGGCGCCGTGAGCGCCTTTGCGCTAGGGCTGGTTAGAGCAGCCTTTGAGGTGGGAAAGGCAACTTTGGGATTGACAACAAGCAAGAAGAGGATGTCTCCTACCTCTTGTATACGTCAATGAACGCCATTATGCATAGTTTTATTTTGCAAGTTACTCTAATTGCTTTGTAATAGTGTGATTTTCCTCAGCAGACGTTAGATTTAAAGTTATTAGATGTGTATTATTTAAAATGATTTCATATATACAATCTAAAATTCATATATTATAATCTGATTATTTTGACCTTTAGTTATCATATATCTTATAATTTGTTCATGTATAATCAATGCTAGAAAAACAATATATTTTTTTGTCTTGTTTAATAAATCTCAATACAGAAAATATATCTTCATGCTATGTACATTATGCAAAGGTGAAAATATGTATGCAATTTCCCTGCCTTATCACTTCTCTTAGGTTAAAGTGGTCTGAGATAAGTACAGTACTACATACAGTGACTCACATTATGAAATAAATGCCACCTTGATACAAATAAGTTATGAAATAAATGAATTTGATGTCCATATTACCTAGATACAAATAGGTTACTGTATCATTGAATGACCCTTAATAATAGCAATATCAGTGTACATTATCTCCAGGAAAGAAATAACATACTAAAGTAAATAAAAAATAAAAACTTACAATAAGGTAGAGGTAACTGAGATCACAGAGGTATCATTTTATACTATTATAAATAAGAAAACATGCTTTATAGCCAAAATAGAGAAATAACATGAAATAGCATTGTAAATGAACAAAAACTGTACTAAACTTATCACAATAACACGAGATCACAAGAAGCATGATATAATAAGAGTAAATGGAGGAAAAATAAAAGATAAACCTCATTAAATAATGGAGGGATTAGCATAAGACAATCAGGTAGTATATCACATTACTCTTAAAACAAAAAAACTTACAAAAAACTAATCTCAATAATGAAGAGGTGTATGACATTTATCACATTATGGGCACCCTTGGTATAGGAACATATAAGGCATGGTATGAAAAAAAAAATAGATTTTACTACTGCTTCTTGCTCCAGTAGGCCCAATCTTACCAAAGCTTCCTCTGAAGGTTCTAGAGCTAAACTTTCATGAGGACCACCACCTTAAAAGATTATAATACAGAAATAAGCTACTGCAATAACTCTGGAAAAGAAACATCAATGTAATTGTGTAATTATTGACAGTAATTATGATCAATGACTTCCCACATCTCTACCTCATCAAAGGAAAAAAAATTGACACTGATACACAGATAGAGTACATAACAATTACTTGAGTCACAACTAGGCATGGTTAGGTTAGGTTAAGGTTAGGCTAAGTTAAGTATCGGTCTTGTAGATAAGACCCTTTTAACAATACGGAACCCAGTTTTATCCTTTTGGACAGGTCCCATATTCGTGTGGGACTGCTATTCTTCAAAAGCTCCCTAACTTTTTACCCTAACCTAACCTAAGATTAAATGGTTAACATACATTTGCGGCAGAAATGCCATACATGAAAAATGTCTTAGCATTGTGTAAAATATATAAAAAAAAATGATCTGGTTAGGCAAGGCATATTGGCAACCTATGCAATATAATACCCACAGGCCTAGGCATATCATCACAGCTTAGGCTAAAACATTTATTTCCAAGCAATATCATAGGATACTTTTGCATAGCCTAACATATACTAGGCATATCTCACAATTAGCATGAAGTTAACAGTACAACATAGCCAAGGCCTAGCCAAAAGTCGCTTCAATCTAGGTACGTATGGCAATTAGTCTATGCTAAATTAGGGACGTTGCTAACTTTTCTTAGCCACAGGGTCCATCGTGTCACTCACTGACGAGTCTGACGCTCCTTAAACGCTCTGCCATCAACAATCAGCTGATATGCTGCTGTATCCTGATTGGTTCTCATTCTCTAGGCACGCTATGATAGGGGCGATTTGATTGGCTGGACTATCCAAAGGCGCCTCTGACAAAAAGGCAGCCTTTTCGTGCAAAGGCACGTCAAAGGCGCCTTTGGCGAGCCGTTGGGAAAGGCGCCTTTTATCAAAAGGCACCTTTGTGTTAGGCTTGTTTTGAGTATCCGGTCCCATATCTAACTTCACTTCACCATCTAATTCTCTGTCTCCCTCTTGATCTTCCTCTAACAGGTTCGTCCCAAACCCTCTTCACTCCCTCCTCGTCATCCATCCTCAACACACCCATACCATCTCAATCGTGACTCTCTTATCATCTCTGTAATCTTTACTAAGACTGCCCTTCTTATTTCATCATTTTCCAATCACTCTAGCAGCGATATTCCCATAATCCACCTCAGCATTCTCATCTGTTCTCTCAAGCCTTACTTCCAAGCTTTACTTCCTCTTTCCTTCTTAGAGCCCATGTTTCTGTTCCACACAGTAACACTGGTCTTATCACTGTGTTATATATCTTGACTTTTAGCTTGATTGGCATTTCTTATCACATAACACTCCAGCTACCTATCTCTACTTCCCCCATGCAGCTTTCATCCTACCGTCAACTTCAGCCTCACATCCTCCCTCTTGGCTAAGAGTAGATCCTAAGTATTTAAACTTTTCTACCTGTTTTATAATTGAGCCTCTTCTTTCTTGTACTATTACTATTCTGTCTCTATCTTCCCTACTGCTCAGCAAAATCTCTTGTTTTATTTACATTCACCTTTAAGCCACCCCTCTCTAAAGATTCCTTCCACTCTTCAACCCTTCTCTGTAGGTCCTCCTCATTTTCAGCAGTAATCACCAACTCATCGGCGTACAACAATTCCCACAGCTCTTCCTTCCTGATCGCTTCACTCAACACATCCATGACTAGGTTCTATCAGTATAGCCATTTTTATATATATATATATATATATATATATATATATATATATATATATATGTGTGTGGTGTGTGTGTGTGTGTGTGTGTGTGTGTGTGTGTGTGTGTGTGTGTGTGGTGCATGGTAATAATGGCACAGGAAGAAATGGCACGGTAAAAATGGCAAAGTTAAAAAAATAGGAAAAAATGGCACAGGAAATAATTTTTTACAATTTATTTGAAACATAAAATAAGGTATATGTGACGTAAAAAAACAATTTATTTGAAACATAAAATAAGGTATATTTGACATAAAAAAAACATTCTCTAAAATGTATTTGAAACTTAAAATATAGTCTAATTAAATTCCAATATTATGTCCAAATCCTCGTAACACTTCGTCCAAGTTTTTCCTTCCTTCAATATATCCTTTGCACAAATTTCTCAATCTTTGTTGCATGTTAGAATAAATTTTCTTTGTTTTTTTCCTGGGGGGTTCACCAACTAAACCACGTGCAATCAGTGCATTCACAACAGATTCTTCCTTCTGAATAGTTCTTATCAATTTCCATATAGATGGGTGCTGGTAACCAATAAGATGATAAAATTTATTGTTCCAACCTTCACATAAGTTGTTCGTCCTGGGACAGTCGTTCATTGTAGCCTTATGTACGTTACAAAGTTCTGGAGGAAATCTTGGTGGAATACGCCGAACAGCTCGTCTCCCTCTCTGAACACTTGTACCAGATACATAAGTTTGATCAAAGTACTCTAGCAATGGAGCAGCCTCATCAGGACATCTTGTAAAAACATCTTCGATAGGTAGAAATGTCAGTGAGTTAATCTCTCCACAGAACTGACGAAATTCTTCACTTTCTTTGTATTGGCTGGTAAGGCCAAAGTTCAGTATCTTTCTCCAAGTATTCTGACTCAAGTGGTAAAAACAACCTTGTGTGTGTGTTTCGGGTCCGAAAATGGTCTTTATAGCTAGTATGACTGCCTGTTCATAGTCAACTATTATGGTTGTTGGGTCAGGGTATAGTTCAATTACTGCTTGAAGCAGTGTTTCATACGTATCTTGGGTTTTACTCTGCAGGCATGCAAAAACCGTAGAAACTGCAGTGTTACCAATTGGGTTGCGTATTACATACAGCTGTAAAAAAACCTGGTGGAGCCATTGCATAGTTTCCATCCATAATTTTTTCAAGTTTTTCCAGTGCCATTTTTACCTAAATTCATCATATATATATATATATATATATATATATATATATATATATATATATATATATGTGTGTGTGTGTGTGTGGTGCGTGTGTATCTATATACATATAAACATACATATATAGGGTATATATATGTATATTTATATTGTACATATATAATTATAATATATATATTATATATATATATATATATATATATATATATATATAATATATATATATACATAATGTATATGGGGATACAATCCACAATGAAGTAAAATCCTCTTGTAGTTTATAATATATATTCTTGCACAGGATTAAAGCTTTCACAGGACCATCACCTGTGGTCTTGTCACTAAAATGTGATATGTCACCTCAAGGAACTAACAAGTAAGAGCACAAACATTTGCAAAAACAACGGTTAGGAACAAGCTAGTTCTATTTTATTATGAATGATCAGGCGGTTGAGCCCTCGTTCTTTTCAGAATTCGTCTTGATCTGCGTGGGGGAATGTTTCTATTGTCAACTGCTTGTTCTCTGCTGGTTGGGTGGTTTGTTGGAGAAATGACCTGAGTGGCGTAAACAGGAGAGGAGGCAGTATCGTTATTGGCACATATATTTCTAAAGTTTGAAATTTTCCCTTTTCTAAATATCTCTTCACAAATAGCTGTATTTTCTGAAATACCAGTATTTCCTGCAAAGGTCTCGTTTAATGAAATTAACGCCCCTTCTACTACTCGTCTCAAAGTCCTGTCGTTACATGCAAAACCAATCCTTTGGACTTTAAAATTTATTTTTGCGTGGTTTTTCTCCATGTATGTTGCGCAATTGCTCTGTATGAACTTCCCCTTCTGCAAGCAGCAACGTGTTCTTCCCTTCTCTTATCAATGGAACGTCCGCTTTCTCCCACGTAACATTCATTGCAATCACTGCAAGGTATTACATATACTCCTACATTCTCTCTATTACCCAGGTTATTTTTAATGAGTTTCTTATTGATTGTACTGTTGTACTGAAAAACTATGTTGAAGCCATTCTTTTTTTCTTTAAGCTGCCTAGAAAATTTATTAAGTTCTCTATTATAAGGAAGAGCAAAAGATGCCTTAAAATCTACCTTTTCAGTTATATCATGAGGGGCGTAAAACATCGATCTAGCTTTAGATAGAGACTGTAGTATAAAAAACTTTGGGTAACACAGTTTAGTAAAACTATCTACCAAGAAATTTATTTCTGCGTCAATGAACTGGGGATCACATATTCGGTATGCTCGAAAAAACAAATTGGTTAAAACGTTGTGCTTTACTTTAGGTTCATGATATGAAAAGTAATGAATATAAGTGCTTGTGTGGGTGTATAAGAAGAACACCCACACAAACAAGTCATCTATCATCTCTTGTAATGCCTTCTCTTCTTCACTGAGTAGAACACTTTGTCATCTGCGAATCTTGTTAAGGTATGCCCCAGTAATGTTAATTCTTACATTTTCCCAATCTAAATTCTTAAGAACTTCTTCCAGGCACGCTGTGAATAATTTAGGAGAGATGGGGTCTCCCTGTATAACTCCATTCTCAATCGGAAATTTCTCACTGTCTTTTTGTGGTTTTAGGATTGCTGTACTACCTACATATATCTTCAAATTTTCTAATATAAGATTTATCTCTTCCCTGCTTTTGAAGGGCTTTCATTATCGCTGAAGTTTTGACAGAATCAAAAGTTTTCTCATATTCTACAAATACCATACATAGTGGTTTGTCATAATCTTTTGATTTTTCCTTTAGCCGGTTAATTACATGGATATAGTCAATTGTTGAATACCCGCTTCTAAAACCTGCCTGCTCTCATGGTTGATTAAAGTTTAGCTGTCTTTCTATTCGGCCTAATATAATCTTTGTGAATATTTTGTATATTACTGAGAGTATGCTCATTGAGCATTAATTGTCAGGTCTTTTGTGTCTCCCTTTTTGTGGATTAATGTAATGATAAAATTTTTCCAAGCTGTAGGTAAAGAGCATTCTTGCAAACATTGTGTGTAAAGTTCAGCGAGTTTTACTGTTATGAAATCTCCTCCATCTATTATTAAATCAATTGTTAGGCCATCTTCTCCTGCTGCTTTGTTTCTTTTCATGCCTTTTAATGCTTTCTTTACTTCTACTGTTACTTTTGGCACCGGCTCAGCTGTTTCCTTATTTCTGTTGACAAAGTTATTTCCTATATCACTATTGTACAGCATTGTATAGAAATCCTTATTGTATAGAAATCCTCAGCAATTTTTATCACTCCATCTCTTTTGATGATAATACTTCCATTTTCATCCTTTAAAGCAAATATCTGTTGGCGCACTGTTCCAAGTCTTCTCTTCATCAACTTGATGCTTCTTCCCTTCTTTACGTAGTGTTTCCTCAATTTTAGTCTGATTGTGTTTACGAATGTCTTGGGTTTGTAGTTTGTTTATTGTTTTGGATAGTTCTGCAAGTTCTATTTCATCTCTCTTCGATTTTACCCTAATTTCCAATCGTTTCTTGATTAGGTTTTTGATATTTACTGATAGTTTTCCTTGATCTTGTTTAGGAACTTTTCCTCATACCTCTTGTGCTGATTCCAATACAAATTTTGTTAAGTTACTATTCATTTCTTCTTTAGTTGCTTCCATTTCATCATGTACATATCTATAAACGCATCCATACATACATACATATATATATGTATGTATGTTATTGCAATGTAGATGAGTTTTCCTTTAACGAATTTGAAGAAAATCTGCCATCTGTTGAGGTACACTAGAGCTCAAGCACTCCATGAGCTGCCTTTAACGTTTTTAAGCAATTGTTTTGAAGCATAAGCAGTTGCTATGTTTTTAATGTTGTGAAATCCAAGCCAACGCATTTGCTAGGTTTTATTCATTGGAAGTGAAGCAATTGTTGTAAAATCCAAGCCAAAGCATTTGCTATGTTTTATTCATTGAAAGTAAAGCAATTGTTGTAAAATCCAAGCCAAAGCATTTGCTTTGTTTTATTCATTGGAAGTAAAGCAATTGTTGTAAAACCCAAGCCAAAGCATTTGCTTTGTTTTATTCATAGAAGTGAAGCAATTGTTGTAAAACCCAGTCAAAAGCATTTGCTTTGTTTTATTCATTGGAAATGAAGCAATTGTAAAACCAATCCAAAGCCAAGTTTGCTTTGTTTTTATTCTTGGGAAGTGGAACATTGTGTAAAATCCAGCAAAGCATTTGCTTTGTTTATTCAAGAAGTGAACAATTGTTTGTAAAATCCAAGCAAAGCATTTGCTTTGTTTTATTCATTGGAAGTGAAGCAATTGTTGTAAAATCCAAGCCAAAGCATTTGCTTTGTTTTATTCATAGAAGTGAAGCAATTGTTGTAAAATCCAAGCCAAAGCATTTGCTTTGTTTTATTCATTGGAAGTGAAGCAATTGTTGTAAAATCCAAGCCAAAGCATTTGCTTTGTTTTAATTTCATTGAATGAAAGCAATTGTTGTAAAACCAAGCCAAAGCATTTTCTTTGTTTTATTCATAAGAAGTAGTCAATTGGTTGTAAATCCAAACAAGCCAAAGAAGTGAAGCAATTGTTGTAAAACCCAAGCCAAAGCATTTGCTTTGTTTTATTCATTGGAAGTGAAGCAATTGTTGTAAAATCCAAGCCAAAGCATTTGCTTTGTTTTATCATTGGAATTGAAGCAATTGTTGTAAAATCCAAGCCAAAGCATTTTGCTTTTGTTTTTTTATTCATTGGAAGTGGAAGCAATTGTTGTAAATCCAACCAAAACATTGCTTTTGTTTTTATTCAATTGGAAAATTGAAGCAATTGTTTTTGTAAAATCCCAAGCCAAAGCATTGCTTTATGTTTTTTTTAAAAAATTTTCATTGAATGAAGCAATTGTTTGTAAAATCCAATCCACCAAGCATTTGCTTTGTTTAATTCATTGACAGTGAAGAACCAATTGTTGGAAAATCCAAGCCAAAAGCATTTCCTTGTTTTATTCATTGGAAGTAAGCAATTGTTGTAAAATCCAAGCCAAAAGCATTTCTATGTTTTTTCATTGGAAGTGAACAATTGAAAATCCCAAGCCAAAGATTTGCTTTGTTTTATTAATTGGCAGTGAAAGCAATTGTGGCAAACCCAAGCCAAAGCATTTGCTTTTGTTTTATTCATTGGAGTGAAGCAATTGTTTGTAAAACCCAAAGCCAAAGCAAATTTCTTTGTTTTATTCATTGACAGTGAAATCAAATTGTTGTAAAAATCCAAATCCAAAAGCATTCCTTTGTTTATTCTTGGAAGTTGAAGCAATTGTTGTAAAATCCAAGCCAAAGCATTTGCTTTGTTTTATTCATTGGAAGTGAAGCAATTGTTGTAAAATCCAAGCCAAAGCATTTGCTTTGTTTTATTCATGACAGTGAAGCAATTGTTGTAAAATCCAAGCCAAAGCATTTCCTTTGTTTTATTCATTGGAAGTTAAGCAATTGTTGTAAAACCCAAGCCAAAGCATTTGCTTTGTTTTATTCATTGGAAGTGAAGCAATTGTTGTAAAATCCAAGCCAAAGCATTTGCTTTGTTTATTCATGGCTTGAAGCAATTGTGTAAAATCCAAGGCCCAAAGCATTTGATTTTGTTTTATTCATTGGCAGTGAAGCAATTGTTGTAAAACGCAAGCCAAAGCATTTGCTTTGTTTTATTCATTGGCAGTGAAGCAATTGTTGTAAAATCCAAGCCAAAGCATTTGCTATGTTTTATTCATTGGCAGTGAAGCAATTGTTGTAAAATCCAAGCCAAAGCATTTGCTTTGTTTTATTCATTAGCAGTGAAGCAATTGTTGTAAAACCCAAGCCAAAGCATTTGCTATGTTTTATTCATTGGCAGTGAAGCAATTGTTGTAAAACCCAAGCCAAAGCATTTGCTTTGTTTTATTCATTGGCAGTGAAGCAATTGTTGTAAAACCCAAGCCAAAGCATTTGCTATGTTTTATCATTGGCAGTGAAGCAATTGTTGTAAAACCCAAGCCAAAGCATTTGCTTTGTTTTATTCATTGGCAGTGAAGCAATTGTTGTAAAATCCAAGCCAAAGCATTTGCTATGTTCTATTCATAGAAGTGAAGCAATGGCTGTAAAATCCAAGTAAAGGATTTGCTTAATGTTTTATTCATCAGTATTGGTCGAGGTAATGAGGAATTGTACTGGCTCTCTCAGCCAGATCATTCGGGTTATTCATGCATATATTGTTTTAGTGACCATACCGGTTTGCTCTTTTTGATAACTGACATGAAAGTCTGTTTTTTTTAACGGCATTGCTGATATTTTTGTAATGGATGTTCATGTTTTTCTTACGTTACTATTTTTGTATAATTAATAATTAATATTATAATGATGCGTTGGTTGTGTTTTATTAATTTTATTGTCTTCGTTGAGATTTTATTATCATTATTGCTAATGATTATACGTACTATTAACACATGTCATTAATTTTGATTAGTTAAATACATTTCACAAACTAAATGCCACTGTAGAGACCTACTAGCTTGTAAGTTCAGTTTATGCATGTGAATCCTATGTTGCTTTTTATTATATGGCAAATTTTGTTACGCACTAACGATAACTATAGTTTTTTTTTTCTATTATTATGTTGCGGAATTCCCTCGATGCGTCAGTGTACCCAAAATTTTATAACTTTCTCTACTGTAAGAGTAGTATAGCATGTTTCGTGGTTAAGATCTCTCTCTCTCTCTCTCTCTCTCTCTCTCTCTCTCTCTCTCTCTCTCTCTCTCTCTGTTCCTGAATACCTAAATGTATTCAGTTGCCAGCCCCGCCGTCCCGTTCGAAGAAGGAATAGTGTGTTCTGATATGTGCGTATCTGAAAACTAGATCGCCTCTCGTCAGTTTGGTAATGGTATGTTTCTCTAAAGGTACACGGTTCTAGATGATACTTAATCAACAATAGGTAGACGTTACTTCGGTAATCGGGTGAACAAGTCAAATCTAGAGATTACGGGAACCTTAAAGTTTTTTGGGGTTTCTGCAACATTCTCTATTTTCTCCGATATTTAAGTATGCCCATGTTATTTACAGCAACTGAAATGTTGTTAAGAATAATTTTATATGCAAGAAGTTGTAATTATTAATTTCCGTATCAAGGAACTTCTTCGGATCAAGTGGAAGTTATATTGTATCTTTCCAGAAAAGAAACTTAATAGGGTTTCATAAATGCAGTTGCTTTATTCACTCTTTCAGTTGTTTAGTAGCAAACGACAATATTTTAATGTGTCTTACGCCAAGAAATGCAGTCGCCAAAGGCACATACACAGATTAGTGCATTACAGCAGAAAAACTTTAAAAATTTTGTCCATGGTACTTCTTTCAATTGAACTGATGGTTTTATTTTACGAATGAGGTTATTAATTTTATATTATGAATGAGGGTATTAAGTAGCTTGCTCGAAATAATTAAACATATTTTCACTGTTTTATATATATATATATATATATATATATATATATATATATATATATATATATTATATATATATATATATATATATATATATATATATATATAGATATATATATATATATATATATTTATATATATATATATATATATATATATATATATATATATTTATATATATATATATATATATATATATATATATATATATATATATATCTCAGAACTTAAGTACTAATGTACCTGAGGCTTTTCCTGGGTAGGCTCTTGCCTATAGCAGATTCACATCAACCGTGCATTTGATGCCCAGGCCCGTCCCTTATGACGCTCCTGATTGGCTGTTGATAAGCCAAACACAGGGCTGGAAACTCTCAGTCTCTCGAGAGGCTTCACATGGGCAGGATGTATGGTCCACCTCCCCTGAGGAATAGTTTTGAAAGACTTATCCCTCAGAAGAGGGTAGAACATACATCCTGCCTATAAGAACTCGCGAGAAAGACTGAGTTTCCAGCCCTGCGATTGTCTTATTGACAGCCAATCAGGAGCGTTGTAACGGACGGGCCTAGACATCAAATGCAAGGTTGATGTGAATCTACTATAGCGATTACCAGTGAGTTTTTCCCAACTACCCGACTCGCCAGTGACCTAATTGATAGCACATTAATTATTCCAGTTCTGTCAATAGGGTGGAAATAACACACAATCACAAGTTATACAGAAATAAGTTCCTGACTCACATCAAGATCGAACCCGGGTCCCTCAAGTGAAAGGCAAAGGTGCCACCATCATATTCACTCAGAAGGGGTAATTTGAATGAAATTTTATTAATTGTGCCACTGAGGGGTCGGGAATTTGTGTAAAACTCGCCGGTATGCTAAGCGGCAAACAGCCCAGGAAAACCCTCAGCTACAGCCAGTACACAGATTCCAACTACATTTAAATACCTGTGTAGGGCAGTTGGTAGAGCGCCGTTGCTTCTGACTTGAGAGACCTGAGTTCGATCCCGATTGGAGTCAGAATTCATTTCTGTGAAACACGTGATTGAATGTTATTTCCAATATATATTATATATATTATATATATATATATATATATATATATACATATATATATATATATATATATATATATATATGTGTGTGTGTGTGTGTGTGTGTGTGTGTGTGTGTGTAGTAGAGCTATATAATATTTGATCATTGTAAGCTATAATACATGGCCGAGAGTTTGATCCAGCTTAGCGCAAAGTATAAGCTTTAGAATGCAAAAAAGTTATTCTAAAAATCATCAGAAGTAATTGTAACCAAGCAGATTTCACGCATTAGTAATATTGAAACTTTTAAAGACTGAATATATAGGGTGTAACCACCCAAAAGCTCCTTCGTGCGTGAAGACAAGTAACCAACGTTTATGCTTGTCTCTGCGTTCCCAAGTGTTTGTTAGGTTTTGCTTTTAATTATTAAGGTCGGAAAACTATATTCGTGTATGATTTTTAATATATGTTAATTTTTGTGTATATTCATTTTTTACTTATTTTTATAGTGAAGATTGTTTTGTTTATTTAAGGAATTAAAATTTTTCATTCAACGTTACAGATGTCGAAACAGGATATGCATCCGTGTTTCTTTGGCTCCTTGTGGCGCACCTAAATCTTCCGTCCACATATTGTACAATAAAGAAATCCGCGTGTGTGTAGTACATTTTACGCAGATAAGAAACCTTTTTGATTTATCGTTAAATGGGGAGGAATTAATATTTTACCCAAATATAGAGAAGGAGCACATCGACGTGTCGCAGAAGTGAGGAATTTTGCTCTGGTCAATATTCCACAGGCTTCTAATATTTTCTATTCTCGAGAAACCCAAATGAAAGCGCGTTATTCTCTGCAAATATGCCGCATGTGCTGGATTTACGTTTGTAAGATTTCCATTTGCATTTGAAACTGATGGAAAATGGACTAACATCTGTGGTTTTTCTTGTTGAGAGCCCATTAAACATTTTCAAATATCTATGATCGTTTATTTAATTGGGTTTCGCACCTGTTTTTCGCTCTCTCTCTCTCTCTCTCTCTCTCTCTCTATCTTATTCCTTCTCTCTCTCTCTCTCTCTCTCTCTCTCTCACATCCTGTCTCTGTCTGTGACGCCTGCGCTGTAAGTGTATTAGTGCCCGACCCTAGACTTTGCCTTTGAAAATAGTAAGAGAGGTCTGGATGCATTCACATATCTCATAGAGAAGGCTTGTGAAACTGGAACTGTATCCCACATTGAATAGAATATGTGGGAAAGGTGTTATAAAACTGGATCACGCTATCAGTAGAATATATGGGAGAGGTGTTGTAAAAGGTGATCGCATCATGAGTAGAAAAACTTGGAAAAAAGGGGTGAAAATGAAGTGTTGAGGAACAAAATATACAAAATGGAGGGCTAATTTATCAGGTGGAGACGGGAGTCGGCGGCTGAGCCTTGATGATCCTGTTCTGGACCGCGGAAAGTACTCTACCAAATTGTCGGAGGGACGTTTAAGAGCCAGTGTTGTTTGGTGTTGATTTAACCGATTATATCTACAAGGGCTCCGTTAATGCAAGGGTGTGTGTGCGTGTGTGTGGTCGCAAAAGAGGCGCACCGTCCTTCACCCCTTCCCCCTCCCCACAATCCTTCATCCCCTGATGTATCGATGTTGGTCACAGTATTATCGAGTAGCATATTTTCTTTCATTTATTTCGTAAGCTGATAGTAATGGGTGGAGCTAACTGACTAGAAAAAACTTAATGCTGACCTGATTGCAGCAGATATTGCTCATAAAATGAGGTATATTGTTTACATGAGGGGTTTTATATTTCATTTGAATGATTTCTTCGGAAGTGTATTATGAATTAACGACGTATTGTTTTGGGAAATTATTTTCGCCATTTTTTTTTTTAAGTCTTATACCAATAATAGCTAAAAACATCGTTGCTGTGGACGAGGAAACCTGGACCTTTAAGTATATTGTCTGTGGAGGATTAAAATGAATATATATATATATATATATATATATATATATATATATATATATATATATATATATATATATATATGTGTGTGTGTGTGTATTTGTGTGTGTGAGTGAGTGTGTGTATTTATTAATGGACTTCTTCCCCTAATTAAAAGTGTTCCATAGGTTCTGTTTCCTAGATTATTAAAAAAATAGACGGCCAAGAAAGAAAACGGCAAAACATTTCCAGCTGTATTCTACACTATTTATACTAAAGCAGTGCTTTCACCTTTGTTACCTGTTGTGTAAATAATTTTACTGGTAACCATGGTTTTCTCATTGTTCCATCTTACCAAACCTTCATAATCATTACTCACAGTTCATATTTCTTTCCATTGACTACCCATTCTACGTCGACTTACTTTCGCGTAATGTTCTTAGTTCTCTGATTTCTGTGCGTTTCAGATATTTTCTCATCATATCAAGAAATAGCTTCTTAACTTCTACCTTTCAACTTTCAATCTGTTGTCTTAAGTAAATGCTAGTTACTGATGTTGCCAGTATTGAAGGATTATTAGTCAGGATGCGTGAATGCACTTGACAACATGATTTCTGGAAGTTGGCAAAAACTGTATTTCTTTCAGTTCACTGATTTATTAACATTAAAGAGAAATATACTAAGACTTTTCGTAGGATGATTCTCGTAATAGCTCCTTAATTCACAGATTTTCTCTTGAATTCGAAAAGCTGTGGTTTATCAAAGAATGTGAGCTATTTTGGAATTTTATATATACTTAGATGAGGCATATCGTTTTAGTTTTCTGTAAACGAAAACTGTTAAGATGGCTTAGTATGTCCGTCCGCACTTTTTCTGTCCGCCCTCAGTTCTTATAAAATACTGAGGCTAGATGGCTGCAAATTGTGATGTTGCAAATTGCAACCCTCTACTCTCAGTAGTTTTTATTTTATATAAGGTTGAGGTTACCTACGATCGTGCGCCTGGCAACGTTATAGGACAGTTCACCACCGGGCCCTGGCTGAAAGTTTCTTGGGCCACGGCTCGTGCAGCATTATACGCTGTACAGAAAACTCGACTGTGCCGAAAACTCTTCTGAGCATTTTTACTTGTTTACACATTGTGTTCACTGAACACGACAGCATTAACTCATTCGCAAAGTAGCATTCCACGACCACTTGCATCTCTGACAAGACAAGATGGCAGTCGTGATAGTCCTGTGCCTGTGTAAACACCTGTCAGCATTTTCATCTAATGCACAAACGACATTCATTCACAGACATTTTATCAGTAAATAAGTTTTGGCTTATTGTGACAAGGAATGAAAGTAATGCACCTGCAGATTGGTTGTATAATTTCTTTCAGTGAGTTATTGTGTTATTGTTCAACTTGCATTGGTTAGGTGGTTAGAGTAGCGTCTAGGGTTAGGTAGCAATGGACCTGGTTGTCTTCAGAGCCATTCTGGAGCGTGTGTGCCCTCATAAAAGATCATTTGAAATTTCGTGAGTCGCTGTATATTGTATTATAGGACTGATACATATGCCTTTTCGAATTTTCGGATATAAGGAACCTTTATAGACAAGTATTAAAACCTAGCATATTTAGCAGTGGTATGCCTGTTTAATTATCGATAATCTGCTAGAGTATTAAATGACAAGAGCTTCAACAGTATTGTTAAAACCTAACATATTTAGCAGTGGTATGCCTGTTTAATTATCGATAATCTGCTAGAGTATTAAATGACAAGAGCTTCAACAGTATTGTTTTACTATAATAATTATAATCATATGCTCTATAATAACCTCGAAAATCCTGTCTAGGTTGTACATGAAGTTATTATTTCTCATGACTATTATTTGCTGGAAAATAATGCAAATCTGCACAGGATATCCTACACAAACTACGATCAAGTTCTTTTTAGTTGGATAATAATAATAAAAAAAGTAATAGTATGATAATTTTTGGAGTATCCTAAAGTCAAGGTTTCATGACTGAATCCAGGTGAGCATTTTTTTATATCTGAAAGGAAGGCATTAGAATATTGGAAGATTAGGGATTTTATCAGCCTATTTTCGCAGATTTATTTCTTAAATGTTTGGTCCATTTTGGAACACGAGTCAAGTCATTCTTAAAAATTAAGGATTTTCCATATCTGATTTTAGCATGTATGCGTTGTAGTAGCAAAACGGGCATGACCTTGAAAAAAAAGGTCAAGATCACTTCGGTTATTGTAAGTAATAAGGTGTCGGGGGTACATGCGGATATGATTAAGACAAGGGGGAGAAAAAAAAAATTATGGTAACTGCAGATGTAATGAGCACCACAATTGCAGCAAATAAGCACAACATATTAAAGAACCACATTGAATGATGTTTAGCTCAAGTTTGTGACATTTTTCTTTAAGTCGTCTCTGGAAAAAGTCTAAAGCTCTTCATAAATTTCTGTCCATATTTGGTGGCGAAACGTTTCAGTCATAATAATATAAATCTATTATAAATCTGTGACTTATGCACTCATTAATTAACGCTACAAGTAAAACTTAAGGGACGCAAAATTGTAAAGCTTTTACAGGGGAACACCAGAATTGGGTGATTTATTGTATACATTGTTTGCCACCTGGTAAAATACGATATGCTAAGGGGTAAGGATGCCTTAATAATTTATGCAATTCGGAATATGTCTGTTATTATTATTATTATTATTATTATTATTAGTAGTAGTAGTAGTAGTAGTAGTACTAATAATAATAATAATAATAAGAAGAAGAAGAAGAAGAAGAAGCATGGCATGGATAGACTATAAGAAAGCCTTCGACATGATGCCACACACATGGCTAATAGAATGCCTGAAAATATATGGGGCAGAGGAAAACACCATCAGCTTCCTCAAAAATACAATGTGCAACTGGAATACAATACTTACAAGCTCTGGAATAAGACTAGCAGAGGTTAATATCAGGAGAGGGATCTTCCAGGGCGACTCACTGTCCCCACTACTCTTCGTAGTAGCCATGATTCCCATGACAAAATGGGATGCCGGGTACCAACTCAAGAAAAGAGGCAACAGAATCAACCATCTGATGTTCATTGACGACATCAAGCTGTATGGTAAGAGCATCAAGGAAAGATGGATGCCGGGTACCAACTCAAGAAAAGAGGCAACAGAATCAACCATCTGATGTTCATTGACGACATCAAGCTGTATGGTAAGAGCATCAAGGAAATAGATACCCTAATCCAGACTGTAAGGATTGTATCTGGGGACATCAGGATGGATTTTGGAATAGAAAAATGCGCCTTAGTCAACATACAAAAAGGCAAGTAACGAGAACTGAAGGGAATAAAGCTACCAGATGGGAGCAACATCAAACACATAGATGAGACAGGATACAAATACCTGGGAATAATGGAAGGAGGGGATATAAAACACCAAGAGATGAAGGACACGATCAGGAAAGAATATATGCAGAGACTCAAGGTGATACTCAAGTCAAAACTCAACGCCGGAAATATGATAAGAGCCATAAACACATGGACAGTGCCAGTAATCAGATACAGCGCAGGAATAGTGGAATGGACGAAGGCAGAACTCCGCAGCATAGATCAGAAAACCAGGAAACATATGACAATACACAAAGCACTACACCCAAGAGCAAATACGGACAGACTTTACATAACACGAAAGGAAGGAGGGAGAGGACTACTAAGTATAGAGGACTGCGTCAACATCGAGAACAGAGCACTGGGGCAATATCTGAAAACCAGTGAAGACGAGTGGCTAAAGAGTGCATGGGAAGAAGGGCTAATAAAAGTAGACGAAGACCCAGAAATATACAGAGACAGGAGAATGACAGACAGAACAGAGGACTGGCACAACAAACCAATGCACGGACAATACATGAGACAGACTAAAGAACTAGCCAGCGATGACACATGGCAATGGCTACAGAGGGGAGAGCTCCAGAAGGAAACTGAAGGAATGATAACAGCGGCACAAGATCAGGCCCTAAGAACCAGATATGTTCAAAGAACGATAGACGGAAATAACATCTCTCCCATATGTAGGAAGGTGCAATACGAAAAATGAAACCATAAACCACATAGCGAGCGAATGTCCGGCACTGCACAGAACCAGCAAAAAAAGAGGCATGATTCAGTGGCAAAAGCCCTCCACTGGAGCCTGTGCAAGAAACATCAGCTACCTTGCAGTAATAAGTGGTACGAGCACCAACCTGAGGGAGTGATAGAAAACGATCATGCAAAGATCCTCTGGGACTATGGTATCAGAACGGATAGGGTGATAAGTGCAAACAGACCAGACGTGACGTTGATTGACAAAGTCAAGAAGAAAGTATCACTCATTGATGTCGCAATACCATGGGACACCAGAGTTGAAGAGAAAGAGAGGGAAAAAATGGATAAGTATCAAGATCTGAAAATAGAAATAAGAAGGATATGGGATATGCCAGTGGAAATCGTACCCATAATCATAGGAGCACTAGGCACGATCCCAAGATCCCTGAAAAAGAATCTAGAAAAACTAGAGGCTGAAGTAGCTCCAGAACTCATGCAGAAGTGTGTGATCCTAGAAACGGCACACATAGTAAGAAAAGTGATGGACTCCTAAGGAGGCAGGATGCAACCCGGAACCCCACACTATAAATACCACCAAGTCGAATTGGAGGACTGTGATAGAGCAAAAAAAAAAAAAAAAAAAAAATAATAATAATAATAATAATAATAATAATAATAATAATAATTAAGCATCTCTACAGAAGTTCTGTGTTGCTATTTTTCAGATTCAAATCTTAACTCATTTCTTTGATAGTTATAGAAATGCTGCCTTTTCATTCATCAGATTTCAAAAATGCTGGTTCATTTTAGAGCACCAGGAATATAATGTCCAAATAATGAAACTCAGTCGAATTACTTGATTTAGGAAAATCTAAATTTTAGGGTCCAAGTACATCTTGCTATCTTTAAAAGTATATGAAAATCTCATATTTGGAGCAAGTGTTCAATATGACTAAGATCGGAACAAAAAAGAAGATGGAGAAAAATACAGCAAATAGGAATACCCTTCATATGAAGTATGAAAAATACTCGATATTATTTAGAACAATCATCTTCATACGTACAACATGATTTAATATTTATCATCGTACCTCAGTGACGTGATCGGTATGGTCTTGGCCTGCCACCTCGGTGGCCGCGAGTTCGATTCTCGGGCATTCCACAGAGGGGTTAGAGATTTGTATTTCTGGTGATAGAAGTTCACTCTCGAGATGTTTGGGAAGTCACGTAAAGCCGTTGGTCCCGTTGCTGAATAACCACTGGTTTCTTGCAACGTAAAAACACCAAACAAAAAAAAAAATTTATTGTAAAACAGATTTCGTTGTCATACCATCAACGCGAAGATGGTTCGGTAAACATTCAGATCCGATAGAGTAATTCTAAGCATTTTTCCACCAGAGAATCACAGTGTAATGTATCAAATTCTCATTTCCTTCGTAAAGTTAACAATATAATCAAGCACCATATCAAGTGTGCAACGTGAACCTGTCAATTTCCACCCCCATTAATGTGTCTCTTGGATTTGTGGATCCGCTCTTCATTCACTCGACTTCCCCGAAATGCCTTTTGGCAAAACCACAGAAACCACAAACATTTTTTACCTTCTGCTGAAGTAGAGCGCTACGTCTTGTGGTTTACCAACATAATTTAATGGTTTTACGAGGTTATTACTGTATTATTTACTTATCGGTATATCGGGTACTAAATACAAGGCTCTTTGATAGAATATTCTGCTCCGAGAGAATGAATGTGTTTTGTAGAGGCTGTTAGTTTAAAAAGAGGTTAAAGACCAGGAACGGACTTTCCCAAGAGTGTTGTTTTCCTTCAGCCCTTTTTTATTTCTTCTTATTGCAGTCGATTACTATGATGAAAGATTTTTATTTTACTTGAATCGCTTAATTAAGCCTTTTGTGCATAGGAAATTCTCGTTAAATTTTCTTTCTGTTGTATTGTAACAATTTGAATGTCGATGATGAATCTCTACAAGAAAAGCAAGAATCTGTAATGATGATCTTAGTATATTGCGATCTCCTTACATTAGAATAATTCATTTTTCGACATTTGCTGCGTGTATGATGTAGTGTTCTACCGGCATTATTATGTTGCACAACATATAAATAATTTCATGAATGAGAAACCAGCTTATTTTAATTTACTGTCTGAGGTGCTTGAATAAGTGCCGTATTTCTGACATCACTACATGCTAAATAACATCGACAAATAACTTTAAAATAGTGCGGCATATCAGTATATATAATATATATATATATAGTATATATATATATATATATATATATATATATATAATATATATATATATCATATAATTTATAATATTTTATATTATATATATATATATATATATATATATATATATATAATAGATGAAATGGTTACTTACTATTACTACGACTCGCAATTACAGAATTATCAATGATAAACATGCTTGAAATTTATATTGGCAATTTTATTATCTTAGTATTTTAGTATTAGTCCTTAGTTAGGAGGGAGATGGCTTTCTTGTTGCCTGCTGTTGTTCCACTTCCATTAACTTTCCAGATAAGCTGTCCTTTGTGCCAGCTCTCCTGTTACACTGGTAGGTGCGTAGCGTAATATGTGTTGTGCGGTAGTTGTTTCATCCGAAAGGTTGTTACAAATACGAAACCTAACAGTTTCATCACAGAACAGTGATTCACATGAATATTTAGATGAGTAAAATGTATACTATTTCTGATGTTGACTTTTTGAAACAAACAGCAATTCAAGAATTTCGGGAATAGTATTCCAGTTCTTTAATAACTCGTTTCCTTCATATCTCTGCTACTCCCCTCCGTAACTAATCCTTTTCAACATGTTCCAAGTTAGTTGTAACGTCATCAGATTTCTTCTTAATAGAGCAGTTAGTCAGCTATATACTACATTTCCAGTCATCCGTATGTATCCATGAAAAAATTTTGCAAGGTTAGTAGAATCAGTTTGATGAGAAACAATGAATTTTATAGTCATCTCTTATTCCCTCAACTTGGCCAATCTTTAAGAGAACTGCACGACAACTGATTCAGAGTGGTTTAAAAAATCTTTCGAAGATGGTTGATGTTTTCTTAGTCATCATCACTATTGTGGAATCATTTTTGTATTATTTTAGGTTTGGAAAGATCCAAATCGCTCATTTTCTTAAATCCCTCTTGAAAACTCCCGCTTTCATCTCAGAGGACTTTACATAATCAAACATACCATCGATATGAGCCTCGGTTTTCGTGAGACTGAAAGAGGTCGTTAGCTTGCCATTTTTGACACTTGTTTTAGGTGTTGCTTACCCCAAGCATAGGAGAGAGACTTAGGAATACGTCAGGAGTATACGAAAAATACTTACTGCTTCTTCTCGCGACATTAATCCCGTCTTCCTGTGGGGTCGGTTGCCTGAGTCAGCCGTCTGCACAGAATTCTATCTTGGGCATCTGCCTTTTCAACGCCCAGAGATTTTATGTTCATTTCTACAGCGTCACGCCAACTAATTCTCTGCTTCTTCTACACTCCTTGGCCGTATCACACTCTCTATCAGAACATATTCATCTCTGCGAACCACATAATCATAGCATCTCATCCTCATTTCCCTGGTTTTATTTGTTGCTAACAAACACCCACCTTTTTTTATTTGTTCACAGTCAGTCCTTTCCAGCAATGGCACTCCAAGGGTCCATCTCACCTTTGCCATCTCTGGTATCCTTCCTCTTTTCTGGCATTGCTCAAGATGAAGTTCCTCGTGTAGATGGGATAATGATGAAACGGAGATGCAGATGGTTTGGAAAGCTTTTACGAAACCCCTTGGAGAACGGTATTCGATAGGGCGACATGAGTAGGAAGAGCCAGACATACTTTGATGAAAACTATGAGAAGGGAGGCTGTAGATGAATGGAGGCTTTTATATACAAATACACATACGCACACACACATCCATATATATACATATATATGGTTTTATATTTTTATATTCCACTAATAAACAAAACACATAAAAATGATCGCATAGCAAAGGAAACACAATAGTAAAAGGACACATGAGACTAGTACACATGAATCTTATTGAAAGAAAATTAATCATTAACAAGTGGAATTCGATGTAATCACACGTGAAACATTCCTGCAATTGAGTTTACTTGAGTCTCCCGAAGGACTGAAAATTAATTCAAACTGATAATAGATAATAATTATTCTTTTACAAGAATCACTAAAGCATTCAAAGGAAATGCCATTATTCTATAACCTCTAACACAAGAAAGGCATCAAAACACAGAATGGTTACATATACAACGCCCTTGGGCTTAAACGTAAATGCAGTTTGAAACATCTAATGCAAAAGCCTAGAGCACTGAATAATTACGAATAACTGTAAAACACTGAATCACTGCAGATATATCATCCCAAGGAGAGAACACGAATGCAAAATCAAAAAGATAAGCCATTAAAACTCTGAGAACTTTACAGATGCTTCTCCTTTTGGACTGGACTTGAATGCAGAGTCAGAATGGAATTCTTTTTCAACATATCAAAGTGAACTGTATCGGAATTATGACTCTTATTATGGATGTTCAGAAAATCATCGTTATTCCAGCATGCAAGTAATTCTCTCTGTCACCCTTTCAATTAATTGATACATAAAGATTTACCGTAAGGGGTAGTGCCGTCAGTGTACCTCACACGGTGCACTGTAGGCATTGCTTCGGGTTTTTTTTTTTGCAGCGTCACTTCGTCCCCTAGTTGCAGCTCCTTCCATTTTTTTAAATGTTCCTCCGCTCACATCGGTATCCTTCTATCATACTTTCTATTTTTTCTTAATCATTATTTCACAGTGCGATTGCGAGGTTTTCTTCCTTTACAACTTTTTTACTCTCAATTTTCCTTTCAGAGCTGAATGACCTCATATGTCTTAGCGGTTGGCCTTTTGCTAAGTTTTATATTCCTTTCCATTACATAAAACCATAAAATTTAGCACCACAGGACTTGAATAAATGACACTTAAGGAGCAGTAATTCACCGTGGGGCAATTGTCTTAGCTTACTATACTGTAGGGGGTTTACTTTCGGTCTTGCTACCGTCGTACTGTAACCTAGTAGTCTCTAACTGCTGCACATACATACGAACTCTTGCTCTGAGTAACTGAAATTTTCCTCCTTAAGCTTCATCAGTCTAGGCCTACACGAGTAACTCTGAAAGTAGGCCTAAGGACGACCGGGGATCCTATTGGTCTTTGTCAGATTCTTTTGGGCAGGCTTAAGGAAGAGCCAAGGGTTTCATTGGTTAGGAAATCTTAAATACAACCCCTAAGACATCGTGCAGGCAGGGTTTCTCTTTGTCTTGTTGTGAGAGTAGGTTATTAACAG
>NC_087200.1:111094463-111099463 GCF_015104395.2 Macrobrachium nipponense | reverse complement strand
AAAACTGAATTGGTAAGGGTCTCCCAGCGGGAGATAGCGTGCTGGCAGAAATCCAATTGCCTTCTTAATGTTTGCAAAATTCCCGTCCTCCCTTTGACCGGCTTGGAAGAATTCAGAACCTCCACAGGGCCAATCGAAGAGGATTGGATGTGGTTGTCACCGACATTCTTTTACCTATGCGAACCCGCTGTGATCGGAATTATTGCTTAATGATTTGTCTGATCAAGACGCCTTTTGCTTTCATCGTACTGGCCGTCTGTGAGAACCCCTTTTTTGTGTGTCAATATAAACCTGGATGATACCAATTGTGGTTCATATTGAAGGATTTCATGCATTCATTTTAATAGTTTTAATGTCCGAGCAAGATGAAGATTTATTTTTACCAGCTGTCCTCATCTCATAGAGGTAATTTTTATATTATGGTAAATTGTTTCATCAATGAAAGTAGGTTTTCCAGAAAATTTGAAAGTACTGTTGTCTAATTGGTTTTTCATATGATGAATATATTGTACGAGATATATGAAGAAAAAAATATACTTCACTGAAATTACATATTTCATACATTTTGTATAAATTGGCGAATACTAGATATTTAAACATTACTGTCGATTGTCTTATGCTATTTTTTTTTTTTTTTAATATTTAATGGAAACGAATGAACATTATTATTTTGTAAGTTATGTGTTATCCATGTAGAGTAATTTACCATCCTGGAATAATAGTATTCGGTAGTTTTGAAATGCCTACCTCTCAAACTCTCGGCTACAATTTAGAAATAAGCAAAGGTGCATTCCAGCGAATTTCATCGAAATATATTTGGATCTCAGAATTTTAAGAAATGAGAAGCTGTTAAGTTAACGCTGGGGTTTAGAAGAGAAAAAAATCCCATGGAAGTTTAGGCATTTCGACTGTAAAAACAGCAGTAGCATTAATGATAATGCTATAATACCAAAAATTATTATTATCATTATTATCATTAATATTATTATTATTCATGAAAAACCTGTGATAATGATAATTTTAAAAACGATGTTGTGGTATATTTTATTATTTATTTGTGACAGGTACCTTCGCTAACATAAACATACAATTCTATGTGTTTCCCTCTTGAAATTCTTTCTTTTATGATATTTTAATTAAATATGAACTCGCAGATTTTCTCATGGAAGCGCTCGTACCGACAGCTAAAAGCGCTCATACCGACAGCTAAACCCTCTTTGATTCCAAACGTAGAGATGGAACAAAATTAGGTGAACTTATAGTTACGTTTGTAGGAGTCCTGAAATATTCAGAAGCCGAAATGGAGTTTATTGCGAGGATTTGCTTTAATTTGGCCTACCCAGACCACTTTCTAAATAAATATCTCACCAAAACCGAGAGGAAATTAAACATAGAATGAAGAAAAAAATCGTACAACTCTTGTTTATGCCGGAATTAGACAAACGCGGTAAAGGGTTTAGTAGCGAAGACTACAAGTGTGTTTTTGATTATAATAGCACCGGTAAAATGTACACGTGCAAACACGTAGGAGTTTATGTCATCCTTTGCACTGATCACATCACGTCTTACGTGGAGAACACTGATAGAGATTTAGCGACAGAATTATCTAAACACGAGGGAACCGTCGTTCATAATGACGTCAGCAGTATGGTCGGACCATCGAAGGAATACTCACTGACAGCATCCCTACTATAGAATCCTTTGCTCCGTTCCACAGAAAGAAGGCAAACAGGAAGGGTAAATTACAGAGGGTAGTCCAGGGTTATAATAAACGTGTGACCCCAAAAAGTACTCCCTGGGGTTAAGAACGCCGCCACATGACATCGAACGATCAACAGGAATTAATATCACAGACCCAACGCTGCCAGGTACCAGAAGATCCACAAGGCTCCGAAATATTCTTGCGGGTTGCTCAAGGAGCATGAGTCCGTGCCAGCACGAGCGGCTCAATTTCAAAACAACAATATCGGAGAGAAGACTACATATTAAAACCTTTCAGAATTGGAAACGTGCTTCCCGCAAGCTAAGGACATTGTTTACCGTTGCAATTGTGTGTTTTAGTGTAAAATCAGAAATGTGCAATTTGTTGACAATATGCAAACAAATACAAGTAAATTCCTTTCTTTATTTAGGGAAGATATTTATCTGTGTGATTGATCACGTAGCGCAATCAAGAAAAACCGAGAGATAAGATTCTTGATCAGAGATTAGATATATCTAATCTCTAATATCCATATTCCGTCTTGATTCGTAAGTGTCAACGGCAGCGAGATTTTTATGACGTTTCTTTTGTAAATTTCAGTGGAAAATAAGGTAAGATGTGAATTTTGTTAGCATCATGGATTTTTTAGATATATGTAGATACTGTATCCTTTGTGCACGTTTATGTGTGCGTTTTGTATTCCTATAATTTTCCACTTATGAATGCAGTTCACGTATTTTAGTAAGTTTTATTATTATTATGTTCGTGTGCACAAGTTGATTTCAGTCTTTCACCAGCGATAATGGCTGTTTAAATTCATACTGTCCCCGCGGGGTCATCATCTTGGAGAGGTAATGTAGGTCCTCTTGACAAGAATTGTAATAAAAACCAGTAGATCATAATTAAAATGATTCCATGTTGTAAAGCTGTCAACCTAAAAGTCATCTAAATGCGATGTTACGTCACATACCTATGATAACGATTTCTTCACGAGCGTTTCGCGCACATCTGATGAAATGTTATTGTTTTTATGACCTATATAGGCCGTTTCTCTTTGCCGAAATCGCGTTCTATGAGCTTAAGACCGTTATTCATATGCCTTTTACTTTCGCGTATGTTTCTTGTCAGTTATGTGCTGCTGAGCGCGGAAGGGTCTTTTGGAAGCGCCCTGCCGGAAAACGAGGCGCCTCAAGCGGCCTCCCTCACCCAGCATAAGAGAAATTCAAAAGGGACTCCCTCCACGGACGACGAGAACAAGTCGTAAAGGAGATGTTTCTCCAGTTCACCGTCCGTAATCAGATGAGAGCTCGCGCGTACGCAGAAGCAACAGCATGAGTCCCTTGTCTCAGTATCAAGTCCTTGTCGTTGGCCAATGCTCGGCGAATCAGATGATCAAACAGCGACTTAGGTGTGTTCGACAATGCTTCCTACCCTTACTGTTTGCAGGTGTTTTGCCGAACAAGAGATTCGGCCCTTTTAAAGGCACCTTTGAGGAACGATGCGATGTTCTTCCATTGAAAATTGGTCATACTAAAGAATCCTTTACACGGTTTGTGTGACTTCCATAGTGGTGGTCGGTCGTAGCATTTCAAAGCCGTTGGAAATAGCAGTCCTGGGGTTGTCTCTCTGGTTTTCTCTCTTTCCATAAAGTGATAAAAGCTGTTGCCAAGCCTTCAGCCTTTATGTCCCTGATATAAACTGACGTTCCTTGTATACCTACTCGTTTTTTTAATATGTCCACATGTAGTGTGATGACTGGAATATAAAAATAGTCACGTCCCCCCCCCCCTCCATTTTTTTTTTTGTAGATACACAGTTGTGTTCCGTCGTTAAGTTTAGTGTCAAGTAAAGTTGGTCATTTTAGAGTGTAGTGGCCGTATACATGTACTACACAAGGGCTAAAAAATATTTTGTTTGGTCGAATGAGGTATTTTTCAAGGAACACAAGAACAGAATTAGTAATGATTGCCTACTTAATTACAGATTGGTAATTTTTGTTCTTTGAAAGTAAAACTAATGTTAATGAAAGTACTGATTTTTTGTTGTTGTAATTATAAGAATGACTCTTCTTAAACTATTAGTGGCTGCATATTCGATTGCCGTTGTCCATAAGGAGAAATTAGCTTTAGTTTAGACGGAATTAGGGTTGATGTCTTCAGGACTGATGATGTCCATATGTACTCCCAAAAAGTCAAAGATTATTCTTTTGATTGATGGTATCTAAAACACGTGCGATGCTAGGGATTCATTCATATGTAATTGATTTCATTCATAAAATTGCATGTAAAGTACATCAACCCAGAAACTCATTAGATAAGAGAGTCAGCCCAATTTCACAAGAAATTGCTACAATTCATCGTTTCTAGGTAAAATCAACTGAATCCAGTTTCAGCAGACAAGAGGTTCCTTCCTGTTGGGCAGGAGAGCGGCAATTGCTTGAGCCTGATCTGCATCCCATTTTTCCTGCTGTGTTTGCAATGATAAGTTGACCAAGAATATTTTAATTGTCCTCAGCCACGGTGTAGAATATAGATGATGCAACGGGTGGTTCTCTCGTTTCCTGGAGGCGTATTATTAAACACAAATTTATTTTTACGGTTAGATTATTTCACGCAATTTTCCATTAAAGGGTTGCTGACGCTGGGCGTCATTGCTATCTCGGTATCTCGCGGATTTTTAGCAGAATTATTACAGGCATTGGTATTAAAGTTAGTGGTAATGATGTTTGTCAGTTACAGTGATCTAACGCATTATTTTATTTAATATTAGGTAATCAATATTTTCTAGGTTTTGCTATTTTGATTTGAGATGTAATGGTATGCAGGAGTAGACGTTAAATGTACCAAATGTAAAAGGTTCATAAATAAGCTCTTTTAGACAGATTCGATCCTGATATGCACAACTACAGAGGCGCGCGACCACACACACACGTGTGTGTATATACATATATATATATATATATATAATTATACATACATATAATTTATGTGTGTATATATAGATATATATATATACATAACATATAATAGTAGTTATGTTAATATTAATTATTTCGACGGGGGGGGGGGAGGGGGGGGGGGGGTACACAGTCTTCTTCAAGTGCCATTGCACACATGGCTTCCAAAATCCAAAATAAAAATTGTACATATCTCCAGTGATTTATCAGTCTTCAGGAGGGATGAATAAAGCTTCTACGATTCAGTTATACTTATTCACTCCTAAGCCGACAGATGTGTAAGTATGTGTATGTGTGACAGTGCCATAATATGCACTTACAATTAATTACGTTTACCATTCA
>NC_087200.1:111081963-111091963 GCF_015104395.2 Macrobrachium nipponense | reverse complement strand
TGTTTTATGCATGACCTGAAACATCTCACACCATAGGGAGGAAAAGAATAGTCGAATCTTCCACCTGGAAATTCGAAAAGTTGCGGCTACGCCTCTGCTGATTTTTGTGCAGACAGTTGGGTATGTTGTTGTCTTTTTCGGAGAAATGAATGAAATCTTGTAGCTTTCCGTCAAAACCGGAGACCCCGATGCACTTTTAACACTGGATATGTGTTTTGTTATTATTTTTTATTTTTTTAATAATGATAGGTCTTCTTATGGGGATTTGGAGTCCTCTTCTTATGAAGGTACGGTGGTGCGGAAGTAAACCCGACTGAGATTTTGTGATTGTATTTAGATCTGCCTTATTTTACTTCATTAAAATCAGTTTAATTATACAATTTTCTTTCTTTTATGTTTAGCCTAGGTATTGTTTCCTGTCTTCCAGTCTTCATAAGAAAATGAAATGAGAAAACTGTGACGTATCCAAAATTATCTTCATCTTAAATCAGCGAGGGTAGAATTTTTCTCTCATGATATTACTGGTAGTGGACACTAAACTGTGGATCCTAGATTTAAATCTTAACTGAAATTCTGACAAATATGGCGCCATGGTCACATAAGGTATTTAGATTTGTTCGAAAGATCCTTGCCTATTATCGCAGCATTTTAATTTTATTTTCTCGTACATACCTCATGATTTATGATATAAATGTGTGTGTGTGGCAAAATCGGATGTCGTCTATCGAAAGTTTTGATAACATCAAAGGTACAGGTCTGTGACTCAGGCAAACATCATACGAAGGCTGGATGTCATCTATAGCATGATTAGAAAGACAATCATTAATGATAACTTAGAATAAACTTGTGTTGTCTCCGAAAGGACACCGTCGCTCTTCGAGTCGAGAGTGATCAGTAATCAGCCTTCATCTGCTGGACTCATTTTTATCATGACAGGGATCAACTCGGCCCTCATAATACCCCCACCTACACGTGCCCTCGTAAAGTGGCAGGAGACGGCGTTACAACTGTAGCAACAAGAGTCGTAAGTGTTGTACCCACTAGTGTCCAATTGGGGGCAAGTGGTGTCCTGTGTCTTGTGCCACACTCGGGACATGGATCCCACTGAATTATTAGGAGTTGTTGAGGCGACGCTTTTATTGCTCCAGTCGGGTCCCACCCCTTTCGCTCCTTTATGACTTATCACTCTGCAAAGCGAGACAACGGCGTTTAGCTCACTTTTATACGCTCGTTTGGCAGAGGGAGAATGGCAGCTGTCCTCGGAAACATCCCCGTGTAACAGATTTACACAAAGAGCTCCGTGCTTTTTATTATAGTATCCAGAGGCTTTGTATAATTCAGCCTTCTCCTCTCAAGAAGTACTTCATTGCGTCGTTCTTTAATTAATGGTAAATTAGCCGAGGTTTCAGTGAAACATTATTAAGCGATTGCAGAATTTTATTGTTCATCTCACCCGGATTAAAAAGATAGTTCTATAAGATATTAAGACTTCATGTTTATGCAATATGTTTGTACAGTGTTTTGCCTTCATGCTCACCAGTTTTATTTGATTTTATTTTCGACTGCGTGTCTGTTTCCAATTAAGGTCTCTGTAAATGGCGGTATTTTCTTTGTAGCTGTCTCATTTCATGTGCAAGCGTTTGCTTTGTGAATTCGTGGTCGTCTTGGGTGTTTTGCTCCTTTGCCGCACACAAATTCAAATTTGCAATAGAATAATTCCCGAAGACGAAGTGTTTGTTTAACACTTTACATACGTTACCTTTTTTTTTTTTTTTTTTTAGTGAAAGCGAGAAAATGAGAAACAAAAGATTTATAGCTGTCGGTGGAATCATGGAAAAGCGATTATCAAATAAAGGAGCAAAGTCAGGCTCACTTTTTTGTAATAAAGAAAATTATGTTCAAGATTGAAGGTGACTGTTAGGCAGCTGGATATTTCCAAGTTTTTGTAGACAATTAGAGTGTTTTATAACAATCATATCCACCAGAAATTTTATAAAAAAAATAATAAGGTTCATAAATTGTTGGCTGTATATTTTGTCGTTTCTTTTATTTATAGAATAATCATACTATCATATTGGGCGTAATGTCTGTCTGTCTGTCTGTCTGTCTGTCATTCAATCACGGCCAAACGGCTGGTCAGATGGGCATGAAACTTGGCAGGGTTATGGTGGGGACCCCTAAGATGGTTTGTAATGGGGTTTCATCCAACCTACCCCGCTCCTTTGTAGGGGGTGGGGGTGAGAAGGGATTCCCTGAAACGGAGCCGTTTCTGGCCGTGAAACGAGGCTGGTTATTCCCGTAGACTTAGTTACTTTAAGAATTTTCATACATAAGTCGCGAATATTTCAGCTCGGACACAATAGAAGATGAAAATTATCACCAATATCCGCAAGATTTTTTGAATAACTAAAATCCATCGGGACTGCCATTACACAAAATAACGTTGAAGAAGTACTGCCCGGTAATGTTGCTTCGGAATTTCGATCCTGCCAATGGACATTGCAACGGAACGAGGTACACCGTTATGGAGCTAAACTCCCACGTCATCAAAGCAGTGATAGCAACGGGCCCTCACACCGGCAAACGTCTGTTCATCCCCCGGATTCCTCTGATGCCTTCGGAAAACCAGTTTCTGTTTCAGTTACGGCGCAGGTAATTCCCCATCAACCTGGCTTTCTCATTCACTGCAAACAAGTCACAGGGCCAGTTTTTGGATCGTGTTGGTGTGTTTCTGCCGTCACCCATGTTCACGCATGGCCAACTTTATGTGGCGATGAGCAGAGCAACTGACTCTGCCAACTTGAAATTAAGTTGTGGACAAACTGATAATATTGTGTACAAAGAGGTTCTGTAGTAGGTATGTATAAAAATCGCCCTTATTTTAATATTGCTGAACAAATAGTACATATAAATTTTTCACTTCTGCACCCGTATTTTATCACCCATCGTAGATGGGTAAGTTTGCTAGTTCTTAGTAACATTGTTAGTATTTCGCCTAAGCAGCATTGAGGTTATACTTAATGCATGTACAAACTAAATGAAAATTAAAATCTTTTATGAAAAAAAAACCTATTCATTCTTCTTGTGCTTTTGAGATTTTAATTTTTCCAGTATGTTACTTTCTACAGTGTTATGACAGAGGTGGTATTTTCACAAGCAGTTCTGAAAATTTATATCTTTGGGAGAAAAATGCCGCTGCTAAGCCTAAAATTCAAACCGAGGTGCCTGGGAGCTTCGTGTATAGTTGCCCTCTACTTTCATTTCCCGGTAGCGTTCGTAAATGGGTACAGTTTTGCCAGTTTCCCTGTCCTTTTCGTCTCTTTCGACAGTTTTCTGCCTTCCTAACAATTTTCCACTTACGGAAAACACTTACCGGTTTCATTAACCAGCACCAATAGACAGATAAGAGGTTTTATTGTGGCTCAGACCCCCGCCACATAAATCGAGGCCTTCAATTTCAAAATTAAACTGGAACTTTTTTTTTTTTTTTTTTTTACTTGCTGAGTTTTTGTAGTGGTAGAGATGATTTGTTTCTTATATTCATTTGCGAAATGCTTCGAAATAAAGAGAGAAAATTATATGTATTTCTCAAGTCTTCTTGCTTATTGCCTCTTGAAGCACCCCACAGTATATTTCCTGTCTTCCGCGCTGAATATCTGATTAAACTGTGGAGATCAAAATAGGGTTGTTTAGTTCCCCGCCCTGTGCCATAAGTTAGATTATAAGAGACATGATTCTTGGTCTGCCATCTATCTTATTTTGCCAGGTCCTTTATCACTCAATGATAGCGGTCTTCGCCGTTACCAAGGTACTTGATGGATTAAGTACTTCTCAGCCCCCCAACTGTCAACCGCCGCCCTCAGGCTGGAATTTTTTTTGTTTTTTTTTTTTTTTTTTTTTTTTTTTTTTTTTTTTTTTGCCTTTCGCTAACCATTTATTTATTTTTTTTTTTATCTATTTACTTATTTATTTTTCTGTCTGACATTTTATTATTGCCATCTTGTCTCTGTTAGTGAGTTAGTTGACGATTGTCGGTACCATAATATTCTGAGACCACTTTAGTTTTGTTTTTGATAAAATTATGCTTGACATTTTTGAAAATGTCGACAAAGTTGTAATGAGAGGCTATTGAATCGACGTCTGTGCACAATAATTTATTTTTTCAGATTTATTAGCCAAAAGTAACGTCTTGGTGATGAAGGTGCGTTTATAGTTAGCGTATCATTATAACAGCGTCTTAGAGGTCAGGGTTGAATATATAAATAGAGATATCTATATATATATATATATATATATTTGTGTGTGTGTGTATGTATATATATTTATATATAATATATTAATTATATATATATATATATATAAGGTCCTCTCTCTCTCTCTCTCTCTCTCTCTCTCTCTCTCTCTCTCTCTCCTTCTCTCTCTCTCTCTCTCTCTCCAGTAAAAACCATGGTCAATTACTCATTCATTCTACATCTGTTGCATCGTCCATAAACCTTCTTTGTAAAATATCTTCCCCAACGTTAGCCACTTCAAACATCCGCCGAAAATCTCATCATCAGCTTATCGAACCCATAGAGACACTGCCAATCATCTCTATCTTGCTTTTACTTTCGTTATTACAGAGAAATATTGCCTTTCCTTTATGATATTGCTTTAATCTATCTGCCTTCCTCTCTTCCTCCCTACTAATACATCTGAGCTAAGCACTTTTTTCACCAAGCCGTCTTCCTCCATTCTTTCCAAATACCAAGCCATTAAAATTGATTTAACCGCTCCTTCATTTTTCCATATTTTTTCCCTCAATTTTCTCTGGGGCTAACCGTCTGAAACGCGAGTAGGCTGGGGGAACCTTCCATTTCTATGTGGTGCCTGATGTTGTGTTTTGCTGGTTTGATTAAGTTGTGTTACAGGTCGTCTTTGAAAACCTCTTGGCATTCTTATAGAAGGTGCATATTTCTGGCGGTTGGGTAGCTGCTGTGATGGGCTTGTTTGTCGTCTCTGCTGTTGCCGTCACAGTGTAGTGGTGGGTTGTTTGCACAGTTGTAGATGAGATGATACAGGGTTGTTTTCGGGATACATTGTTTCGATGCTACGTCCACTAGGAGGTTGTATGCTTTTACGAAGTCTGTGTTTGACATTTCGTCCATGACGAAGAAACATGTTGATCCCTTGCATTCGTATCTGGAAGAAAGAAAGCTGAAAGTAGGCACAGGATCTCTTACGAGCCTTCTCACCCTCATGTTCAGATACTTGCATGTTTTTTGAAAACTGGCAGCCTTTGTCGCATTTCCGAGCCTTCTTCCCAAATCTCCAATTGAAGTAGCACATTTCCTTTGGTGGTTCATCTTTCTTCTGTGTGGTCTTCCCCTTGATGATTGTTTGTAGAAGTTCCATTTGTGGATGGGGTGGCCGGTCCCTCTAGGTCTCTGTCGGATTCTGTTTCAGTTAACTGCTGGGACCGTTGTCCTGCTTGAGGAGGACCTCTCTCACAAGGTCTGTGGTTGATTCAGGTTGGCCGTCTGCGGCGGTTAGCGTTATGAGCCACCGCAACTACTTGTAGACACGTAATGACTGCTTGTGTCCCATGTCTGTCCCCACGTTGTTGAAAAATTTCTTGGTTCTGAGGGTGGATGGCATGCTGAAGGATGATTTCAGCTGATCCTTTTGTGATTTGTAGGTGACAGGGGTTTGAAGTTCTGCAAGTCATCCTGTAACTTCTCGAAAATGCTCCCTGGCAGGATTTCGGGGTGGTGTCTGCTTTGCGTGCTGAGACGTTTGTCATCTCCGTGGTCACCAATGTAGCGAAAGTGTGGGTAAGAAGCTGCGTTTACAAACATACTGCTTTATTCAGACATCTTACCTGCGTTTGCAAACATACTGCTTTATTCAGACATCTTACCTGCGTTTGCAAACATACTGCTTTATTCAGACAGCAAACAGAAAGGGCAATAGCTCTTGCAGATGGAAATATAATGCCTGACACTAGTGAACAAAACAAAGGTCACAGTACAATCAACTGGGTTTGTTGAAGGATGGAAAAATGTATATAAATTGATGTACAAGATACGAATAAAGTTGATACATGTAGCTGAAATGATGACATTGTAATGCATGTGGTAGTAATGATACATTTACTATAATTTTAATATGGAAGATAAATGTACAAAAGATGTGTGGTTTATGCTGTGTTTCTTGTATACGTGCATTTGGTGCGTGGAGATACTTGTTGTGGGAAGATTAGCTGACCAGGTGAGATGGAATGGTGTGTTTGGGTCTACGTGAAACCTTACAAGTGCAATGGGTCTATAGGTATCACAGTCAGCCTGGTCACATTTTTCTGGTACTTAGCTTTGACTTCCAATTCCCAGTTAGTATACGAGGCTTCTTTTCATGTTAGCTAAAATCATCTCTGCAGTGGTTCCATTACATCCTTTTTCCTTCTGTTAAATTTCCTTTACTATTGATTCCACTTCAAAAACTAAGGATTTATTCATAAGCAAATTCAGGTCAGATTCTGGGATATCAATCAAATTAATAAAATTGCTAAATATCGATGGAGATGAATAATGATCAATCTCGCACCTCATGATACCGGCAGTCACACTGGTGGAATGCCCCCTAATGGATTTCTTGAACATTCGTGAAAGCCACCAAAGTTGTATATTTCTAACTATATTCGCCTTTTGCTATAACTGTAATTACTGTGAAAATAAAAAGTTTTATTTTCATCGAAACAGTGCCATTCTGACTCTTGCTCAGAATTGCAGTAAATTTTCTAATTACTTTGTTACCTTCCTGGAGCCGTGGGGAGTCTATGGTAAAAATTTTGTGGCTCTTGCTTCAGCTTCGAAAGTTAAAAAAATGAGAGGATATGAAATAGGGCAGGTTATGACCCCTTAGAAACAGGTCTTGAATTCAGGATTTTGACTAAACCTTTCTGGGAGGAGGGTAGCCTATTATAAAAATGTGGTACCCTTAGCTTCAGCTCCAAAAGTTGTAAAAAATAGGGGTTTAAAAATCATGGTTATAACTCCCTCAGAAACGGCTCTCGAATTTCGAATTTTGACCAAAACCTGGGAGGGCGGGGGATCTATGGTTAAAATTTGGTAGCCCTTGCTTCAGGTTTGAAAGTTGAAAAATGAGGTGGTATGAAAAAGGGGGATTATGACCCACTTGGAAACGGCCTTCGAATTTCGGATTTTGACTAAAACCTTTCTGGGTGGGAGGGGTGTCTATGATAAAAATTTGGTACCCCTAGCTGCAACTAAAAAGTTATAAAAGAAGAGGGTACAAAAAAGGTGGGATATAAGACCCCATAGAAACGGCCCTCGAACTTTGGATTTTCACTAAAACACTCCTTGGGGTGATGGGAATTTATGGTGAAAATTAGGTAGCCCTAGCTTCAGCTTAGAAACTTGAAAAATGAAGGTATATGAAAAAAAGGGGTTATGACCCACTTAGAAATGGCCCTCGAATTTTGATTTTGACTAAAACCTTTTTGGGCGGGAGGGAAGTCTATGGTAAAAATTTGGTACCCCTAGCTTCAACTGCAAAAGTTGTAAAAAATGAGTGGTATAAGAAACGACTATAGATTTTCGGATTTTGAATAAAACCTTCCTGGGAGGAGGGGAGCCTATGATAAATATTATTTAGCCCTAGCTTCAACTCAAAAGTTGTTAAAAAAAACGAGGGGGCATTAAAAAAACGGTTATGGCCCCCTTAGAAACGGCCCTCAAATTTTGGATTTTGACTAAAACCTTTCTTGGGCGGGAGGGGAGAATATGGTGAAAATTTGGTAGACCTAGCTTTCATAGTCTGGGCGTGCATAACAAACAAACAGACAGAAATTGCCTTATACACACACACACACACACACACACACACATATATATGTATATATAAATATATATATATATATATATATATGCACATACATACATACATAAATATATATTTCAACGAAGGAAACGTCTTTAACACAAACTCGCTATCCAAGATTAGAAGCAACATACGACATAAGAATATTTTACAGGCTTAAATAATGTTTCCTTTGACCAAGTGACTACTTGAAGACCTTAATATCAGGTGATGTCCTTTGGAGATGCTGATCCCGCTTTGGGCAGGCAAAGTCGGCAGAGAAGGAAGGCCAAAAGGAAAAGCGGCTCCCATGGTCAGTAACCAACCCATGTGATCAACGCCATCTTGAACACCTGGGTCAGATGACCTCCTGTCCCATATGCACGACCCTTATAAAAGGCGGTCCCGCCACCATACAGTGCCATCTAGGATGAGGAGAATTGTAATCCCCAACATTTTAAAAGGGCATCACAAAGATGAACCACTCTCAGAAGACGTTGGTAATTTATCCAGGACACTTGAGTCTTCCTTTGCTCTCTGGAGCTGCCCCTTGCTGTCCCCACGTGGCTGTCCAGAGACTCACTTTTATAGTGAATCCCTTTAACACTACCTCCATCGCTGGCAGCCCCCGGTGACGAAGAATCCGTTTCCCGACGAATGTAATGTATCCGTGTAAAGGTTCTATGTCAGTCACGTCCTTGTTACTCTTTTACACCTTTATTTTCCTTTTAATAGTGCTATTTACCACAGTGAGACCTGTATCTTATTTTTTCAAAGTAAGTGTATAACGAAAGGGCCTTACCCAGGGTTGCCGGAATCGAGATGCCTGGCACCTTCTGTGCAATTTCTTGATTCCTTATTAGTCCGTTCTCGCTTGCAGTAAAGTAACCATATGTATTCATCTTATGTGCGCAGTGGCATAACCACACTTCCTCTCCCCTGCGGTGCCCTTTGAAGCGTTCCTTTGAGGTTCTTCAGGGAACTATCCAGTCGTTTGTTAAGCTTGTTTTATGGCTGGACTCTGTGTACCTGTCTTTAATTACGTTTCAGTTCTTCTGATATGTTTGTTTTTCTAATGTAAATATAATTAATATTGTATATATATATTATATTAATAATTAATTTGATTTATGTATGTATGTATATAATGTATTTATGTATGTATATTATAATATATATATATATATATATATATATATATATATATATATATATATATATATATATATATATATATATATATATATATATATACACACACACACACACACACACATAATATTTAAAGGAAGACCCAATGGGTAAGGGATTTTTTGGTATTAGTTTAATACTGACTGCACCATAATGATTTTACATAATTTAGGTAAACCTTTTTCTGAAGGAGTCATCATGTATAATTGGAAATTTTGCATAAATGACTAACTTTGGTACCATGATAAATGTTTTAGCATTGTTATAAAACTGATTATTATGAAAACTACGAAGCTTCTTATAGAATAGTTTTTGAGGGAAACAATTATTTTATTCCAAAATGTAATTTATTTCCTGATTGAAAGAACACCAGAGAGACAACCAACAAAAAATAAAAATCCCACACCTGAACAGGATTAAGACTAAGAAAATCTAACCCCTTTGCCTTTACCTACCCAAATACCCTAGCCAAATCCCTGATTAACGTCCAACAAAAGCCAATCCCCAAAGACACAGGAGTATACGAAATCCCATGCCTGGACTGTGACCATTATATCAGTTCTACAGGAAAATCACTTCCCCAGAGATTAATACAACATAAAGTCAGTTAGGTAAGGACAACAGAGCTCAACTATTTTTAACCATATGAATAACCATAACCACGGAATAAACTGGAATTTGTCGCATATAATTTATTGCAGCAAATGTCGGTACAAAAGCCAAATGGTGGAATCGGCCTTGATTAAACAAAGAAAGGCAATGAACGTCGCAAAGGGCACCTGGGATTCGGGTATCATAGATAAAATCTTCTTTCAACCAATGCTTAAGAAGATTAAAGAGAAACTATCAACTGGGGTGACCAAGTGAAACAGCTTACTTATGGATGGACCTCTTGGTATAAATACCACCTTTTCTGTAACTTTTCTCATTCATTACATACCTGAAGAGGGTG
>NC_087200.1:111028576-111081463 GCF_015104395.2 Macrobrachium nipponense | reverse complement strand
ATGTTTTTTTTTGCATTGTCTTTATTTGTTTAATTAGTTTGAATAATATTCTATTGTGTAATTGTTTGAATCTCAACACTTGCAAATTAATTTGTATTTAATTAAATTTCATTTCAAATTTATTGTTGCTTTATAATCTAATTTACTTAATTTTCTTGATAAACTTTGATTTAATTTTGCTTAATAATTAATTCAAGAATTAATTAAACCTTTTGTTTTGTTCAAGTAATAACAATTTCCCTGAGATTGTGAATTTCACTAATAAATTTTGAATTTAGAAATAAATTTTTCTATTTAAAATTTATATGAGCATTTTATTATACCACCATATTATATCTTATTTTTGTTTAGGTAGAAATATTTAGATGTAATTGCGCCGTTTCCCTCAAATGAATCAGAATCAGGGAAATACTTAATTTGAAATTGCAGGAGTGATGCCCTTTAATTAAGATGCTCACATCCATTTTTAATGAACTTAGATGATTGTTTTCTTAACTGTTCAGTTCTATAAGAGATACTGTTACCTTTTTAGAGTATTCAGTCGTTTAGTATTTGTGATGAAGGGTTCAGGTGTCTGGCTGTAGTGAAGTTAAGCAATAACCAAGTACTTGATCAAACTGTGCCCCAAGTACAAGGGTGTCCCAGACCCAATACTTGGCAATTTGGGCTAACAATTAATAGTGTCCAGATACAGATCTTTGGCTACTTCCCCCAAGTATTAATGGTAACCAGACCCACATACTCTAGGCCACCTCGTCAAAATATATATTATATATATATATATATATATATATATATATTGATATATATATATTTGTGTGTCTGAGCTCATGCGCGAGCGCACTATCTAACTTCAGAAATAAAAAAACAAAATAAATTCCTAAAAAACATTCAGTACGACTATAGCACGAAGTATCCATGAATTACAAAACATAATCAATTCATTCATATTACAAGTATATATATATATATATATATATATATATATATATATATATATATATATATATATATATATATATATATATATATATATAATCAAAAGCAGGGCTAGGCGACAGCCAGCAGACACATCAGTGCAAGGATGGACCAGGGAGACCAATTAATTCCAACATATTTCTTTATTTCCGACGTTTCGTATATTTCTTTATTACATCATCAGGATCTGATGAATATGAATAAATTACTAAAAAAGTTACTGGAAAAACTTAAAATTTCATAAGAAAATTAAAAATTCAATACATTACAGGTAAATGAAAAAAAACACACACACACACACACACAAAAGAACCAAAGGCGCTGACCAACCTTATGTGGAGAGAACAAAAGACAGAATGCTTCCAAAGAAAGTTAACTTAGGTAAAGTTGAGTAGAGGAGGTTTGGGAATTTAACTGTGTGACTAGTTGTTTAATAAACAATGACTCAAGTAAAGGCAATTCGTGAGGATTGGCTGTTTGGCCTATTATACTAAAATCACTTCTTTCGATGTAAGTTTTACAGATTTGGAACATTCTAATATCAGGGCTCATTCCAAAATCTGTAAAACTTACATTGAAAGAAGCGATTCTAGTATAATAGGCCAAACAGCTAATCGTCATGAATTGCCTATACTTGAGTCATTGTTTATTAAACAACTAGTCCCACAGTTACCCTCTTACGCCGAAGCGGTAAAAAAAAAAATTGTCATCCCGTGTGCCGGAGGTGTTTCAGAGTGAGCGCGGAAGCAGAAAAAATATTTTTTCAAAAAATCACAGCGCGTTCTTAGTTTTCAAGATTCAGAGTTAATTTTTGGCTCCTTTTTTTGTCATTGGCTGAAGTTTAGTATGCAACCATCAGAAAGGAAAAAATTATCATTATCATATATAATATGCGATATATGATAGCACAAACGAAATTTCATATATAATGGTATTCAAATCGTGCTGGTGCGCAAACGGTTAAAGGTACAAGTTACTTTTTTTTTATTGTAATGTACACTACATTGCGATCATTTTGGTATATAACACATTGTAAAACTATAAAGCAAACAGAGAAATATTATCACAAAATATGCATGAAATCGTAACGCGCAGATGTAACAAATATTTTTTTCAAAAAACTTCACCATAAATCTAAATATTGTCCTAGAGACTTCCAATTTCTTTCAAAATGAAGACAAATGATTGAATATTAACTATACTGTAAGAGTATTAGCTTACAATTGCAGTTTTCGACCATATCTGACGAATTAAAGTTGACCGAATGTCGAATTTTTATATATATAATTTTTTATATGCAATTATTTCGGAAATAAGAAAAAAAAGCTACAACCTTCCAATATTTTTTTGTTTTATTCTACATGAAATTGCACATTTTCATCATATAAAACTCTATGAAATGCCTAATATGAAACGGAGCAAATATTCCGAGAATGGTACGTACACACTTTCGGAGATTTGTGGCGGAGAATCCGTGCGCGGAGGGAAGGAAAGATTTTTTTTTTAAATTCACCATAAATCTAAATATTTTTGCTAGAGACTTCGAATTTGTTTCAAGATGAATAAATGACTGAATATTACTAGACTGTAAGAGTTTTAGCTTACAATTGCGTTTTTTCGACCATTTCGGTAGAGTCAAAGTTGACCGAACGTGGTTTTTTTTTCTATTTATCGTGATTTTATATGCAAATATTTCAAAAATGAGAAAAGCTACAACCTTCAATTATTTTTTGTTGTATATTCTACATGACATTGCGCACCTTTTCATATATAAAACTTTATGTAACGGCTAATTTAAAATGGTGCAAACATTACTACAATCGCACGTATGATTTTTTCGGAAGAGTTACCGCGCGGGACGTAAAGAAAATGTTATTTTTTCATAATTCACCATAAATCGAAATATTGAGCTAGAGACTTCCAATTTGTTGCAAAATGAAGGTAAATGCTTGAATATTACTAGAATATAAGCGTTTTAGCTTACAATTGCGTTGTTTCGACCATTTCGGTAGAGTCAAATTTGACCGAAGGTTGAAATTTTTGGCAATTATCGTTATTTATATGAAAATATCTCAAAACTGATAAAAGCTACAATCCATGGGTTGTTTTTAGTTGTATTGTGAATGAAATTGTGCACATTTCCATATATAAAACTTTATATAACGGCTAATTTTAAAATGTGCAAACATTACCACAATCGCATGTATGATTTTTTTCGGAAGAGTTACCGCCGCCGGACGTAAGGAAAAAGTTTTTTGTTTTTTCATAAATTCACCATAAATCGAAATATTGTGCTAGAAGACTTCCCAATTAGTTGCAAAATTAGGTAAATGATTGAATATTACTAAAATATAAGAGTTTTAGCTTACAATTGCGTTTTTCGACCATTTCGGTAGAGTCAAAAGTTGACCGAAGGTTGAAATTTTGGCAATTATCGTTATTTATATGAACAAAATATCTCAAAACTGATAAAACAAAGCTACAATCATGAGTATTTTATTTTTGTATTTTACATAAAAATGCGCTTATTTTCATTTTATATAATACTTCATGTAACGGCTAAGTTTACAACGGTACAAAAAATTATGTCAAGTGACGAAATAATTTCCGAGATGTGTCACAGATACTTTTTAGTGGCGATAAGAAAGAAATTCGCGCTTGCGCGCCTGCGTAACGATTGTAAACAAACAACACCTTGATCCGTGAACTCCCAGCATCCCCAAGGCGCGTGATTCAAAAGGTTTTGTTTTGGGCTGGGTAGGCCTATAAGAATTTTTTCTTTTTCCGCGAATTTTTAAAAAACTTTTGTATGTCGACGTAAAATACGTCCAGTCGGCACCCGAGAAACAAAATGTCGACGTAAAATACGTCCAGTCGGCGACCCGAAACAAAAAATGTCGATGTAAAATACGTCCAGTCGGCGTTTAAGGGTTAAGCACCCAAACCTCCTCTACTCAACTTTACCTAAGTTAACTTTCTTTGTAAGCATTATATATGTCTTTTGTTCTCTCCACATAATGTTGGTCAGCGGCCTTTGGTTCTTTTGTGTGGGTGTGTTTTTTTTTTTTTTTTTTAATGTATTGAATTTTAATTTTCTTATGAAATTTTAAGTTTTTACAGTAATTTTTTAGAATTTATTATATATATATATATATATATATATATATATATATATATATATATATATATATATATATATATATATATACTATATATATATATATATATATATATATATATATATATATATATATATATATATATATATATATATATATATATATATATATATATATATATATATATATATATATATATATATATATATATATATATATTTATATATATATATATATATATATATATATATATATATATATATATATATATATATATATATATATATATATATATATATGTGTGTGTGTGTGTGTGTGTGTGTGTGTGTGTGTATCCATTATGTATATAAGTATACACACACATTATGATAAAATGTCAGAATGACAAATATTAGAGTCTAATTCATAGTTTTCGATTGTTGCTGTGGATGATAAAGCCCACTCCCGATGCCCAATTTAAAGTCCAAATTTAACCCTAGAGGAATGGGGGTTGAGAAGTGGGAGTAGGCGAAAAACAAACCCCTCATTATCCCTCAACACCTAGGTACTAATCCCCAGGTAGTCGATTTTTGTCTACCAGGGGATTAGCACCTAGGTATGAAATTTCACACATTTAGATGTGAAATTTCACACCATTTAATGAGGTGTTAATTACTTTTCACACCCCCCTTTTAATGGGTGTTAATTACTTTTCACACCTTTAGGTGTGAATATTGACTATAAAGTGTGAATATAACAAATAGGTGTGAAATTTCACAGGCTTCCCATGGTCGTGTCGGCGCCAAGCAAAACCCTACGAAGATGAAACCCCAGATTTCCACCGTGACCTCAAAGTACCTCATCTGTACGGGAGGTAAAACCCTGATTTCAACCCTGATCCCAAGCTCCTTATAGTCTACAGAGGTATAAAAACCCTGCCCCCTTTCAAACCTTCACTAATCCGAGTTCCCCTTTTGTGACTCACCATATAATTCGTGAGTTTTTCGGGAATTACTCAAGTCCTTTATGATATGTGATATACGTAGATGCATAATATTCCATGCATAAAGAGGTTAAATGGTAAATCAGATTACATATAGCATTGTTATTATTTTTGTAACAAAAGTCACACAGAAATGCATGGGGGATGGTATACATGAATTAATATTCCATACAAAGTCATACAAGAATACACTGGAAAAGGAGTACAAAAGAATACACAGACATGATATACATTCGTTTTACGAAAATAAAAAATACATCATCGAGACAATGCTAGTATATACCACATACATCCTCCCCAGTTTCCGATCGTGTGTGAAAGACAATTCAGCTAATACATCCTGTATGCTTGTCACTAACGGTTGTATCCAACTTACCATTATCCTCAGGTTAGTATCAATTATTATCAATAATTATCACAAACATCTTTTCTATCCATTAACCACCCTTTCGAAGCCATGGCGAGAGTATGCGTCTTAATATTTCCAATGGTTCGAAGAGTTAAGGAGCCACCTTATCCCGCAGTCGAGCTTCCCCTTCCCCGCCCCCCTACCCCCCATCCCTGACACTGTGAGTCATTCAATGATGTTCCCCTTAACACAAACAATGATTTAAACAAGTTGTATCATGCTAACCCTCCAAGAATCCCACCTGAAGATATGAGCATGCTAAAGCCCAACCCACTTTCGAACTATTATATCTCTCTCTCTCTCTCGTCTCTCTCTCTCTCTCTCTCTCTCTCTCCTCTCTTCTCTCTCATCTCTCTCTGTCTCCCCAGCTACGTTTCAATGACATTCAGCATCTCAAATTTCTTTCTTTTCGTCTGTTTCCCCGGCTCGCAGTACGTACGTAATCCCTGACTTTGATATGGTTCATTATTTGCTTCTTACTCAGTATAGTGACTCACAGTCACGTGGTTTTGTAGTCATATACCCATGCCTTTGTTAAAGATTATTTTCGGTTGGTTTCGAGTAGGATATACCCGTCACCAATATATATTTCTCTCCTTTTTCCCCGAAAGTCGTTTTCCGAACTTATTGCATTAGAAGAATATTCGCAATCCCCTCTGCTTTAAACATTCGTTACAAGTTATGTCTCTTCTTACTACCCGACTTCCAATTTGAACATTTCGTCTTTTGAAATATTATAAATAATATCTCGTTACCCACCGATCACTCCTGTTGTAAAAGGTGGGAACTGATAAAACCTCTTTCATTCCCGATAGTATATTCACTTATTATTCAACGGAGACTGGCGCAGTGTACGAAAAAACTGGAACCTCGTAAACGGTATATTCAGAATGATTTTACGCAGAAATCTGATAAATCCTTGTGAATAAAATTCAGGCTCGATAGCGTACTGTTCAAGAAGATAATCAAATTTCTGGGTTACCTTTCCACTTAGAATTACCCAGAGATCTATATTTTATTAATACCCAAAGATGACTCTAAAGGTTTTATTTCTACTTACATAAACCCACCTCCATCATCTAAGGCGAATACTCCTAAATATCTAATTAACGCCCCCCTTACGTGTCATTTAAAGAAATTTCTGATTCTCTAGTATCTATTCATTTCGCCATGTAACGTCGCACTGAATTATCCTATCTGAATCAATTGATAGAATACCTTCCGTATCTCCAAAAAGCATTACTATGTGAGGCTTTGCCACTGGTCCTGCCAATCTATTGTTATTCTTGGAAATTTCGACCGGTAGCGAATCCTTCATATCCTCGTCGTGAAGTTAAAACAGAAAATATATCTCCCACTTTAAGAGCATTGTAAATGATCATGTTTTCATGCCCGGCCCCGACTGCTTTCTGCGTTTTGTAAGATAATTACGTTATTCTCCAGAGGAATGTACTTTTGAATATTATATTTCAAGATGGAATAACATAGTATATCCATCTTGTATATAGGTCCCCGTTAATAGTGATACGTATATTTACTTAACTCGCAGTATTCGAAATATAAAACGTTCCTGGAATATTCGCCCGAAAAATTCTTCATTTCAACCAAGGCGATTGTTAACTTCTTGGGAATACACGCTCCAAATGCCTGATCGATTAATATAGATGATTCATTCGTTCCGATGATATACGTGTTATACTGATAAAGCCTCACTCAAAGAGGACATGGCGTTTTAGGTCGGGGTAACCCTATTAATCCATAATTTTGCCTTCTCCACGTTAACTGGTTCAACTCTCCATTTATATCTAGATCCAACAAGATTCCACCAACATCTAATTAAAAAATATGGACACGGATTTGAAAAAAGTGTTACTTATTCCGTTAACAAACGCTTCCCTATCTTCATCCGTATTCAAACGTGATATTCTAAATCTATACCCCTGAAAAAAGCTTCTGATTCGTCCATTGCATAGTATTCCCATCGTTTTTCTTTAGAGGAATAACCTGTAAATACCTCGAAAACTGATCGATGACTATTAAAAGATATTTATAACCTTCGTTATAAGGGGCGAGTTTGGACATGTCAGCCAGATCACTGCTAACGGTGACCAGAGGTTTCGGGGATATCACCTTTCTTCGAAGGAATTTCTTCAGTGGAACTTTATGTAAAGCATAAGAGGGTTGAGTCTTTAGATAATTTTTTTACACCATCTCTAAATAATATATTTTATATGGCTAAAAGTGTCGGGGTATTCAACATTTTCGTATATCTTCTTCAATACCCGCAGCCGCTTCTTAGTCATCACTGTTGATAAATAATTTGATATTCGGTTTCACCCGTCATAAAAGTCCTGAGCTGTAAGCTATCAGGTGCGAGGTCAACCAGTAGATAACCGTACTACTAGATAAGAGATAATGCCTTCTTATATATCTCGGAGAATTCGCCACCCTTCTGATGTCCAATTAACTGACGGACCAAAGTTTCAATTTGAACTGTCTCTATTCTTCATTAGAATGTGATGGGAGCAGTTGAGACTGATATTTCTACTGAATTTACCTGAATGGAATACATTCTGCATTATGAACACGAGGGAGATTGAAGAATGCCGTCCAGCAGTAAACGCCTCTGTCATCGAGCGTGTATCACAGTCCCATGTCAGTCGTCCCTCGATCTATATATTCAAAGGGGTTTAATAATTCTCTACTAATCCTGATCTTGTTCCCTATAGACGAGTACCTCTGTAATGGATGTTCATTCCCCCCGCAGTATAGTACTATATTATAGAATTTCTTTTCATACTCTTCAATTATTTTCTAGCAAATTACACTCTATCCCGAGTTGCTGCTATGATGATTCGGGACGGATATGCGAATAGATCCATCGCTTCTGTGAAGAAAAGAGTTGCTTGCTTCTCAAAGGTTCCGATGATGACTATTCAAACGAAGAGATATAATGTGTAAAATAAAGGTAGCAAATATTTTATTCACTTAGAGAAGACATTACAAACGAATATATTTTACATACACTGAATAGTCATAGCGTAATAAATTTCTTATTTACAAAGAACACCCAGGTGCGGAGATAAAGGGTGTAAAAAGTAGCTAGCAAATATTGTATTTCAAAAAAGGTTCTTGAATCAGAAACTTTTTCGGGGGTATCACGTTCGAATACGGATGAAGGTTGGAATACCTAAACGACGGAAATAGAAAATATTTATAGTTGTACATCCGAGAGAAATTAAAGCGGTGTAGCTGGAAGAGTTATCAGGACACTTAAAATTAAATATATAGTTACTTAACTTACAATACAAATAAATACGTTAATGTGCTGCATGACATCGCTACCAGCTATAATAATACGCCACACAGAGGATTAGGTGGGCAGACCTCGAATCGCATTCACGCTTTAATAGACAGTGAGGATATAAGCCGTCAGTTTTTTTCAGGACATATAAAAAAAAAAAAAAAAAAAAAAAAAAAAAAACAAAAAAAAAAAAAAAAAAAACGGATCACCGCAGAAAGAACCCGTCAGTTCGCTTTATGAAGGTTGGTAATATGGTCCATATAGTAGATGAGGGCAGGATTGTATTCTTCAAGAAAGGATATAGCGTGCAGAACACTTACACTTACGATTGACTTAAAAATAGGGAAAGTTCTCGGGAAACAGAGTCCTACAGTATATTATTTAGAGGACTTGGAAGGAGGGGGGGACTATTAAAAGACTGTTTTATAAATAAGGGTTAATCCCCGCTAACCTACAGGAGTTCTACATCAATAGCTTAAAAAAGGAGGAAGAGAGGTAATAGGACGCAGCTATGTTAAGTGGAGCGGGGTACCCGAAACAATTTCTTTTTCTTCAGTACAACAGTTTTAAAAAGACAGCTGAGGGTATCTGGTAGTATAGGAGAATCCATGTCAGTTGAGAAATTTTCTGGACATGGATACAGATCAGATTTATATATCTGGGTCCTTATATCTTCAGCAATTATTTTGGCGGCTGCATTTACTACTAGAAGACGCTCTTCTTTCTCGTCCTTACTTCTTTGTTTTTCATACCAAGCATCAGTCAGAATTTTGTTCCCTATGTTGCGGAAGCACACCACAGGCTTTCTGTTTTTGTTCACTGAAACAATAATGTCTTCTCCGTATCTTTCTTTCAGTTCAGAATTTATTGTTTTTTATTGGTAGCTCACCCTCATATGCCTCTAAAATCTTACTGAAAGTAAACTGACATTCTTCTCTATTTTCTTTTCCAGTAGCTAAAAGTATGTGTCATTGCCTCTATAACTGAATCACTTTGGACGACCACGTTTCATCCCAGGATATGCTTGGTAGAATTTTTCATGCAGGTTGAATGGCACCTTGTCTCAGCAGCAACTAAATCAACTACATTAGATATGCGAGCACATACTGTTTGGCCCCGCTCATCATTTCTCATTGCACCTGCTTTCAAAATAGCGTCCCTAACATGAAGTCTCTACACGATGAACACATTCACGCTCACTTGAAAGTTTTTTGCTTTGTTTTTTCAGACCATCACATGAAGCTTCTTTTCCACAAAAAACACAATCATTAAGAAAGTCAAAATCTGGGACTAGACTTCTCCGAGACTTTGTAGGCACTTGAGAGGGTTCCTGTCTTGACTGGAAAGCTTCAGCACTCCTTTCTTTTGTGTTCACCTTCCTACATCCACTTTCACACTTTTCAGGGCTTTTAATTGATACTGTTTTCCATCTTTCCATTTAACGTTGTAGTCTATCAATGTCTTCCACCTTTTTCTTTCACTTCTCGAGTCTCACCCTCGGAAAGTTCTCCTTCACAAATGAAGCATTTCTTTAATAAAGACATTTTTCCATAATATAGCAATCACTGATAAGCTATGGGTCTGCTTTCATAGTCCTGAAACAATAGAACTACAGTTAGCTTAGAAACTTGAGGCATTATTTAATATTGCATGCAAGAAAAATAACCACATGCTATTCAGGCGCAAAGGGTAAGAAAAAATTAGATTCAAATATTATCGTACTCCTGGCACCAAAACGGTGCAAAAAATAAAAAAAAGTGAACGAATGAGATTTTAAAAGAAATTTTATGACGATTATTTTATGTATCAGCAAACTTTCAGCTAAATTGAGGCCTAAGCGAGATATTTGCCAAAAACTGTTTTTCGCCGCCATTTTTCCAAGATGTCAGCCAAATCCGGGGCGGTAGAGGGATGGAAAATTAATATGTTATTAAGTACCCTATTACAAAGATAATGAAGCTTGTTCTAGCTTTCCATGAATGCTTTCCTTATTCGTCCTTTTTTCCTCCTCTATCGACTGGCCTATAACACGTGAATGCGATTCGAGGTCTGGCCACCTCCTAATCCTCTGTGTGTTTGTTTTGTTTGTATGGTGCTTTTACGTTGCATGGAACCAGTAGTTATTCAGCAACGGGACCAACGGCTTTACGTGACTTCCGAACCACATCGAGAGTGAACTTCTATCGTCAGAAATACACATCTCTCTCTCCTCAATGGAATGGCCGAGAATCGAACCCGTGGTGTGGCGTATAATTATAGCTGGTAGCGATGTCATGCAGCACATTAACGTATCTATTTGTATTGTTGTGAGTTTAGTAACATGATATTGTCATGATACAATAAAGTTTTATACATACTTACCTGACAGATATATACTTAGCTATAGACTCCGTCGTCCCGACAGAATTTCAAATTTCGCAGCACACACTACCGGTAGGTCAGGTGATCTACCGCCCTGCCCTGGGTGGCAGGACTAGGAACCATTCCCGTTTTCTAATCAGAATTCTTCTCTTCCACCTGTCTCCTGCGGGGAGGCTGGGTGGGCCATTAATCGTATATAATCTGTCAGGTAAGTATGTATAAAGCTTTATTGTATCATGACAATATCATTTTTATACATTCAACTTCCCTGCCAGATATATCTTAGCTGATTAGCACCCATTGGTGGTGGTAAGAGACAGCTAACTACTGAAATAGACAGTAAACAACATATGTTGTAGGTATTAATAAACCTTGGTTCCTACCTTATTAGGCTGAAGACTTCGCGGCTACTGCCTAGGAGTCTGCTTAGCCTCAAGAGCCTCAGCGAGATATTGATCTATGGCTAAGAGTTCTTGTGGGTCTGCCAATGGGGTCTTATCCACTTACTCGGCAGAGCCTAAAGGCCTTTGTCATTGGTGCTATTCCACTAACATGACACACCCTTCAAGGAGCACAACACCGATCCCAATCACCTGATCCTAACATCCATGTTAGTTCTAAGATTGCAAGGAGTTATCCCCGAACTCCCTTACAAACAACCAAACCTCGAAACATAATTACCCGTTCATTTTATGACAAAATGATACAACAAAAATTTTGTACCCCCCTACTAGCCATACATACCCTTGATCCCCTACTAGCAATGACACCATGCGCCCGTGCGACATCAGTGAGCTTGCTAATAGAAAACCAAGCACATATCTGACAAGAGGGTTTATGTACGTTAAAGATAACAATATTTTAAGGATCTTTGCTCCAAGACCCAGAACTGTATCTGCTGATACAAATGGACCTAGAGAGAAGCACTTCTCATAAGTCACTTTCACATCCTTCAGGTAATGAGACGCAAACACTGAATTGCACCTCCAATAAGTAGTCTCAATGATATTTCTGAGAGACATATTCTTTTGGAACGCCAGGGACGTTGCTACTGCCCTCACCTCATGGGTCTTAACCTTTAGAAGACCGAAGGATTCCTCCGAGCAGTTCTTGTGTGCATCAGTAATCACGCTTCTCACAAAGAAGGCCAAGGCGTTTTTGGACATGAGTCTTTTGGGGTTCTTCACAGCACACCAAAGACCTTGTTGACATCCTCCCATCTGTTTCTTTCTCTCTAAATAAAATTTAAGAGCTCTAACTGGACAGAGAGACCTCTCTGTCTCTCTGCCTACGAGGTTAGATAGGCCTTTTACCTCAAAGCTTCTGGGCCAAGGTTTTGATGGGTTCTCGTTTTTCGCCAGAAACAATGTCTGGAACGAGCAGATAGCCGCATCTCCTTTGAATCCCACTGTGGAGTCCAGAGCGTGCAATTCGCTCGTCCTCTTGGCCGTAGCGAGAGACAACAGGAATAAGCATTTCCTAGTGACATCGCGGAAGGAAGCCAGATGTAGAGGCTCGAATTTGTCTGAGGTAAGGAATTTCAGGACCACGTCCAGATTCCAACTAGGTGTTCTAGGAGCTGCTGATTTTGAAGTTTCAAAGGACCGAATCAAATCATGTAGATCCTTGTTCTCTGCAATTTCTAGCCCTCGATTCCTGAATACTGAAGACAGCATGCTTCTGTATCCTTTGATTGTCGACACGGAAAGGTGCGATTCCTCTCTCAGAAAGAGGAGGAAATCGGCAATGTTAACTATAGAGGTACTGGAGGAGGACAGCTTCTGACTCTTACACCACCTCCTAAAGACTTCCCACTTCGATTGGTATACTCTTCTCGTCGAAGATCTGCGGGCTCGAGCGATAGCGCCTGCAGCCTTGCGAGAAAAACCCCTCGCTCTGACAAGTCTTTCGATAGTCGAAAGGCAGTCAGAGCGAGACCTGGGAGGTTGTGATGAAACCTCTCGAAGTGGGGTTGTCTGAGTAGATTCTGCTCTGCTTGGTAGAGATCTGGGGAAGTCCACTATCCACTCCAGTACCTCCGTGAACCATTCTTGGGCTGGCCAAAATGGGGCTATTAGGGTCAACTTCGTGCTCTTTGAAGCTACGAATTTTCCTGAGTACTTCCCCCAGGATCTTGAACGGGGGAAAGGCGTAAGGCGTTCTAAGCACCCGACCAATACCATGGAGAAACGCGTCTATTGCAAAGAAGGCTCTTGGAATCTTCCACTAGAGAGCAAAAGATCTCTACTCTTTTGGAGAGGAACGTTGCAAACAGGTCTATGTGAGGCCTCCCCCACAGGGACCAAAGACTTCGGCACACTTCTGTGTGTAGAGGTCCACTCTGTGGGAAGGACCTGATTCCTCCTGCTTAAGTCTGTCTGCTCTCACATTTTTTATCCCTTGCACAATCTTGTTGAGGAGAGTTATGCCTCTTTCCTCTGTCCGGCCAGGTTAACAGGTCTTTTGTTAACTGATAGAGAGAGAAAGAATGCGTCCCTCCTTGCTTGCGTATGTAAGCCAGAGCCGTGGTGTTGTCCGAGTTTATCTGTATCACCCCGCCTCTGACTATCTCCTCGAAGAATCTTAAGGCTAGGTGTAATGGCTTACCTAAGTTCTTTGCAATTGATGTGCCAGGACACCTGTTCCTTTGTCCAGGTGCCTGACACCTCCCTTGCTCCTAGCGTCGCTCCCCATCATCCCGACTCCGAAGCGTCGGAAAAATAACACTTGGTCTGGGTTTTCTGCAGGGCAAGCGACACTCCTTCGTTCTTCTGAAGAGGAAGGATCCACCACTTCAAGTGATTTTTTTATCTCTTGTGGAATCGGGAAAGTGTCTGAGAGTTGTCCCGTCTTCCAACTCCACACCCCTTTCAGGAAAAACTGACGAGGGCGAAGGTGAAGCTTCCCCAGAGAGAAAAACTTTTCTAGCGAGGACAGAGTCCCTAAAAGCTCAGATAATCCCTCGCTGAACTGCTCTCTCTCTCTAAGAAGCTCGAGATTCTCGACAAAACCTCGAGTGATTCTCTCTCGCGAAGGAAATACCCGAAAACCCCGAGAATCCATCTGAATCCCCAGATAGACCAAGTTCTGGCTGGGGATCAGTTGCGACTTCTCGAGGTTCACGAGTAATCCCAGCGATTCTATCATCTTTCTTGTTATTAATAAGTCCTCCAAGCACTGAATCTCGCTACACATTTGCCATCAGTGGTGAAGACCTGTGGAGCTGTAGACAGGCCGAAACACAGAGCCCTGAACTGAAAAATCTTGCCTCCTATCATAAATCGAAGATATTTCTTTGACAAGTGGTGAATGGGAACGTGGAAATATGCATCTTGTTTCAAATCCAGAGAGGGACCATCCAATCTCCTGGACGAAGAGCTGACATTACTGAGGCCGACGTTTCCATACGGAACTTCTTTTTCTGAACAAAGCGGTTCAGAGCGCTTACTGTCCAGTACTGGTCTCCACCCCCCCCCCGATGCCTTTGGTACTAGAAATAGGCGATTGTAAAATCCCGGGGGAGTGTGGATCCTGCACAAGTTTCGATGCCTCCTTTTCCCACATTTGCTCTACCATTTGAAGGAGAGTCTTTCTCATCACAGGGTCTCTGTACCTCGCTGACAGTTCCCGAGGAGTAGAGGTTAGGGGAGGACTGTCCTCGAAGGGGATTACGTATCCTTTCCTTAGGACTGAAACTGCCCAAGGGTCGGCTTCCCCTTTTTGCCCAGGCTCCTGCAAAGTTCAGGAGTCTGGCGCCTACTGGTGCTTGGAGATCATCAAGTCATTTTGCCTTCTTGAATGGTCTGAAGGAAGACCTTCCTCTCTTATCAGAGCTCTTCTTTCTGGAATGGGGATGTGCCGCTGCACCTCCACGAAAGGGCTGCTGAGGAGGACGAGAGTCCTTTTTATTCGTGGCCACTACAGGACGACTCTTCTTAGATGTTTGTACAAGTAGGTCTTGTGTCGCCTTCTCAGTTAGCGAGCGAGATATATCCTTCACTAACTGAGAAGGAAACAGATGATCTGACAGAGGGGCGAACAATAACGCTGTCCTCTGGCTCGGAGAAACCGCTTTGGATAAAAGGGATCCATAAACTGATCTCTTCTTCAGAAGACCAGCACCAAATAGGGAAGCAACTTCTCCCGAACCATCTTGTACTGCCTTGTCCATGCAAGACAGGACGCTATGGAGAATCTCTGGGTTCTTAAGAAAATCCGGGTCTTTAGACTTATTAGCCAGAACTCCGAGAGACCAATCCAGAAAATTGAACACCTCTAAAGTGATGAAAAGTCCCTTCAGAAAGTGGTTCAATTCTGAAATGCTCCCACGTAGATCTGACCTGAGACGAAAAGAGTGACGTCTGGAGGCATCCACTAAATTGGCAAAGTCCGCGTCTGCCGATGCAGGAAGAGAAAGACCCATAGTCTCTCCTGTTCCCGTTACCAAATACCTCTCTTTCCATGGAGTTTGGAAGGGGCATGCAGAATACTGTCTTTCCCAACTCTTTCTTAGTGCCCATCCAAGAATCCAAGATTGGGAGGGCCTTCTTCATTGAAATCGCAGGTTTCATTTTCAGGAAGGCCGAGGATTTCACAGTAGCCGTACTCGAAAAGAGAGAACGAGGAGAAGGAGGAGCGGCTGGACTAAGAGAGTCTCCAAACTCTTGTAGTAACAAGGAGGCTAAGGTCTTGTAGTTTGAGAGTCCCTCATTTGTAGGAAGCTCGTCATCAGACAACTCGTCCAAACCCCGATCCGACGAAGGAGAAAGCTCTCGTTTGGAGGAAGGAGAGGAGCTTCTGTTTGGAGAAGAGTCATAAATTCCAGATATGAGTCTATTCGTATCTTGCCTCATGGAAGAACTCCGACTCCTGACTCCTGACTCCATGACTCCTGACTCCTGACTCCTGACTCCTGCCTCTGCCTGGGTGTACTCCTCACTTCTGGCTCTTGGCTCCTGCCTGCTGGGAGACTCTTCGCTCCTGGCTCTTGGCTCCTGCCTCCTAGGGTGACTCCTCACTCCCGCTGGTGCCAGAACGCCTGATTGGCTCCTTGCAACTTATAAGTGTCTTGCGTTTTAGACACTTCATTACGTAAGGTTGACTCCACGTTCTTGCTAGGAGCCTCACCTCGAGTAGGAGCATCGATCCTGGTGGCAGGACCTCCACACGTCTGGAGGACCTTTTGATAGGAAGGGAAGTGTCTTTCCTTCTAGGAGGCTCCTTTGAAAGCACTCCTACTAAAGACGATATCTGTTCCTGCATGGAAACCAGAAACCTCTTAGTAACCTCCTCTTTATCCTCTTCGGGAGGAGGAGAAGGAGGAGGGGAGGAGTCCATGGGCTCCACCTCCTGACTCCTTCTAACTCTGGGTGACAAAATGGCTCTTTTTGCCCTCTTAACCTCCGAAGGAGAATCCTCAGGGAAGTGTTCCGGGCTCGAGTCAATAGTCGGAGCCTTCCAACTCCTCTTCAGTGGTCGCGAGCGATCCGAATCCCTCCAATCACGTCTAGGAGACGAAGATCCCGACGCGAAGAAAAACAATCACGCAGGACGCTTTTTACAATAGCGATCCCTGGCAGTCTGGGGTGTCACAGAAACTGCCGAAGGGACACCTGATCGGTGGGGATTCTCCACAACCTCCTTTCGGTTTTTGACATTCCTTCTCCTCTGGGCATGTGAGCTTGGAAGAGGTCTAGACCTAGGAGCGTTGCGGAGCCGACAGATGCCCCCTCCACTACACTGGGGACACTCAACATCACTGTCCACTGAAAAATCACTAGCCTTACCTTGCAGGGCAGCCATTTTGCTTTCCATTAACTTGAAGGCTGCTTTTAGATTCCGCAAGTTGTTCTTTCGCTGAATCTACAGGTTCTGCAATAGGAGAAGGGGCTGAAAAGGAAGGAGAAGTAGCAATACTTACCCTTGGGGAAGATCCCAAGCTAGGAATTAGTTCATTCGATCTCGAACTACTTAAACTTCTAGAAGAAGCTTTCCTCACTCTTTCTCTTTCTAACTTTTTCAAATAATTAGTTAGATTCTTCCACTCACTCTCACTCAAATTCTCACATTCCTTGCAAGTATTAGTGAAAGAACATTCATACTCCCTGCAACCCTTGCATACAGTGTGAGGGTCTACCGAAGCTTTCGGCAACCTCACCTTACAGCCTACATTCACACAACGTCTCACAACCATTCCAGCGTCAGACATTTTAAAGAAAAATCCAAATCAAGTCCACAAAACAGTCCACAAAAGCGTATGCCAATCCAACAATCCAGATAGGTCACCAAAAGTCGGTCAAGAAGATCAATTGCTGGTGAAAAAAAGAAAAACCAATCGAGAGGAACCAACAACAATGTTGACGGTCCGGGCGACAGAAGAATTCTGATTAGAAAACGGGAATGGTTCCTAGTCCTGCCACCCAGGGCAGGGCGGTAGATCACCTGACCTACCGGTAGCGTGTGCCGCGAAATTTGAAATTCTGTCGGGACGACGGAGTCTATAGCTAAGTATATATCTGGCAGGGAAGTTGAATGTATAAAATCTATATTTTAGTATTAAGTGTCCTGATAACTCTTTCAGCTATCGCCGCTTTAATTTCTCTCGGATGTACACTATATAATTTTAATTTTCCGTCGTTTAGGTATTCCTTCACCTGCTTGTTATAGAATTCCAAACCTTCATCCATATTCAAAGGTGACACCCCCGAAAAGGTTTCTGATTCGAGAACCTTGTTTGAAATACAATATTTGCTACTAACTACTTTTTACACCCTTTATCTCCGCACCTGTGTGTTCTATGTAAATAACAAATTTATCACGATATGACTATTCAGTGTATAAAAAATGTATTCGTTCGAAATTTCTACTCTAAGTGAATAAAATATTTGCTACCTTTATTTTACACATTATATCTCTTCGTATGAATAGTGTCATCATCGGAACCTTTGAGAAGCAAGCAACTCTTTTCTTCACAGAAGCGATGGATCTATTCGCATATCCGTCCCGAATTATCATAGCAGCAACTCGGGAAAGAGTGTGATTTGCCAGAAAATAATTGAAGAGCATGAAAAGAAATTCTATAATATAGTACTATACTGCGGGGCGAATGAACATCCATTACAGAGGTACTCATCTATAGGGAACAAAATCAGGATTAGTAAAGAATTATTAAACCCCTTTGAATATATAGATCGAGGGACGACTGACATGGGACTGTGATACACGCTCGATGACAGAGGCGTTTACTGCTGGACGGCATTCGTCAATCTCCGTTGTGTTCATAGCTTACAGCTCAGGACTAATATGACGGGTGAAAACGAATATCAAATTATTTTCAACAGTGGTGACTAAGTAAAAAGCAGCTGCGGGTATTGAAAAAGAGAAATACGAAAATGTTGAATACCCTGACAGTTTTACCGACATAAATATATTATTCAGAGATGGTGTCAAAAAATGACCTAAAGAGTCAACCCTCTTATGCTTTACATAAAGTTACACTGAAGAAATTCCTTCGAAGAAAGGTGATATCCCCGAAACCTCTGGTCACCGTTAGCAGTGATCTGGCTGACATGTCTAAACTCGCCCCTTATAACGACGGTTATAAATATCTTTTAATAGTCTTCGATCAGTTTTCGAGGTATTTACAGGTTATTCCTCTAAAGAAAAAGGATGGGAATACTATGCAATGGACGTTAAGGAAGGTCCCGAATCAGAAGCTTTTTTCAAGGGTATAGTATATCACGTTTGAATACGGATGAAGATAGGGAAGCGTTTGTTAACGGAATAAGTAACACTTTTCAAATCCGTGTCCATATTTTTTAATGAGATGTTGGTGGAATCTTCTTGGGTATAGATATAAATGGAGAGTTGAACCAGTTAGACTTGAAGGCAAAATTATGTATTAATAGGGTTACCCCGCACTATAACGCCATGTCCGCTTTGAATGAGGCTTTATCAGTATAAAACGTATATCATCGTAACGAATCAATCGTCTATATTAATCGATCAGGCTTTTGGAGCGTGTATTCCTAAGAAGTTAACAATCGCCTTGGTTGATATGAAGAATTTTTCGGGAGAATATGTCAGCAACGGGTTATATTTTGAATACTGCGAGTTAAGTAAATATACGTATCACTATTAACGGGGACACTATATATAATATTCAAAAGTACATTCCTCTGGAGAATAGCGTAATTATCTTACAAAACGCAGAAAGCAGTCGGGGCCGGGCATGAAAACATGATCATTTACAATGCTCTTAAAGTGGGAAGATATATTTTCTGTTTTTAACTTCACGACCGAGGATATGAAGGATTCGCTACCGGTCGAAATTTCCAAGAATAACAATTAGCTTGGCAGGAGCAGTGGCAAAGCCTCACATAGTAATGCTTTTTGGAGATACGGAAGGTATTCTATCAATTGATTCAGATAGGATAATTCAGTGCGACGTTACAGGGTGAAATGAATAGATACTAGAGAATCAGAAATATCTTTAAATGAAACGTAAGGGCCGTTAATTAGATATTTAGGAATATTCGCCTCAGATGATGTAGGAGGGTTTATATTACCGTTAAGTAGAAATGAACCTTTAGTCTTTACATCTAACACTCTAGAGTCATCTTCGGGTATTAATAATATAGGTCACTGGGTAGGGAATTAGAAATATCTTTAAATGACACGTAAGGGCCGTTAATTAGATATTTAGGAGTATTCGCCTTAGATGATGGAGGTGGGTTTATGTAAGTAGAAATAAACCTTTAGAGTCATCTTCGGGTATTAATAATATAGGTCTCTGGGTATATTTCTAAGTGGAAAGGTAACCCAGAAATTTGATTATCTTCTTGGACAGTTACGCTTTTGAGCCTGAATTTTATTCACAAGGATATTTCATATTTCTGCGTCATCATTCTGAATATACCGTTTACGAAGTTAAAAGACAGACACAACCGGATATTTCGTATAAGTGCAGACTTTGCGCTCCGTTTTTCCGTACACTGCCCCAGTCTCCGTTGAATAATAAGGAATATACTATCGGGAATGAAAGAGGTTTTATCAGTTCACCATTTACACAGGAGTGATCGGTGGGTAACGAGATATTATTTATAATATTTCAAAAGACAAAATGTTCAAATTGGAAGTTGGGTAGTAAGAAGAGTTTATAACTTGTAACGAATGTTTAAAGCGGAGGGGATTGCGAATATTCTTCTAATGTAATAAGTTCGGAAGCGACTTTCGGGAAAAATGGAGAGAAATATATATTGGTGACGGGTAGTATCCTACTCAAAACCGAAAATAAATCTTATCAAAGACATGGGTATATGACTACAAACCACGTGACTGTGAGTCACTATACTGAGTAAGAAGCAAATAATGAACCTTATCAAAGTCAGGGATTACGTACGTACTGCGAACCGGGGAAACAGACGAAAAGAAAGAAATTTGAGATACTGAATGTCATGAAACGTAGCTGGAGACAGAGAGAGGAAACGGAGAGAGGGAGAGAGAGGAGACGAGAGAAGGGGGAAGAAGAGAGAGAGAGAGAGAGTGAGAGAACAGCTCGAAAGTGGGTTGGGCTTTAGCGTGATTCATATCTTCAGGTGGGAGTCTTGGAGGTAGCATGATAAAACTTGTTTAATCAGTGGTTGTGATAAAAGGGAGCATCTTTAATGACTCACAGATGTCAGGGTTGGGCGGGCGGGCGAAAGGATGGGCAGGGAAGCTCGACTGCTGGGATTCGAAAGTGGTTAATGAATAGAAAGAAGGTTTGTGATAATATTGATAATAATTATACTAACCTTGAGGATAATGGTAAGTTGGATACAACCATTAGTGACATGCACATACAGTATGTATTGGATGAATTGTCCTTCACACACGATCGGGAAACTGGGGAGGATGTACTATGTGGTATATACTAGCAATGTGTCTCGATGATGTATTATTTTTGTAAAACGAATGTATATCATGTCTGTGTATTCTTTTGAGCACCTTTTCCAGTGTATTCTGGTATGACTTTGTATGGAGTATTAATTCATGTATACCATCCCTCATGTATTTCTGTGTGATTTTTGTTACAAAAATAATAACAATTCCATATGTAATCTGCTTTACCTTTTAACCTCTTTATGCTTAAAGGACTTGAGTAATTTCCCGAAAACTCACAAATTGTACGGTGAGTGACGTAAGGGGGAACTCGGATTAGTCAAGGTTGAAACGGGGGTCAGGGTTTTTAACTTCTGTAGACTTTGAGGAGCTTTGGGGCCAGGGTTGAAATCAGGTTTTTTACCTCCCGTAGAGTATGAGGTACCTTGGGGTCAGGGTTGAAATCAGGGGTTTCATCTCCGAAGAGTTTTGCGCAGCGCCGATACGGCTATGAGAAACCTGTGAAATTTCACACCTATTTGCTATATTCATACCTTTATGTTCAATTTTCACACCTTAAGGTGTGAAAAGTAATTAACACCTCGTTAAAAGGTGTGAAATTTCACACCTCGGTGCATATCTCCAGGTAGAAAAATCACTACCTGGGGATTAGCACCTAGGTGTTGAGTGACTATGGGGTTTTACCCCTACTTACATAATTATTATATACATTATTAGTGTGTAATTATATACATTAATAGTGCAGCGAGGCTGGTTTTAGGTTTTAATATTAACTTTTGTCGAATCATAGGGGCTATACTAATACTACAAAGTATACAGTGGTACCTCGAAATACGAAAGGCTCAACTTACGAAAAACTCGTGATACGAAAGCTGACACGAAATATTTTACTGCTCTACATACAAAAAGTTTTCAAGATACGAAAGGTTTCTGAAAGTCCGAGATTCGCCCGATAACAATTTTGAAACTCGCGCCTTGCGCCGTCATCTTAGTTCTAGTAGACTCGCCACCATCCTCCTGCTCTCCCATTGGTTCCTGATGCTAGCCAAGCCATGAGATCCTTCTCTCCTATTGGACAGCATCCCTCCCATCATGCATCTTACGTGGTGGCGTGCCTTCGCTTGGTCACTTCGCACCCTTCAGATTTAATTAACTCAGATGTGCAAACTGCTTACTAAGACATTGGAACTGCAAACAGAGAGAAAAATCTTGCAACAGCTCAGAACACACCTACAGTGCTCCCTAAGAGAACGAGTAGAGGAAAACATCATGGAAGATGCCTTTAAGCAATGGCAAGACGTGTTATACAGTGTCATCATTAGACATGTTTAGTTCATAGCTATTGCATTTGCATTGCATCATGCTAAAAGTTGTACTAAGAGTAACCACTTATTATTGTAATTGGAATCGAGTCCGACGCACAGGCTTCGATCCTGTAAGTTCCATCTCATGTACGTATCTAGGATATGAATCCTGATTATGCATTGAGCTCCGATTGTCACATGATTGTTATGATTCGATTATACACGCTTTGTATTTTGTACATTCTACTAAGCGCCTTCTTCAACCTTCTTCAATGTAGCTAAAACACAATAAACACAAGCAAAGAAGATATCGCTTTATTAACGCCCTTCATCCTCGAACCTCGGCAACGAGAGAGATGTGATTCCACCACCAATACTAAAAGATCATCTTTTTCTCTCACACAGGTAAGAGGAAACAATTGTTGTGATGGCATAATCACAAAATACAGCTTCCATAACAAAAGGAAGACCTAATACTAATGTTAAACTTCATTTATTGCTTTCCTCTTTAAAATAGCGTTGTTAATTCCTCTTGCAAAGTGATTTTAGCCAAGTAGAGGAAGATTTTTAAGTTTCCCGGAATGCACATTCCTTCTCGTGTGACTCTACATTTAGCGTTTCAAAAACATAACATACCAAACTTCAATGGAACCAGATTTACTCAGTATATGCGAAATATAGTTGCTTTTTTAACTCTAATAAAATTGTGACACATGAAAAGAGGACATGATATCCAATGAATCAGCACAAATAACAGGTTAACATTAGTAGACACAAAATGACATCCTAATAATAATAACAATAATATAATAATAATAAATTTATTATAAATGATAACCTGGAAAAGATGCAGAAGTAATACTGATGACCATGACCACAAGAAATGACATGTATATAACAAAAGGTCTACTTTAAGCTACATTATGTTGTTCAATACTATCGACTTTTCTTTACTGGTAACATCTTTATGGTACATACAATAACACAAACAAAATACACAGTGCTCTTTTTTAAAGACAAATGAAGATAAACTAGAGTAAATGCTACGATCAGTAATCTTGTGGACATTTTTTTTACACATTCTCTGAAAATACATCAAGGTTTGTATGGGCTAGCCGTATTCTTGGCAGTACAGCAAGGAGAATCAGTTGTAGCTTCCGCTGGTAAGGATCACTTGTATCTAGTATTGTCCTGAACTCTGTTTGGACTAATAAAGCTTCAGAGGTTAGCTATCTTTCTCTAGCCCTCACATGGCGCAGTGACAATCAAGAACCAAGGACTTAATCAAGATGAGTTGGCATGTGCGAAGGGCCACGCCCGCAAAAAGGTCTGCAAACTTGCCAGCTGCCCCGGCAGAAGGAACCGGCAGGATCTCACGTGCATTGCAGTCTCAACAAGCGGCAATTGAGGCATTGACACGTCAGTTACCAGCACTTCAAGGAAATACTTCTGTACCTCCACAGTCTCCTATGTCAGCAGGGCCCCAGCACCAGTGACGCCCAAGAAGTGCAAGTTAGACATGTCCCTGTCTGCATTCCGTAGTTGGAGGAGGTTGGTAGAATGTTGGCTTCTCCTGAACAAATGGGTGGGAATGGAAGCCATCATCCACCTGCATCTCCGGTGCGAGGCTGAATTGCAGAGTGCTTTGGATGCAAAGGTGTCATCAGATGAAATATTTGTGATGACACCCTTGGCAATACTGGATACAATACAGGAGCTAGTGACGTCGTCGTCTAACCAGGCTGTGCTATGGGACGAGTTCTTTAGCAGCCATCAGTCAGCAGAAGAATCCAATAAAGTTTACATTAATAAGTGTATTCAACAGGCAATTGATTGCAGGTTTAAGTGCCCGTCATGTTTTAGTGACTAAGCCGAATATATCCTCGTTAGGAGGATAATGGTTGGCCTACATAACCCTATGCTGAAAAGAGAGTTGTATCAGTCAGCAAATGAGTCTATGTCATTGGAGGATTTGAAAACGAAATGCTTAGCATTCGAGGCGGCAGCTCGTGACTCGTTGGGGGGTAAACCCAACGTTTTTGGGGTGGCAGTCGAACTGTCTAGCGAAGAGAAGCCATCTGCGGCAGAGGTCGGGGCTGCAGGTATAGGTAAGCAGTGGAGGGTCCATCAAAGGATAGGTCTAAGTGTAGTAGCTGCAACAGGTATCATGGGCAGGGACGCCAAGCCTGTCCGGCAAGGGATGTTGAGTGATTTAATTGTAAAGGGAATTTGTCCAGGTGTTGCCTGAAAGGAAAGAAGAAAAGTCAGGGGGATAAAAATACTTTGGCGACTGTTAAGAGTGTCATGTACTGGTTCTAGTAACCTGCCTAAGGTGAAGATGGGAAATGGTGTCAGACAATGGCAGTGGCCGATACTGGGGCAGAAGTGTGTGTGGTTGGCACTCAGCATCTTAGTTTATTGGGGTTGAGCAAGGGTCAGTTGCAAAAACCGAAGGTGAAGTTGGTGGACATTGTGGGGAAGGCAGTACCAGTATGGGGAGGGACCTTGTGTTGCATTAAAATAGGTTCTGTGAAGTGTGAGCAGATAGTTTATTTTGCTACATCATCATCATGTGTTTTCTTATCTTTAGATTCATGTAAAGAGTTATGTTTAGTGCCAAGAGATTTCCTGCATGCTAAGGTATCTAGTGTCTGTGAGAACAGTGAAACTGCTTGTACCTTTGGCAATGTCGCATCAGTGGGTCCCCCGATGGATAGTCTGTCAGCCTCATTGGCCCAGCCGGGCAGTATCCCAACGGTCTTGGCCCCACCTACAAACAAGATAAACCCACCTTTCTCCTTGGTTGATATGAATGTCGACCGAATGCAGGAATGGCTCTTGCAACGTTTTTTGGCCACCACATTTACACGAGCCAGTGCCCCCTCCTGGTGATGTAAGGTCCCCAACACCGTATTCATGTTGCACCAAATGCTAAGCCTGTGGCATTTCATACACTGTTGCCTGTTCCCAAGCATTGGGAAAATGAGATGAAGAAACAGATAGAGAGAGACGTAAGCCAAGGTATCATTCGCAAAGTGCCAGCTGGTGAGGCCACCGAATGGTTTTCTAGGATGGTAGTTACTGGCAAGAAAAATGGCCAGTCTAGACGGACAGTGGATTTTCAACCGCTAAATGCTGTATGCTTATGAGAAACCCACCACACAGCTGCCCCCTTTGATATGGTCTCAAACGTCCCGCCTCACTCTTTTAAAACAGTGGCTGATGCATATTCTGGTTTTCATCAAGTGGAACTGGACGAGGAGAGTAGGAGGTTGACTACCTTTATTACACCATGGGGACGATATCAGTACATACATACCCCCATGGGCCATTGTACAGCTCCGGACACATACACAAAATGTTTTGATGATATCATAGCAAACATTGCCAGAAAGTACAAGTGCATTGATGATACCCTACTATATGACACGAGTGTTGAACAAGCGTTTTGGCATGTGTTTGATTTTTTGAGGTGTGTGAGAAACATGGGATTACACTAAATCCGTCTAAATTCAAGTTTTGTAAATGTGAAGTAGAATTTAAGGGTAATCAGTTGGGTTAGGATGCCTACCAGCCAACAGCTGATAGGCTATCAGCAGTCAAGGATTTCCCCATGCCATCAGAGCCATCTATAACTGATATTTGTGCATGGCATGGATTAGTGAATCAGCTGGCCCCATTCATGGCCACGGCCCCTGTGATGGCTCCATTTAGGGATCTGCTTAAGAAGCCATCAAAATAAAAAAGTTTATTGGGATGATCAGCTGCAATGAGAATTCGAGAAGGCCAAGAGTACTATATATCAGTTCGCCAAAGAAGGCATGATGTACTTTGACAACTCACAGCCGACGGCTGCAGTGACAGACTGGTGTAGAGAGGGTATTGGATTTGTGGTAATGCAACATTACTGCAACAGTGTTATAGTGGACACCCCTTTCTGTTGCCAAGGAGAGTGGTGTTTGGTGTTGTGTGGCAGCAGACATCTCACCCCTATAGAAGCAGGGTATGCTGCAGTTGAGGGAGAGGCCCTAGTGGTGGTGTGGAGTCTGAAAAAAGCCAGGCTTTTCTTGTTAGGTTGTCCAAATTTGACATTGGTTACGGACCATCGTCCCTTAGTGAAACTGTTTGGTAAAAGGGAGTTAAAGGATATTTCTAATTGCAGTATCATTTCAGCATAGAATATTTGCCTGGAAAAAGAAACTGTGTGGCCGACACACTCTCCCGCTATCCTTACCTCTGTGCCAAGCCAGAAGACGAAGATTTGGAACTCAGCGATGACCTCACGGTTGCTATGGTAACGTCCTTAGCGGCAGCACTTGAGGTGGAGGACATCATCGTAATAGATCAAGAGACTGTCCTCAGTGTTGCTCGAGATGACCCGCTGTACCAGTTATTACTGACGAGAGTTTACAACGGTGATTGGCCTCAGAGTAAGAGTCAAGAGCTTGAGTGTTTAAAACCTTTCTTTGGTGTGCGAGAATGGTTGGCGGTATCAGGCGAACTGATAACATATACCTATGACCAAGGATGTGTACATTTGGTCATTCCAGAAAGTTTATGGCAGCAGGTAGCGGCTAACATGCACAGCGGGCATCAAGGTCTCGACTCTATGTTAAGAAGGGCCCGTCAGTCGGTGTATTGGCTGGGCATAACAGGTGACTTGGAGTATCAAAGGGCAAAGTGTAAAGTATGTGAGACGCACACCCCATCGCAGTAGCAAGAACGTTTGATCATTACGCCCCCACCAGAGTACCCCTTTCAACAGGTTGTGGTGGACCTCTTCCAGGTCCACGGACACACATACTTGGCTTTTGCTGATAGGTTGACTGGTTGGGTAGAGGTGGCACATCTGCCTAATGGTGCCACGTCAGGACATCTCATCAAGAAATTCAGAGGGTATTTTATCAGATGGGGTACCCCAGAGGAGCTGGCTACTGATGGCGGAAACAATTTGTCGAGTGAGGAGATGAGGAATTTCCTAAGGAGATGGGGTGTGTCATCCAGGATATCATCAGCTTTATATCCCCAATCAAATGGGTGCGCAGAGGCAGGTATTAAAGTAGCAAAACGTATCATCAGTGACCACTTAGGGCCTGGGGGTAGTCTAGATACAGATCAGGTTGCCAGAGCCCTCTTGCAGTATCACAATACGCCATTGCATGGAAAAAAAGTGTTGCCAGCTCAGTTGGCTACCAGTCGATGCCCGAGGGACTCAGTGCCCATCACCCACCAGTATTACCGAGTAAATAAGTATTGGAGGAAATATCTTGGGTCTAGAGAATTGAAAATGGCAGAAAAGAATGGGAAGATCTTGGTGAAAACAGAAAGAAACTTGCAGACTCTAAAACCCCTCAAAGTGGGACAAAATGTCCGTATTCAGGACCTCACATCCAAACTTTGGGATCGCTCGGGTGTGGTACTAGAAGTGATTGGAACCAGGTACCATCAATACCATGTACGTTTGGATGAAAGTATGGTCATGGTGTCAGTGGCACCAGGTGTTGCCAGTACCTGCGGATCGGGATTCTCAGGAACCAGAATCTATCCCGGAACCTCCACAACAAAGATGCAGGAGGCCACCTTTGTGGCACAACGATTATAAGATGTAATTGTATTGAATTCTGTAATCTGTCGCATTTCAGTGATGCTGGGAGGATTGTATTAATTATTATGTTATTTTCTCTTTTTGTATTTTGTTGTATTCATGGTTAGCTAGGACAGTTCCCACTAAAGAACAGGGTGCTTGTACTATTGTATTTTGAAGATAGAAAAATTTCTATTGCCCTATATATATATTTATCCATCTTGTGGGGACATGTATGGGCTAGCCGTATTCTTGGGAGTACTGTATGTGAGACGGGGAGGGTGTGCCTTGCACGCCACAGCAAGGAGAGTCAGTTGCAACTTCCCGCTGGTAAGGATCACTTGTATCCAGTATTGTCCTGAACTCTGTTTGGAATAATAAAACTTCAGAGGTTAGCTATCTTTCTCTAGCCCTCACATGGTTTTATCGACCTAGAACACCTACTTCTGAGGGGTAAAGAAAAAAAAACCCTCATTAGAGAGAGATTAATATGGATACAGGCGGGCAAATAAACTAAATGTAAAATCAGTAAAATATAGCACTATAACAATAAAGCAAATCTACGTCCTTAACTTTCATTGCTACTAAGTAATATAACTCCAATACCACCAAATTCCCAGCAAGGCCTCGTAATTTTCTGTCAATTCTATTATATATATATATATATATATATATATATATATATATATATATATATATATATATATATATATATATATATATATATATATATTAGACTATTAAAATAATGGTTTATAACCTGTGATAACACTGAAAATTTGTTAGGTTTACTACCACTAATTACTTATACTAATTTGCTTAAATTTCCACCGTTATGGCAATTGATCTACGTGTTACTTGGATCTTACTCTTTGCTCTATGTGTTTTGATTAAACACTAAAATTATATTCAGCACAATACATAACCTTATTCCCGCATGCTGCAAGCGAACAAAGAAATCATTAATATAGAGTATAAAAATTCCGGCCTTGAAGAGGCAAGGCGCTGATAAACATATGAATTCACAAATTCCTTAAATGTTCTTCTGTTACAACATTTACCTCTAATACCAGTAGGACATTATGAGTCAAAAGCTGACATTGCAACGTAATGTACGTTTTTCTCGAGAATGTCATATTCAATCAATTCAATGTAAAAACGCTAAATACTAGGGCTTACAGGTATTTTATGAACATACATAGCTACATGCATGCATGCTTATATACAAATATATTATATATATATATATATATATATATATATATATATATAGATATATATATATATATATATATATATATATTCAAACATCATATTTTTCAAGGTAAACTTCATCATCCAAACCCAAAATTAAATACAAGCTGAGCAAGCCGTAATATGAAATACTTGCGTTATCCATGAAATTGATCATACTCTACGCATACACTGCACAGAAAATGTACGAATATTTTATCGGTAGCTATAACAAAAATAAACTCATTCCGCATACTCATCGTTTATGGTTAAATCAATATGTTAAAATTTAACGCAAAGGAAAAACTGAAAAGCAGATTCTTCAGCCTTAGATATATAAGTTGAAAGTAACTTAATGAGGCCTGACTGATCGTTTCGGTTTCTCATTTCATGAACAACGTCGAATGGTTGAATATTTCAATCTATCGTGCGTTTAAAAATGTCTGAATGTTTTTCTTACAACAAAAATACAGATCAACCCGTTTCCTGGGGCCAATTATTAATTAAGGTGTTTCGACACCAAAGACCACTTTAGCTCGAGTAACGGATTGTTGGATTAAATATCAGTATCGTTTTCCCAACATGACTGCTGTATTTGTTGGGCAATCTTGCCTTTCCAGATACCTAGCCTGATTGTAGGAAGCGGCCTGAAGTCAGAACCGGGTGCTTGATAGCGTTCTTAAACTACTGCAATTAGATTACAGTGAAAACAATTGTATGGCAAGCAGAAAATGCATGGACAAATACCACTATTTTTCTTTTACTTTGAGTAGTGGCAACATCGGACAAATATATATATATATATATATATATATATATATATATATATATATATATATATATATATACACACACACACACACACAAGTTACGCTTGCGTCAGTGCGTCTGCCAATGATTGTATAAAAGTCTCCTATCGTAATTGTCCAAACCTAATTAATTTCAACTTTTAATTTCTTTCCGTGGCTGTTTGTATGCATTCATTATTTGCAGTTTCAGAGAGCAATATTAGTTCTGGATACTGATGCAAGTGCCCGTGGGAGCCAAATCCGGCTGTGGCTAAAAACAAACGATACATTTACATTGAGCGGTGTCTTTTGATTTTTATTTCGGTGCAGGTTTTTTTATTAGAGGACGGAACGAACATGTCCGGTGTCGCCTCTGATCAAATAAAAAAAAATTCACTATAGCAGTGGTATTTTGCCATGCATTTTCTTTTGGTCATACACTTGCTTTCACTGTAATCTTCAAAATTATCTTCACCATCTAGTAATGATGAAATTTGTTTATCTGTCAACCTTCTGCGACTTTTCATTTAGGTAAACAACAAATGGAAGCACAACAGTTATGAGCAAAGCAAAATGGATGTAACGCAAAAGAATTCCATAAATCCTCTAGTTAAATCTGAAGACAACACTGTCATAGATAATTTTTCTTACGATTGTATCGTCAATATTTCATCGTATTTCGTCGTGTGGCATCGACTTTAATAGGAGAAAGCTAAAAGTTTTAATAAAAACAGAACACAATAACAATGTAATATAGTAGCTGAACAAGTTTCGAAACAAACTTATTATGATGGTGGAAATATTAAGAGATGCCTCATTTAGAGCACAATTTTGAGATCTCACGTTCTCCCAATGAAGGGATTGAAGTCTCTCCAACTGTCCTAATCTAGATTGAAAGTGTAAAATCATAGATACCGAGGAAAACTTTTCAAAGGAACCCAATAATTCCTCTCAACTGAGAAATGAAACCCTCGAATATCGCAAATTCTTTTGGGAATTAACGAATTATTTCAGGTGGTGACTTCTTTGCTCGAGTTCCTTATGGTTCTTCTAAATCTTACCTAAACAGCAAGTTCCTCAAACTATGCCACGTTGGGAGGAAGGAAAGAATATAAACTAAAAGTTCTAATAATACTGGTTGTTTAAAGGAAAGTTCTTCAAATTGTGCCTCTATCCGGTGAGAAGATAGAGAACTACGTCGTACAAAATATTTGTTGTCCCAAGCATTACCCGAAAGAACAAATAAGAGATCATGGCTTGAGTAACATTACAAAAACGAAACATGAGGTGAGAAATAATTTTGTGAAAGAATTTTAGGCTTTAAAAAAATGGTGAAGAAATCTGCACATTGGTAATGGTGCACGAGCAAAACCAATCAGCCACTGGAAAGGCTTAAATTGCTGCTACATCATTTCTAATGTATCTTGATCTGCCTCCACCAAAGTTCCTTTAATCTCTCAAATCCCACCTCTAACTAGTAGAGCAAAATGACCCTTTAAAACGTGGGGGAGCTTCTTGTCTTATGCCCATTTGCCTAAGAATGTAACGATAAAACTATTATTAATACTCTCAGTTTGGCTTACTTAGTAAATAATAAACCGAAGGCAATAACTATTGAGAGAAATAAGCGACAATCAAACAATGAAAGTGGAACAGTGTACTTCTGTCCAAACTGCACTCGAAGACATTACCAAGGTTTATCTACGTTCAGTACTATTTCGCTGCTCATTTGCAAAAATGAGGTGGGGGACAATGGCGGCAGGTTGCAACAAAGGAGGTCCTCGCCTCCAGGTGCGTTCCGTCCGTCTCCAGGTTGCCTCTATCTCTACTGACCTTTGTTATAGGATTCCCCATACTTATCTATGCAGTTTTCATATTCCTGCAGCAAATTCTCTTAAAATCACAACTCGAACAGAGAAAATATGGGAATTTTCATTCATAATCTCTGCATTAGCACATGTTTCCCCTAAGAGGAAGAAAGTTTTATCATAATTATATACTAGAAATTTCACAATTTGGTAAAGGCAATATTAATATGGAAATCAGCGAAGTAAAATAACTCCGGGACTGTCATAAATAAATGTAAAATAACTGATGTACAGGTATGCACCGGAGAAAGATACTGCTACATCAATGCAAACCATTCTGTCTTGTATTAACAGACTTATGGTGAAGTACACAAAAATGAACTATTAACGTAAGTGACATTTAATACTGAACCTTACAAAGTGAAATTTACTCTCACATTTTTGTGTCAGAATAAAAGTTTTAAGGCAAATGCTGCACCTCTTGATAAATGCTTTTTATGCTGTTTCATAACTGTTTACAAGCTTTCATAATTCAGTTTTAATTCAGTGCAATAAATTTTTGCTTTTCAAAGTGTAATAATATAGGCTATATGAAACATATAAGCTAAACATATTATTATCTATGACTAATTGACTCTATTGTACTTGCAACAAACTGTTGCTATTATGACCGAGTTTATTTAAGCAATGATGAACACAGAAACAGCTAAACAACAGCGCGAATCTTGGTATTATGGTCAAATATAAGACTGTGGTAACTATTCCATGTCATTGAAGCAGACAGGCAAAATGAAATAAGAATGATAATCAAATTAAAAATCAAGCTGCCAACTTAATTCACTGTCGGAAATTGGGAAAGCTATACGCCTGGGAGAAAGTCTGAGGAATCCCATATAAATGTTTCTCTTGACAGATATTGCAGAATTACCCATAAGCAGGTCAGAATTAAAGAATACAATAAAAAAATCGTAAAACTGGTTTGAGTAAACAGGGTTTAAAGGCAGTTATTGATGGTGTGCCTGGTTTAGGATACACCAACATGTTAATTATATATTAGTTTAACTAGACAATTGAGCTGATTAACAGCTCTCCTAGGACTGGCCCGAAGAATTGCATATTTTTACGTTGCTAGGAAGCAATTGGTTACTTAGCATCGGGACCAACAGCTTATTGTGGGATCCAAACCACATCGAGAAATGAATTTCTATCACCAGAAATAAATTCCTCTGATTTCACATTGGCGGAGCGGGGAATCGAACCCTGACCTTGAGATCGGTAGTCGAGCACATAACCGACTTGTCCAACTAGGAACTTAGTATAATAAACAAATGCACACAAATCACAATATCATGACCATGGTTACTGGGAAACAAATGCACACAAATCACAATATCATGACCATGGTTACTGGGAAACAAATGCACACAAATCACAATTACAGAGGTTTCACAGCTGAAGTTGAAGAAGACATCAAGGCAGCCAAGAAAGTTTCGGATTTGGTGAGTGCAAATACAGTGGGGCATAGAGGGAAACAAATCTATGGCCAGAGGAAGGAAATCGGCAACAAGGAGAGGTAGGTGATGACTTCGGAGGTTTTCTCTTAGAAGACGTAAAGCTGTGTAATGCTTGGTAAAATATGCTGGTAGAGATAAGAATATTAGAGAATGGCGGACAATGATTTACTGAGAATTTTTCATTCCACCACATTATAATGATGAGATACGGGCAGTCAGCATACCATACCAGAGCCGGAAGAGGATGGTAAAACTGATTAAAAAGATAAGGTCTCCTATAGACAAAAAATGAAGTCAGAGTTGTGTCTTTATCTCACCCATCACTGGCAAAATAGAAAACTAATATTTCAAGGATACAGTGGAAAAGGCGCGGACTAGTGAATACCAAGCCAAATATCTCCTTTAAACCTCCCGTATTCCCCAAAAGAGGAGAGAGTATCTTATGTGCTATAATGGCCCTGCAGTCACTGTCTTAAACATTTTTACCTCCCTTACATGTCCCTACATAATCACTACCCTCATAATCCATCACTATGCTCTACAATGCAATCATATCTCTAGTACTTGAAATGGTAAGGTACATACCTTACCATTTAGAATCAAGAACACTGTTGCATTAACATACTATAGACATTATTCATCATATTACATTCTACACACAAATATATGTTCAAAGGAGTGGATTTCCTGTGCTCTATTGTTGCCCTTTTTAACTTATCCACCCAGGCATTTTGGGATGAGGCTCGTGGACACTGCAAACCCACAACAGTCGAAAAGCTACCACTGGAGTAAAATGGAAATTAAACGAAAATGGTCCTCTCACTGATGAAGGGGGGGGGGGGGAAGTGTCTCTCTCTCGCTCTCTCTCTAGTATGTATGTATGCATGTATTATGTATGTATGTATGTATATATATATATATATATATATATATATATATATATATATATATATATATACATATATATATATATATATAGATATATATATATATATAGTATTATATATATATATATATATATATATATATATATATCTATATATCGTGTGTATATTGATGAAGTGACTCTCTCTCTTCTCTCTCTCTCTCTCTCTCTCTCTCTCAGTGCCATTTCGCTTGGTGAGACGTACAGTTGGACACAGGTTTCCCTGGTACACCTCTAGAGGGACTTCGAAAAATTATATGGTAACAGTGTTTACTGAGGGGGATGGGGGGAGGATTCTTCCTCTCTTAGCAAGAGTTCCACCAATAAGCTCTAGAATTCTTCAGTGGGAGGAGTCAATAGGTATGGTTGGAGAAAAACACACACACACACACACACACACACACACACACACACGGAGTAAAAGAAAAAAAAATCTGAGCAGGTTATATCGCTGTAACTAAGATTACTGTCTCACTTTTTTAATATAAGTTTGTTCATTTAAGATTCCATTTGTAACTTTCGTCTAAGTCGTTATCTTACCACCGTGTCTGTTATTATATATCGGTCATATTCATTACGCAATACTTAACATTGATAAAATTTTTATATTAATATTGGTATTGGAGAGAATAACGAACATCATAAGCAGGATATTTTAAACCTTATCATGTAAGCCAAGTTTATAGTATCGGTTGCAGTGCGTTTCCTACCAATAATATAATAGAAAGTTATAAAGAGAAGCGCAGCAGCTCTTCATTGAACATACCCAAACACTCTGTGAACGTGCTGAAAGAGTCAGACACCTTAGCTCTCTCTCTCTCTCGTCTCTCTCCTCTCTCTCTCTCTCTCATATTAGCTACTTTAAAGTGACATGTCATCTAGAAATACCACTGCGCTAAGTATGCAGTTTCGATATGTCATTAACACCCTCCAATCTTGACTAAAGTAAAGAATATATGCATATATATTTTTTCGGGGGGCGGGGGGAGTGGTGTTGGGGATTGAGTTCTTGTTGAAGCCATCTTACAGGTTTTGGAATTCTAAAATGTAATTCAAACTGACAAGCTTCTTGCTTTTGCTGTACCGATGTCCTCAGCCTGGCTTTGCTACAACTGAAATGGGTGGGGGGCTAGGGGTAAGGTGGGCCTGTTGCGACCCCGATGAGTGGACGAAGTACTAGATATGCTCGTGGAATGAGTGTATGGCTAACGAAAAGCTCCACTTGAAATATTTTCTTGTTTATCTTTAATGCCTGCGTGTTTTTAGTGTTTATCCTAATATTATAGTACTGTAGAGTTTTCTGAATAGAACATTTACAAGAAGAAGGATTGGGTTAAACACTCTCTCTCTTGTAAATACATATAGAATGAAAAGGAGAGAGAGAGAGAGAGAGAGAGAGAGAGAGAGAGAGAGAGAGAGAGAGAGAGAGAGAGAGAGACTAGACGTTACTGAGGAATCAAAATGAAACTACTAGGGACAGAGAAAATTCCACAACGTGTAATGGAAAGGGAAGAATGACTGGGTCCCAAATTTGGTGCAAACTTTCAACCACTCCCATAATGTAAACATAATTCGTTTGCCAATGATAAACAATTGTTGATATTCAGAGGTTTCATGTATTCATGGTTGGGTTTGTATTCCCTCTTAAGTATACTGTAGAGGTATTCCACCCTACACCACCGTTCATTACACTAATTATTACATGATATGGAGAAAACATATCTACTTGGCTTATATTTTTCTAATATGTTAATTGTGATACATGTTTTAATGTCGTACGGACAGAAATTCCTTTCGCCTTCTTATCATTCGTGTGAAGATAAGAGACAGACGTCTCTATTGTTAAACAGTCCCTTCAGTCATTTACCTGTTCCATTGTGGGAAGGAGCTATTTGGAGAAATGTAGTTTGATGATATTGTCCTATGTTCTCTTTTTAGATTTAAAGAAAAAATCAGGATAGAGAAATTCCCTTAGATTTTGATCTCCTTTAAAATATCAAATTCACCTTTCTAATAAATAAATTATAATAATCATGACCTGGAGCTAAACGATATGCATAGGTCTGTTTACGATTTTTTTTACATCATACGACATGGAAGTTCAGCGGAAGCCATGGGGTAATTCAAATATACACTCAATTTTTACATTTATTGTTAATATTAGTGAGAAGTCCAGCCACCTTCCTTCTAGATCACCTCTTGCAATCTGTTAGGCATAGAAGATTCATGGCTTCTAACGATCTGTGTTTCCAGAGGTTCATAAGTTGATCTGGTCTCCTGTCCCTCTGGCCGTATGGATGGGGCAGCGGTCGTGAATGAAAATGACAGGAGCAGGTGGGGAGGAAATAATTCCGCTGTTGAAGTGAAAGAAGTTAGAAATCCTGAAGAATTTCAATGTATTTTTCACCAGTGAACCTCCACTCAATCCTGGTGATATCATCCATATAATGTAAGAAGATCCAGCCCCACACGTTTACTGTCACATGCTCATTCCTGGTCACCTCGTAAATTTCTTCTGTAGTATCTGAAGGGAAAAAATCTAATCTTTAACGATTTACGCTTTGCTTTTCGTAATAGGGAAAATAATGCTATATCGTTTGGGGAAATAAAATGCTAAGTAACAAGCCTTGCAATAAGTTAAGAATGTTTATTCATCTGCAAGGATTAATATTTATAATAGCATTAACTTTGATCTGCAACAGTCCGTTATGATATGATACTCTCTAATTCAGTAAACAGGCTGTACTCTATATTATAAGGTTGCCTACGTAATTATTCATAACATTAAATAATGCATTTGCTTAATGCCTGAAAGCTGGCCATAGTAGAACTAATGGGGGGTTTTCAATGAAGAAGTTTTTATTTTCACACTTCTCGTGGCAATATAATTCAATTAGCGGAAAATACATGGTTATTGACGGGGGAAAATTATTATCTTTTGATTATAATATTACCCTTGCTTATAATTATTATAGTCTGACTGTTATTAATGATTCAGTTATGTATTCTGCCGTGACTTCTGTTAGTAAAAGACCTTTCGTCACAGCATACGACTCGAGACCAAAATTCCATATGCTCCTCCACAAACTGTTGAACAAAGGCAAGCCTATCAGCACGATGCCGTTCGGCGAGAAATTCCTTCTTGGCAGGAATTCTATGAGGTATTCATTCCTGCCTCATGCAGACGTCTTCGCACCGTCATAGCCGAAACATTTAATGCCAGACGTTCACAAATAGCAATAGTATTGGAAAGAGGATCTTCTGCTGCTCGTCGAATGTCGTCGTTATCCTAACGGGTGGTCATTCGTGGTGGAGGTCTTCGAACTGAAACACGTAATTAACATGCCGATACCTAGATAATCAAGATTATTGTAGCCTGTTTATTTATGGGAACGCTACTTGGTATTCTGGGAAGTAAAGAGAAAGAATCACTATTAGAGTTCAACAGGACCAAGGCAACTGTAATTTAAGATTTCATAATTTCACGGGTTTATAAGATTTATAGTTTAAAAAATTAATAAATAAATGAAATAAATAAATGCTATCCAAAGCCGTTCAGTTTCCCAGTCTAATAAGTGTGCCTCCTTTTCCATTTATTTACTGTTGTAGGGGAGACGTCTAGACGCTGTGCAACAGCACGTATTGAAAGCCCACTTTCTTGTAGAGCGACGATCTGCACCCGGAGAACTATATGTTGCTGCTCATTTGGAGACTATAACGAATACTGCTAGCAGATTACAGATAACCTATCAAAATTATTTATACACACCTTAGTCTAGCCATGATTGGGTGACAAACTTGTTAGCGTGTAATAAGGGTGCTGTAGCAGTGATATTGTTATCACCGAACAAAGTGATATTATTTAAATCACATGATTACTGGGACTGATTGATTGATTGGCTGTTACTGGCATTGCAAACATCTCAGTCATTACTGTCACTGATAACGTTTAAAATTCTGTATGTCTTCATAATGATAAATTGTTAATTGTCTGTTTGAAACAGTTTTACTAAAGGTGGTGCTGTTCCTCTCTTAACGTGAATTACACTAATCAGCTTTCGAGCTGTTTTAGTGTATAAGAGGTTGGAGGAGGCAAACTTGTAATAAGTATTAATCCTCATAGATGAATAAACATAATTTTAATGCAGGGGTTGTTACTTAGCATTACATTTCCCCAAACGATACATCATTATTTTCCCTGTTACGGAAAACAAAGCGTAAAAATGTAAAAAAAATCAGATTGTTTTCCTTCAGATACCACCGAGGAAACATTTACGAAGTGGCCAGGAGTGGCTTGTAACCGTAAACGTGTGGGCCTGGATTTCCTTACGTGGTATATGTGGTATCACCAAGACTGAAGGGTTTCACCAGTGAAAAATACTTAAAATTCTTCAGGATTTCTCCTCCCTTCACTTCACCAGCGGAATTATCCCTTTCCACCTAGTCCTGTCATTTTCATTCATGACGGCTGCCCCATCCATACGGCCAGAATAGTCCAGGAATGGTTTCAAGGTCGAGAGGATTTGAATTGGTTGATTGGCCAAATAAGGATGCAGAACCCCATAGATCCCGAAGAAAGATAAGGTCGATTTATTAAAAATTGAACAATTCACAGGTGCCCCGAGAGAAGCCGAAGTGCAGTGGAAAAATCACTGAATTTCTAATTAGTTTTTTTTCTCCCATGTATACATAAATTTTTTTTTCCCATTATTTTTACGCTCATCCATTTCGTATGAAGTAGCTACTGTCGCATATCTATTATAATAATAAGCTGGTTCGGGGTAATTACGTTTGCTTTTATATCTATTACAATTAGAATCATAATTACCTGACCTGTTATGGAATTACAATTACAACTTCAATAATACTGAAATACAAAACTCAAATATTGGAAAAAAATTTCACAAAACATTTTGCAAAAAAAAAAAAAAAAATAATAATAAATAACTGGAATAAAATTTTTTTTAGAATTGGTAGCTGACTTGTTAAGATTCTCCTTTAATAATATAATAAATAAATTGGGTAGCGACTCAAAACACTCTCTATTGCATTTGGTTAAAATGAGTTTCTCGAAAAGTAAGAGGGCTGCTCTAGGATAATAATTTCAAATAAAGTACTTTATTATTTGAAATTTTCAGTTACAATTATAATTACCATTAAGTATGAAAAAAAACCATCGCAATTACAGTAACTTCAAAACGTGTAATTAAAAACATTTCAGATAAATGACAATTACTCCAAGCCTGAATAAAAGGTAATAACACTGTAATGAAGACTGGTATCAGTATGAGATTTTGCTATAATTTTTCGGTATAATTAAGGCTTTAACTCTAATGAATATCCGGTGAAATGCTCAATTTTTTATTTGTAAAAACATAGAGCAACTATAAACCTTTCTGCTACCATGCCGACAGTTATGTTCCTAGGCGGCCATCTCTTCTTCACCTTCGTAATACAAGCATATGGCTGATGCCCTGAGTCCAATGAAGATGCGAAGGAGGTAACCCAACACAAGTATAACAGTAGCTTTACCATCAATCACAGTGTCTATCGTTCTACTACTCCACCATACATGCAGATATCTCTCACTCTATTAATTATAATCATTTACTCCTAACCCAAGTCAATAGTCACAAAAGAAAGAAAAAAATTTGACCTTAAGATAAAAATAGTAATAGCTACTACTACTGCTGCTGCTGATGAAGATGATGCTGATGATAAGAATAATAGTAAAACAAGTAAAAAAATGCTATATTACTGGTTATTATTATTAATATAAAATTAATTAATATTGTTCCCTTGTTTTCAACGTAGACCAAAAGTAATATATCCATGCCTAAGGTAAGGTAGTACGGTACGGAATTTGCACAGTTTCCGTACCTGAAACTATACCGTACCGTACTTGGTAAAATTGTCGTTGCGTAATTCCGTACTGTACACATGGCTAAATATCAACCGTGCCGTACCGTACCGTAATGCCAGCCTTGCTGGCAGGTAACAACCGGGTGAATCGTTAGATATAAACAACATTGTAGATAGATGGATAGATAAAAAAAAATCGTACAAAAATATACTTAAACTGAAGTAACATTCAGAGAGAGAGAGAGATAGAGAGAGAGAGAGAGGGCCTTGAGAGAGAGAGAGAGAGAGAGAGAGAGAGAGGGATAAGAGGAAGGTGGGTAAGTAGGGGTGGAGGGAGAGGGTAGGCGAAGTTTTTTTTTTTTTTTTTATACTGTTGTGTTTCATATCCATTTCTGGCTAATCGAACCTTTTTTGCCTCTTCGTACATGACAAGTTGTCTATTCTTTACAATTTGTGATCATGATACTCTTATAAATTACGGTACTGGCGTAGTACACTATAGCCAAATCTCGTACTTGTACGAATCTTAGTTACAGAGAAATAGGTTAGAGAATTCGCGAACACTTTTACCGAGCTCATTTTACGAAAAGTGCTCAACGATTATTCAGTTCTCAATGTAATTATTAACAGGAACACTAATTAACGTGAGCATATTATATTTAACAGTAGCATCTTTATATCATACCATGGTGATTATGATCCCTATCGGCTAATCCTACAATCAAGGAACGATATAATGATATATGAAGCATGGTATTGTTTTACTCGACTCGAAACAGAGTCTGCATCCCAACGGAGGTGAGGACGTCAGCAGGATTTTTAATCTTGGCACTGCGAGGACGAATTGTCACTTTACGCGACAATGGCTTCTCGATACGAGCCATTGCACGTGATGTTGGGTGTCCCCCACCCACGGTACAGTTGTGGATAAGAAGGTTGGAAGTTGAACGACTTGCGGAAGTTGTTTATGCTGAATGATTGGTGGATATGTTACATTGTTCATGTTATTTAATCTTGTCTTTATTTTAATATGAAAGTTTCTTTCTTAAATGTATTTCGTCACGCTATCATAATTTTGGTTAGGCTACAGATATCCACAGCCATTCCGACCTCAACCATGAGCAAAGTTAGATAGTCGACCGAGTTGTCTCGGTAAATTAAGCCTATAAGAGCATTTTATTTGTGCCCACCCCGCTACAGTCATTGTGCGTCTTATGATAGCTATAGTTTATATATTAAATGTCATTTCAGTGATGGCTCAGGAATGATTTACAGTTTTAAATTATGGAAATATGTATCACGTACTATTTGATATGTTTTGAAACCAAAAATATACGCCCATGTATACTAAATTACGATCAATCCATCGAGTACAAAATTTGAAGAATCTAGAATTGATGCAATGTTATATAAATTATAAGTTAAACATTAAGATAATATGTTTCTCTTAGCTAGGGCAGGGGGTCCACAGAAAACCACCCCAGCTGAGGATGGACGCCATTATCAGGGGAGGTTCGAGAGCAACCCTTAACCAACGCCGAGGCCATTCATGAAGACTTGGATTAGAGGTGTCATCGAAATGACAGTACGACGCAGACTCCACACTGCTGGGATTCATCACAGAACTCCAGCGACGGAGCTCTTGATGGAGCAACATAAGGCGAGAAGGCTTGATTTTGCGCAACATCGTGCTGATAATGTTTGGACTTTTGGGGCAGGGTCATCTTTACTGACGAGAAGTGCTTCTCATCCACATCGCATGGGAAGCTGCATTGTTGGCGAACAAATACGAACTCGGTATGATAAGCAAAACCATTACTTGCATCAATTATCAATTGCATTCTTCTTTATATCAATTATTAGTCTTCAGATTTTGTTCCACGGAAGTGGACTGTCAAATATATAAAGGGAGTAAACATAAATAAGAGTGCTATTTCTGAGATAAATATTAGGTAAGGGACAGTGGCATCATTTGCTCTTTATCCTCAAATATAATTAAATAAATAATTAGACAATAGAATTCTTTTCAATATTGTTCATCACTGATTTAATTAAATTCTCCAAAGGTATATATATGATTTATATTATACACCCCATTTTTTTTCCCTCTTATTCAGATGTGAAACCCCGTAACATCGTTGAGGTGGTTCGATCCGGCCATGTCACCTGCAACATATGGGGCTGGGTGTGTCTGCATGGTATGGGTGATGTGTTCCGTATCGAGGTTGGTGGTTGGTTTTATAAAGTTTATTTTAGTGTAACACAAGCACTAGGGGGCAGCAAGGCCATTCAGCGCTTACTGTATAACTATGAAATATAAGACGTGTTATATCATATCAAGCAGTTTATTTCTTTGAGATAATTTACTATATTTTGAAGTGGGGCATTTTCTCCCAATAGTTCTTCAAGTGGGATATTATATATGTTTTTTGGATCTTCGTTTTCTTTCGAATTTTTTGCATTCAGTTAGCAGATGGCGGACTGTGACCAGAGTACGACAATGGTCACAGTAAGGGGCCTGTCTTTCCTCGCCTTGCAACATCAAGTATTTGTGTGTCAAGTATGTATGTCCTATTCTTAATCTTGTTAATATGATATCTTCCCTTCTTTGACATTGTTGTCTATTCCAAGGTTTTTACAGATGATTTAATATGCTTTAATTTATGATTCAATTCTAGCCATTCTTTTTCCCATTTTGATTGACAGTATTCATTTATTGTTGTTTTTAATGTCATTGTAAGGTATTTTGTATTTTTTTGATAGACTCCTTTTTTACTGCCTTTTTGGCTTCTTTATCCACCTCTTCATTACCCTTTATGCCCACATGGGAAGGGACCCAACATAGTTTTTTATATTTATAGATTTTCCGTTTTACTATTATATCTATCCACTCTCTTATTTCTTCAATTACGGATGAGAAACTGTGTATTGTCTTAGCGCTTCTAAAGCACTGTAAGAATCCTGTATATTACAAAGGTATCGTTGCCTTTTCCCACCATAAAGGTATATTTTATAGCCTCTAATATAGCATTAATCTCTGCAGTGAATATCGAGCATATTTTTGGATTTTTTTCTTTTTTTCCCTTATTTTTATATTTTTTGGTTTTTTTGTTACTACAGCATAGCCTACACCTCCTTCGACTTGGAACCATCTGTATAAAATACTAATATCCCGTTTATGTTTTTCCTGGTGTGACAGAAATTCACTCTTCAATTGTGCATCTGTTACCTTCTTATTAATGATTTCTCACAAGATTTCTATTTTAGCATGTCTCCACGGAGGTATTTTAGAAGTGTTATTTTTTGATATGCTACTTGTTCCTAATTTTAGATGTTCTATATCAGGTTTTAATCTATTCTCCCAATGGTTTTAGAGGCTCTTGGTTTGTCGTCATAATTATTTGTTATGTTCTTCATATATTTGGTGTTTGGATTATCATTAAGGTTATTTATTTTAGCTATGTATTTTAATCCCATTTCTTCTCTTCGTACTTTCAGGGGATCTATTCCTGCTTCTACATACAGACTTTCCACGGGGGAAGTTCTGTAGGCTCCAGTGCATAGTCTAATACCCATGTTATGTAGACATCCAGTTTTTGTTAATAAGGTTTTAGAAGCACTACCATATACTTGACATGCTAATCAAGTTTACTTAGACAAAGCTTATATACTTTTTATCAGAGAGGTTCTATCAGCACCCCACTCATTATGCGCAATTACTTTTTATTATATTTAAGGATTTTCTTACTTTTATCGCCAGTTGTTCTATATGTTCTTTATATGTAAGTTTTTTTTATCAAGTATTACACCGAGAATTTATATCTGATCATATCATTCAATTATATCATTATTTATATAAGTAGGAATTAATTCCTGTTTTTCTTGATCTTGTAAATCTGACAGCTTTTGTTTTTTGCGGAGAAAATTTAAAACCCTTGTTATCGGCCCATTTTTTTACCCTATTTATGGCTGCTTGCAATCTGTTCTTATGTCCAGCGTTTTTTCACCACTACTATATATGACGAAGTCATCTACAAAAAGGGATCCTTGGACTCCTGGCGGGAGGGATCATTTCAATTATCTCATTTATAGCTTATTGCAAACAACGCCACGCTTAGTACACTACCTTGGGGGATTCCTTCCTCCTGGATAAATGAATCAGAGATTTCTGCCCCCACTTTCACTTTTATATATCTTTCAGATAGGAATTCCCTAATATATTCATATAAATTGCCTCCTATTCCCCATTCTATCAATTTTTTTTAAAAATAAAATCCCTCCCCTCCAGGTGGTATCATATGCCTTCTCTAAATCAAAAACAACTCCCTATTGTTTGTTTTTTACCAACCATTGCATTTTGTATCTCTTGTAATCATTAAGAGGGGATCTATGGTACTTTTATTTTTCCTGAATCCAAACTGTCTGTTTGACAATAGCTGTTTTTATTTTCTAATACCCATATTAGTCTGTTATTCACCATTTTTTCAAATATCTTACTTAGACAACTAGTAAGGGCTATTGGCCTATAGCTGCTTGGTGACTCTGGGTCTTTTCCTGGTTTTAAGCCTGGTATGATTAAAGATTCTTTCCAGGTTTTAGGTATGCTGTGAGAGTGCCATAATTCATTAAAATTTCTAATAAAAAGGTTTTGCTTTCTTCTGGTAGGTTTTTTATCATTTCATATCTAATGTTGTCTTCCCCTGGAGCTGTTGGACTTGCAAGTTTCAGGACATTTTCCAGTTCTTCCATGGTGAAAGGAAGATTATAGATTTCCTGATTATTAGATTTTATTGGTATTGGGACATAATTTTTTTATTTTTATTTTTAATTGGAATTTCTTTGTATAATTCGAGATACTAGATGTTTTGGCGAAACATTTTCCCAATTCATTTGCGACTACTTTGGGATTGAAATGAAATATTTGTTTCTACTTTTAATGTAGGTAATGGTTCTGGCCGATATCTACCCTGCAGTTTATTTATTTTCTTCCAGAGTTCTTTGTCTTGAGTTTTAGAATTTATTATTATTAATATATTTTTTCCATGAATTTCTTTTGGCTATCTTGAATATTCTTTTCTGCTTTGCTTTAGCTCTCAAATATGCAATTCTATTGGCATCACATTTATGTCTCAGATATCTTCTAAAGCATGTTCTTGTTATCTTCCTTGCTGCTTTACATTCCTCATTCCACCAGGGTACCAGTGGTCTAGTCGGATTGCCTGAGGTAACTGGAATAGTTTCATTTGCTTTATCATCTATTGTTTTTTTACTAGATGTTCATAAGCATCTATGTGGTTTGTAAAGTCAGATAGTTTTTTGTTAATCACCGTTTTCTCTTTATATAAATTCCAATTTGCTTCTTCCATTTTCCTCTTCGGTATATATGTTATATTAGAATTAGTTTTTTAGCTCAATTTGTATTGGCCAGTGGTCACTCCCAAATAAATTATTATTTACTTTCCAACTGAAATCTGTGGCAATTTCTGGGGACATAAAGTGATGTCTATTGCAGAGGTGCTATTATGATAAAACATCAAATCTTGTTGGAGACCATCATTTAAAATAATCAAATTTTTGTTATCTATAAAATCTAGGACAGTGTTTCCTCTCCTGTCAGATGATTGTACTTCCCCTCATGGGATGTTTGGCGTTGAAGTCACTACTAATAAGTAAGGTTTTGGTAATTGTTCTATTAGATTTTCTAAGTCTTCCACTTGTAATAATGGTCTATTATTCCATGATGATCTATTAAGCGACTTTCTAACGACGGTTCATATATATTGAGCATATTGTTATTTTTTTTTTCTAGGAATACTTGAACTGCACATGCCTGTATTACCGAGTTAATCCTAACAGGTTTGGCATTTGATTGAAGAATGCGTTATGATTGCAGTTCCTCCTTGGCTGTTGTCATTTAAAATTTTGTTGTTGATTTCCACACATTATAATTTATGCCAGCATTGAGAACATTGTTACCTATTTTAGTTTCCTGTAAGCAAATAATATTTGCATACATTCTCTAATTAGTGATTTTAAGTTTTCATTATTTGATACGTATCCTCTGATATCCACTGTAAAATAGACATTTTAAGAAGGTTTAGGTTTTGTTTTAGTATCTTTATTTGTTTTCCTGAACTTTGAATTTTATTGAAGTGTATAATTTTGCTGTACTTTGTTCTTCTTTTGGTGGGTGATGTATTTCTGCTATTGTTTTCTTTATTGGCTGAAGAGTCTCAGATGTTCTTTTTTATTAGAGGTGCATTTAAATGGCTTTTGCTCTTGGGTTCTATTTCAATACTTTCTTCAATTTTATCTGATGTTTTAACTTTCTCTTTATTTGGGTTTCTCTTTTTTTCATTTTTTGTTTGCAAGCAATTTTCGTTGACTTTGTCTTCTCGGTATTCATTTTTATCCATATAGAGTTTTGGGTCTTACTGATTGTTTAATTTGTTTTTGGATTTGGGTGACGTGTTTCAAGTAGTCTTTTTTTGTCTTTTGAATTAGCTCTTGTGTTTTGCTTGTCCTCCTTGGTTTTGGGTGGAGTTTCTCTCTAAAGGCCTTTTCTTTTTATCTTTAGCTTCCAGCTCATTATAATTATCTTGTAATATTTCAGCTATATATGTATTATTCTCTTGTGTTTCTAATTCCTCCAATATCTCAAATGAATTTGAACATACAGTGCACAAGTATCTTGATTTCTTGCTATATTAGTTTCTTGTAAAGTTATTTTTTCTTCTGATTTATCTATTAGGAAGTTTGTTATTTGCTTCCATTTTTGTTTCATTCTTTGAGCTCATTGCAGCAGAGAACATTTGCTTCCTAGCGGGATCATGCATTCCTCTAACTCTCAACTCTAGTTTGGCTTCTCTTATTGGCATTCCTGATCTCTCCTGAAGTAATTTCAGTTCTGTATTGTATATATAGTACATACACTCCTTAGACCTAGCATGGTGATTTTGGCCACAGTTTACTACATTTGGTTCACACCACTTCCACTGCGTGGTATGTTGTCAGATCCACAATATGCACAAATCGATATATTTCTGCAATTTTTCCATGTATGCCCATATTTACTGCAGTGTTTTGGCACTGTAGTGGTTTTGGAACATAAGGTCTCAGTTCTCTATTTTGGCCCATGATTTATTTTGAAAGGCAATTCGTTGGCCTTCAAATTTATTTTTTGCTATTTTCAATGTCTTTTCATTACTTTGTTTACTGGTTATACTGTAAACTTTCACAATCTTGTATATTGTTGTACCTTTTTTTAAGGTAATCCAGCAAAATATTTTGTTTTTCTCTATTGGCTCTTCACTTTTAGGAAGTACTACAGTACCCTGTACACTGTTCATATTGTCGTGCTTTCTTATCGTTACTTTTATATTGTCTATGTTCTTTATGGTTAAATAATTTTCAGATTGATTTTTTGTAGTGGTTTCTATTACCACACTCCTGTTCTTTTATTTGTCTAAATGACATTTCTGAGGTTGGGTGCCTACTTAACAAATAATTTTCCAATCTTAATGCTGATATTTTCTGTCAGTTTCCAAGGTCAAGAACCTTGACCAACTTCCACTCCCAAAGAGGGAGTCGAAGTGAGTCAAGGTTGGGTCAATTCTAAATTTGCTTTTTCTTTGTGGCTTGTATGGTATTAAAGTTTTAATACCAGCCTGTTCTTCATTACCTGGGTTTTCCTTAGAACAGTCCATTGCCATGCCAGAAGTCGTAGGGGTTTTGTTTTAGTTTCCATATATATAGTTTAAATATTTCGTCCAGGATGAGATCCCTCTCACCAAGGAGGCCCACTGAGGGAGGAGCAATACTGTTACGCTGTTTGGTAACTGCCCTGGACACTCACCTGGATATACGCCATACCACAGTGCCTTAAGGGTCGTCAGTCCCAAGAGATCGGACCCAGCACTGTGGGCATGGCTTGACATAAAATTTCCCCTCGCTCGACCACGTCAGGTACTCTAGTTTTTACGGGTGGAGTGGCATGCCGTCCAACTCCACCCTCCATCAAGTTAAAAGAGCGTTTCAATTCAATACTCCAAAACCACGCCAAGGTCGTCAACGAAAGAAGAAGGAGGGAAGAGGGAAAATTTAGAGGAGGAGGAGTAAAGGAGTGAAAGGTCCCAATGTTCAGTTGGATCCACAGCAAGAGAGTAGGCATACAGGGGCATACTCCCTCTGCAGTGGATCCCTAAGCCCCCCACCTCGTCAAGGAGTTGGGATCAGGGGGTTCCGTATCGAGGGACAATTTACAGCAGATAAGTATGTTGAGCTAGTGCAAACCTCCTTCTTGCCTTCGTTACGAGAAAGGAATTTTCCCTTCCACCAGGGCCCATCGTGTTCACACTGCTCACGTTGTTCAAGAGTGGTTTGCCGGACAGGATAACCTGCTTCTTCTTGAATGGCCAAGCAAGGAGTAGATGTGAATGTGATTGAACACGTGTGGACCCAGATGGTGAACACATGGAAAATGGAACATGAGATAACAACACAGCAACTCATGGCTCACATCAAACTCTCAGTGGGAAATTTGTAGACGGAGACCGCAGCAATTTTCAACCTTGTTCATTCAATGCCCGACAGATTGAGGGAAGTGACTGAGAGAGAGGGTGGATGGTCAAGGTATTAGATTGTGATAAATTTAAATGTTATTTTTGTAATAGTACGTAAAATGTTCTAATTTTGTTCTCGCTAGTTATTTGATTATATGTTTTCATACACATAATTCCCAAGTTTTATTATGACCATGCTGTTCATGATATAATATTCGAAGTATGTAAAATAAAAAAATGGCATAATGCCTCCATACAATATTGAGAGTATTGCAGTAAACTTTCCTACTTACTCAGGCCCCACATGTTTTTGATGTCTTCCTGATCACCGTTTCTTGTTAACAGCATTGAATTATAGAACTGAATGACTCGCCGAGCACTGTTTTCATACAGTGAGGTCGGCAACAGTATTGGCAAATTGCCTTACCTGTATACTTTGTTCACTGTGGTGTGGCCGATACAGATGTGATACTTCGCCACTTATTTTCGCTTATTAGCTTCTTGGAGTCTATTAGAATAGTTTCCATTATTTGAAATGTAATGCTTTATATCCTATGATATTTTTCAATGTATCTTTGGTTAAAACCTAAGTTTTATGAACAAGAGTAAAAATGTGGCATATTTTTTTGGCCGTCGTTGTCGTTTTCTGAGTATAGGGGTCATATGTTCTGTGGGACATTTTAAAAGGTAACTGTCAATTCAGTTAGATGATACTCTCTTTATGTCAGCCACCCTATAAGGAAAGCCCAAATCACTTCACCTATCACCTGAGGTCAATGAATATATAGTCTTAATATATCAGTGCATACATAATTTTAGAAAAAAATAACAGTTAGCCCTTAAAAGGTCAACCACGTCATATGACATGTTGCAGAATTCGTCCCACACATGTTGTTACAAGTCATGTGCCCGTTCTTATTTAAATTTGCGCGTCCTTTCATAGCTTATTGAATCGATATTGGTTCCGTACTACTTAGTGCTTTATTTAGGAGTCTTGCTGGCCGTTTGCACTGCTCGTCCTTGCATTTGTATGGGGGGGTAAGGGTGGCCTAGGAGGTTGTCGATGGGTGGCGTATAATTTTTTGCCGCACACCTTCGATTTTGATGATAGTATATCAGGAATAAAAAATTTTTATTCTATTTTCAATGATTCTATAATGGAACTGACTGTAGAGAGATCCGATCGTTAATTTCATGTTATGAAATGGGGTTAATATATCAAGCGAACACTCAAGGGAAACAAAAGTTTATGACATACAGTATCAAAGATGAGAAATTTCTTTGCTTTGGTTATGCTTATGGGTATTGTCAGGAAGGGCAATCTTCGATATTATTGGGTCACTGATCCTCTCCTGAATACACTAAAGACATACCAGAACTGCATACTGAGCGCAGGGGTTTTTCTTGTCACTAAAGTTACCTAGTATAGCTGAGAGAGAGATATATAAGTTAGCCAGAGAGAGAGAGAGAGAGAGAGAGAGAGAGAGAGAGAGAGAGAGAGAGAGAGATAGCTAAGTGTCGGAGACTCAACAAATTCATTGAATTTTCGGGTATATTCAATCAAGTGCTGCTGCGCTTCTCGTTATAGCTTCCTATTGTAGAATTTGTAGGAAACGCAATGCAACCGATGCTGTAAACTTGGCTTACGTGATAAGGTTAAAATATCCTGTTATGATGTTCGTGATTCTCTCCAATACCAATATAACTTTAAGATGTTGGTTAATTTTAAGTATTGTGTAATGAATATGACCGATATATAATAATAGACACGGTTGTAAGATAACGTCTTGGCCGAAAGTTAAATGGAACTTTAATAAACAACTTATATTACAAGTGAGACAACAATCTTCAACACAACGATATAACCTGCTCAGATTTTTTTTTTTTACTCAGTGTGCGTGTGTCTCTTTCTCCAACCATACCTAATAACTCCGCCCACCAAACGAACTCCAGAGCTTATTGGTGGAACTCTTGTTAGCAGAGAAGGGGTTCTCCCCCCCCCCATCCCCCTCAGTAAACACTGTTACCATGTAATTTTTCTAAGTCCCGCAAGACGGTGTACCAGGGAAACCTGTGTCAAACTGTACCTGTTCACGGTGTGAATGTTCAACCGATATGATGCGTATAATATACAACTAGAAAACGAACTATAGTTAGAAGTGTTTGCGAACTGTCGGTGATTAGATTAGTGTCAGAATAATAGGATAAAGAAGGGAACTGGCATTTCTTATCTATGAGATCAGTAACAACTCTTACCAAAAAGATGCAAAAATATTCATTGACATATTGGAAGGATATGTATGATCCATCAAGCTGGAGCAGTCTGCATAAAATATTATGAAAATAATTGAAGAAGCACCAAATAAAATTCAAATCATCAAGAGACTAATAAAGAAAATTTACATCAATCAACAACATTTCACAAAGAAAATGAATGAAGGTGAATATATTGAATATACTGTATTGATGCAATAGGAAAACGAATGCCTAAAGCATGTAATCTATGTAAGTGTGGTATAGCATTGTAAATCATAAAACCTGAGCGAAAAATAGTATGCATGCCACGTACCTACTCATCCTCAATGTGCAGAGTCCAGCAAAATAAAAATAAGGACAAGAGTATTTTGCTCAACATGTCTAACATGGGTAGATAATGTTATTAAATCAAGAATTAATGTGCAAATAGTATAGGATGATGAGGAAGAGGAAGAAGAGGAAAACGGAAAAGAAGAAAATTAAACCAAAGTGATAGGAGAAAATAATGAAAACAAAGAACAGAACAAGAGTATGGATGCTGAGATACTCACAGATACTACATATGAGGCAATACAGCACCATTACATACAATGAAATAGATTACAACATGAAAACACAAAATAAAAACCCAAAGAGGCTGTACCCATATCTTCATACCAATGGGAAAGAGCAAGAAAAAAAAAGAAAAGAAATGCAGTCTGAACCCTTTTGAAAAGAGGGAATTGCAGAATCAGTGAAAGGTGTCACTACAAGTATCCCAAGATGTGTCACTATAATGAGCTCTGTGGCAAATGTGCATACCTAGACGGCTATGAGGATGAATGCAGCGATATCCATCCAAAATATGCAAAAACTTAAAAGAAAGAAAAGGATGTAAGTTCAACAAAAATGTAGATATATGCATCCTGTAGCCATCATTCAAAAAAACAAATAACAAATAATAAAAATAAAAAACTGAAGCAAATAAAGAAAGGAACAAAGAACATGAGGTAAGAACAAAAGAACAAGCCATCAACACGTTATGTAATGTCAGCATCGAATTTTCAGGCAAGGAATAAGCACTGTATATACGATGCCAGGGAATGCTGCAGATACGGGAGATAAATGCAGATACCATACGCATAATGAATAAATATGAAGTTGAAGACAAATGTATTGGAAAAGTTGGATTTTTTTAATGTCAGAATTTCTGGAAATGAAGAATAGAACAGCATATCAGAGCAGGAAAGGGAAAATGGGGAAATCCTTATTATTATTATTACCCATAACTAAATGATGGGCATAACACACAAACCATCATAGTGCTGAATGCACGGGGTTTAGTAAGAGTAACTCCAAAAAAAAATATTGTTCTTAGAAGAACTAACACAAACTGAAAAAATAGATATAATGGATATAAGTGAAACCTGGTTATTCCCAAGACACTGGTAATGATGATCAGATAAAGGGGTTTTCTTTATTTGTAGATTGGAAAGAACGAATAGGAGATTGTGGTAGTATTTATACATATAAAAAAGAGAGTAATAGTAGTACAAAGATAAAGGCAATTTTGAAAGCTGTTAGATATGCTACTAGAACACACTTCAACAAATAAATCACCTGCCAACAAGAAAGGATAATATTTTAGACCTAGTATTTGTGAACGAGGTGAAATATGTTGAAGAAATAATGGTGTGTAATACGAGTAGGGATTTCAGATCATAATGTCCTAGAATTAACAGTCCATTCCAAAGTAAGAGAAAACAGAGATAAGCAAGAAATGAAAAAATGGAAGGATATGGAAAATACAATTTCTATAGTAAGAATATAAAATGGTCAGAACAAATAATGGAGAAATTAAACGAAAGACTGGGAAAACATATTCGTAAGTGAGAATATACAGGTAAATATGGACATAGTATATAAAATATTAGAGAAAATAGTGGATAAGTATATACCAAAGAAGAAAAGTAAACATCAGTCAGGCATACCAAGAGACAGAAGGACCTTGTTCCAGAAAATTAAAAAGCGGAAAAAA